>NC_087250.1:23320000-23920000 GCF_037042905.1 Lytechinus pictus
GCATCATTATCATCTTCATCACACCATCTCCATCATCATCATCACCACCACCACCATCATCATCTTTATCATCATCACCATCAACATCACCATCATCTCCATTATCATCACCATCAATTCTATCACCATCGTCATTACCGTCATAATCATCACCATCACATCATCATCATCTTCATCATCTCCATCATCATTATCATCTTCATCACCATCACATCCCATCATCATTATTTCACCCTAACACTCCTAGATTTGGAGTTTGCAATGAAGAATCACAGGGAAATGAAAATAGAATTACAGGGAAATGAAAATAGAAGACACAAACTAACGGTCGTAATTTAAATTGAGAGACAGAATTTATCTCTTTATTTTTATTTATTCACATTTGCCATTTTGTATTCCAGAAAGACCATCTGCTGGAATCATTTATACAATTCAATACATGATAATAAACCACTGGAAACAAGAAAAAAAAATGACATCATCCTATGTTTCTCTCCATCAAACCACTACAATCGGACTTTGAAAGCAAATCAACTAAGGAGGAAAACTGTTCATAAGTCATACAACCTGAAGGTTTGAAGAAAATTTCCATTTTGATATTCTTTCCTTTTACTTAACACAGTTTGGAAGCCATAAAAATGTGTTTGATAATGTGATAATAATCATAATACACCTGTATAAATGCAGATGCAGTACTTGCTATTCATAATTTCCTTCAATAATTATTGTTCCTGTCAGCACTGGATACTGACATAGATGGCGCTGTTCAACTAATATTTCATTTCTATTTAGATAGTTTTGGCGATGGGAAAGGATGTGTAATGATAGATATACCATACACACTAGAGAGATCTGCTAGGCCTTAATTCATAAAAAAATATGGTGCAATATGTGAACACATAATGAACACACTATGAACACAATGTGAACACACTGTAAACATATTGTGAGACAATGTGAAGACGCTGTGTTCATATTGTTTAACACACTATGAACACATTGTGTAACACACTGCGAATACACTGTGGACAATCCCTGCCACTGCCCTGTTCTTATGTCTTGTGAAAATTCAATTCAAATGCATTTTAAGTGGGAAATATGCTGGAAATTAACTTGATATTCTTTAACAATGCAATTTGAAGTAAAATCTGAAAGAGGAAAAGGAGAATAGGATTTATTATAAGATGGGTAGTCCTCACAGTGTGTTAAGAATTTATTGATAAAATCATAGAGCTATAGCTCTATAATAAAATAAGCCGTGACTACATTGGTTAACAATGGCACAGGTGTTGATTAAAAAAATATCCTGAATGTTGATATCTGTTGCACGTAAGATTGAAAAAAATGTGCAGAAACCTTCAAGACATGACTGCAAAATCATCATTAAATCGTATCACTGGAGATTCTAAATTGTGTAGTTTTTAACACCACTGTTGCAGCGTTTTTTGTAACCAAATCTTAACCAACTTCCATCCCTCATGAGTTTACTGACTAGGGGCAGATAAACAGAATCTGTGTTTTCATGGAAACAAGAAATGAAAAAAACAAAACAAAAGGTAGAAAAACATAAATACACAATTTACATTAAAAATACAAAAGCGACAGGAATTAATACACAATGAGATGTAAATTAGAATTCTTTACAAATTGTATCTTCTTAAAATATATATATATATATATATATATAAGAAGAAAAAAACAGTTAAGATACTGCATTGCAAAATCACATGCTCGCACATTTGATAATTTTGTTTTCAATATATAAAAAAAGATTACAGCCAATACATAGTCCCATTTTTTCTTCCAAACAAAAAAAGTAAAAAATACTATACTTTGTTTTTTCTTTATACAGCCTTGCAAATCTGTACATTGCCGTTAATATACAGAAAGATGATATATATTGTTTCACAATATAAAAATCATTATAAATCACATAAGATAATACGCTGATGACATTAGAATTCAAAATACATCCAATGATAGTACTGTGTCTATACCAAATGGAGCTTAAATGAAAAAGGAGGGTTTATATAAGTAATATGAGGGTTTAATAATCAATTTGGTGGATAATGTTTAAGGTCTGTGGACAAGACTAGTATTTGCAAGCTAGTCTGGTCTACAGACTTTAACATTATTGTGCTATCATTAATCTTTTCTTTAGAGAACCAAGAGGCTACTTTAAGATGGTATCCATTAGATAATGAGAAGTTTTCAAGATTTTTTTGTTAGCCTACTGCCTATTGGAACCAGATGGTCTCTGTACAAAATCTATAGGAATCACAGATCTAAGTAATCAACAAGTTAACCCATTGCCTACGGGAACCGGGTGATCCCTGTATAAAGCCTATAAGAATCACAGATCTATGTAGTCAACAAGTTAACCCATTGCCTACTGGAAACAGGTGATCCCTGTACAAAGCCTATGGGAATGGCCGAATTCAGTAGCAAGTGGTTTAATTAGGAATAGCTAATTAATGTCTGCCCATATAACAGGTTTCTAAAGCTTTCAAGTACATCAAATAATGTCAGTAGAGGGCACCATTTCTTTTTAGATTATTACTATCATATAATTTCAAATCGGTCGACATAGCAGAAAAATTACTTTTTTACAAGAGAAATCTGACCAAAAAGTAACATTTTCTTGGAAAGCATATGGAATTTATTACTGAGTAATTTTGATGATATTGAATTATATTTTCGAACCATTATTGATATATATTTTTTATTTTGGTAGTTGATATGGATTTGAATAATTGTCATGATTTTTGTCTAAGATAACCATCACTTTTATTACTATAATCAATTTCTATTCAATACTTCATGATTACTTAAATAAGCAATTTTACTATCATTGCATTGGAACCAATACCAGACTGAATGCCCAATCACAGATTTGAAAAGATAACATACATACAGAAAATCAAGAAAAGATATTGGTGGTTTGTCATTGCAAATAATTGAAAATCATAAGATAATTCCAAGACAAATCATAAATTGAAATGAAAAAGTCAAGAAATCAAGTTGGTGGTACATCATCGTCTTGAAGTAAAAAAAAAAAAAATCAGAAAAAAAAATGTTCAACATCAATTAATGGGTGGGTTTGGTTAAATCATTAATAGCTATCACTTTAGAATTAATAAATCTCTTGCATTAGGTTTACCCTGAATCTTTTCAAGCAGCGGCTGAGTTCGAACAAATCATCTATCAGACACTGGTTAGAGTTTCACATGTAAGACTGAATGTAATCAGACACTTTATCAGGTGACCATAATGATGTCATGTGACCACATCATGTGACCTTTATATTATCACAATGTTTTACCTCATGAATGAAATTGATAACATAACATCCCTCAACATCTAATTACCTAAAACAAATAACAGTCCCACATATAAGAATACAGGTGCAGTTCAGAATACAACTTGTTCAAGGTATAAATAAATATATCATAATTGTTACAGGCAATGTCTCATTTAAGTCTACTCTATTGTATTCACCATGAACCAAAACTCTTAAATACATCAGACCATATTCTGATAGCAGGTTTAACTTAAACTCAGGTATAAAGTTGTGGTTTAAGTATGGATAGCCAATTGTTACATAAATCACTAACGGTAGAGATATCATATTTCAGCTCATTTGGCTCTCAAATCATTCATTATTGTCTAGGAAGTATAAATACATTATTGTCTTCACCATCTATGACTCTGGAAAGAGCACAGTAAACATAATAAGAAACGTTCAACTTAATATAATATTTTTAATACTTTTGGCTTCCCTTACTTAAACCACAACTTTAAACCTGAGTTTAAGTTAAACCTGACTTCAGAATACGGGCCATCTGGTTTAATCCATACACGATAGAAACATTAAAGAAGATATATTTTTAGTAAATGAATATTCAGATGCTCTCCTTAGGCGACATTTTGAATATAAGTCATTGAAACATGAAGTGAAATATTTGGAGGAAAACAATATTTTAGATTATTGGTCCCCTTCAAAGCTTTTGATATAATCTAAAGACTACATCTCAAAATTTTACTATATTATTGTCATAAATAGAAAACGCAGGAAGCAATGTTGGAATTTTTTCTGATTTTAATGAAATTCATAATTTTCATACAAAAAGAGCAGTGCATGGCAAAAAGAAATTTATTTGATTTGTGCTGCACACCCCTCTGTTCTAAATTCAAGTGATACCCCTATCAAGCTAAGTGGACTCTCCTAAATGTGCATTCACACCATGTCAATATGGACTCAACCATTATATGGGAAGGTAAGATAAAAACGCTTTGGAAGCACAATTTCTGGGGAGTGTTTCATGAAACGTCTTGTCGGTGAATTTCACTTACAAATTTGCTCTCAGCCAATCAGATGCAACAATTTCAGTAGCTTATAACACTGGTCTGTGAATGTAACCGACAACACAATCAATCTCACAAGTCGCTCCCTTCATTTCTAGGTGAATATTATATACTACATTGCAATTTCACAACGCTTCTAAATTGAATTGAACCAAAAAGAAAACCACATACGCGAAAGAAATTAAAAGCAATAAGATACACAAAGTTTGGCATATATAAATAAAATTTAGAGCAAAAAGAAACACAAACAGTAGTGTTCTTAACAAGAGATGTATAATGTAATTATCATATGAAAAAAAGTCCATTTTATAGCATCAAGTTTTTACATAACACAAGTGCAATAATATATTCTTATGTACAAATGTACAAAATAGTCATCCAAAATATTATTTTCTTCAAAGTTTACAAATGCAAGTTGATCAAATAGTATAATGAGCATTTAACATTCAGATTTATTTTCTCTCCTCTCTCTCTCTCTCTTTCTCTCTCATACACACTCTCCTCTCCAAATATCTTATTCTCGTATAATTATCCTCGAAAAAAATTGCAGCTTTTTCGGGAAGGAGACATATTCAAGTATAAAAGATTATTTCTTTTTTTAAGTACAAATGCAGTTCTTAGAGAAAGAGTACTCTCTCATTTTGGACAAATATTGTCAAAAATGATTTTGATTCCTCTGTAAATAAGGCTTTCTCAATAAATCCTCCAGATTCTCTGACTTTAAAAAGCTCTGCAATTTGCAATTTCACCTCGAATTAACATACGAGAAAGCAGGGGCCGCGGAACGGTTTGGAAAGTTGGGGGGGGGGGGGGGCTGACCATGCAAAAATCATAATCAGATGGTAAATTTTATCGTTTTATACATGATTTTGGAAAAAATAAGTTGGGGTTGAACCCCCCCCCCCCCCCCCCCCGTTTTGCGGCCCCTGGAAAGGAGCTATTCCATTCTCTCTATGTAGAAGAGGAGATTTCACAGAAATCTCAATTGCAGAACCAATTAAAATATTTTTTGAGAAGTCATAGTGCCATTTAATATGTTAATAGTACTAAGTATTCAAACCTCTTTTCTTTGCTATATCATTTCTAAGTACAAACGTTCCCTACAGTTTCATACTCACATTTCTCATGCTATTTCTGTATGCTATGTACACGGAGTTATTTATGGGAGGTGCATTCCAAATTAAATCAAGGGGAAAAATCACGACTTGATGAAGGTAATTTCATCGGTGAGTTGTGGGTTCGAATCCCAGCCATGGCATGATTTCCTTCAGCAAAAAATGATCCTCCACATCCACATTGAACTGCACGCGACCCAGGTGAGATAAATGGGTAGCTGGCAGGAACAAAGTCCTTGAAATGTGCTTGAAAAGTTTTGCCAGGGTAAAAATATCCAAGTCCATTAGGAAGTGCATAGAGGACAATGTGACATGCGTTAAATAAGATCTAAAGATTATTATCATTAGATGGTGCCTAATGTATTGATATATGGACTAGATTACCCATAATCCCCATGAACAAGGTTATCACCAACCACAAATTTGTAAAACCTTTGTGCATAAGCAGCAATCAATTCCTCTAAATTGTAAATTAACAGAAAAAATAAACAATAATTTCACCCCACATTGCAGACTGGTGTTTGATCATTTGAGTGGCAAGATCAATCGTTGGTGGGTTTTTTTTTTCGAAGAGTGCCCCCTATTATTGAAAATTAGTGTATAGTTACTATTATTGCCTGATACTGATACACAGTTGGGCGATGGCTCTGCTTCAAGGCACCCCCAAACATGTAATATACAAAAATATGCACCAGGGGGTAAAATAAAAGTAATGGCAACTGGAAACACGGACAGGATTTATTTTTGTGGCTCGCAGAAAAAAATAAATAAATGAATGCTCAACATTAAATAATAAATTTGACATTTTTTTCATTTGGCTTTGAGATGGTTTATGCCAGGGGAAATGGATCAAATTTTTAAGACCTGGGGGAGTTATCTCTGACTATAAAATCGCACTTGAATTGCATGTGGTATACAACGCATTCCCTCATTTAATCCACTGCGTACTGGAATCAGATAGCCCGTGTGAAAATCCAATGGGAATGACCAAACCAGGTAGCCAATGGTTTAACGTGGAATGCACCTCCGATCATGGGACGGCTTAATCGCCAGACGATTCTCCCTTTCTTCTACAGGCACAAAGTACACACTACAATGTCTTTTAAATTAGAAAAAAAAAAACATTCAAGAGGTCAAAGGTCACGGATGAAGCCATCTGACGACTGCAACAAGCAACGAAACTAACAGAAGGGTCGTTGAAACGTGCCTCCTGTCTGCTCTTCCTCGCGTCATGTTGTCTCCAATATCGTTTGTTTCTGGTGTCGTGGAGGACTGGCCACCTAAAAAAAAGGGGAAAAAAAAATAAATCAGGAGCAAAATTATATATTTGTTTTCATAAGTATCATATTATGCTGAACTTTGAAGACAAATTGGTAGAAGGATGTTGAACATACTTTTTCATATTTGTATATCAGTTTCTGCATGTACATGTATTTTTCATAGCCTAAATCCAATTATCTTTAAACATATTCCTTGTTATGTTCCTTTCCCTCCCCTCCTCCTCCCTTTCTTCTTTCAAAGGTGGATAATTTGTACTAATGCCCCCACTGATATCAGGTGTGTGAGTGGTCACAAATAAAAAGATCTGAAAAAAGCTGATGAGTGTTGAAAAAGTCTGAAATAGAAAGAGCTCCCATACTTTTTGTACAGAGGAAGGCCAAAAATAAGCTGGAAAAAAAAATCTGAAATCAGATAAAAATCTGAACTCTCACATCCCTGTGATATGCACTATTATAATATACCACTGTCATTACCAGTTGTATACTTCGTTGTTTTTCTTGTTGTTGTTGCTTTTGTAGTGGTGGTCCTCAGGGTCGTTGTTGCCCTCGTTGTTGTTCTCGTTGTCGCACTTGTGACAGGTCGTGACGTGTCGGGTGGTGTTGAGTTTGAGCGAATTGTCGAAGACGTAGGTGTACCGGTGGTGGCAGGAACTAAACAAAGAGAAAATGAAATTTTAAAATGAAAATCTTCTGGGCGGTATTCTAGTCACCATCTCACATGTGCTTTGGTAAGTAGATTCATATTCATCCAAGATATACTACATTATTAAGCTGCCATATGGACAGGATCATGATTCGCCGACTCTGTGATTCTGAAAAAACCTGATAAAATTTATATCGGTGAGGAACAGCTAACTCCCATCAAAGGTATCCAAACACCTCAAGTGAAATGATGACTTTAACACGCAGGGCATTGTGTGGAATATGCAGTGAATTGTGGGTAATGAAACTCTTTCCACTACACAGTACACATGATAAACAGCATCAGTTAATGGTTAAACTTTGGGGTCCAGTTTCATAGAGACTTGTTATAACAAAAGCCAAAAAATATACAAGAAGTTTACTATCACTTTTATCAGCTAATCAAAGGAAATGATTTCAGTACCATAAAACTGTTCACACAAATTTGTTATTATAACATGTTTATCAAATGGTATCAATTCTACCTTGAAAGGTGGTGATACAACCACTCTAATATATCATTCTTTAACATTCATTTAATAATTAGTTCTGAGATGTCACGACTGTGAGTGACTTACTAACGTTGTCAAACACCAGTTACACCAACGAAAGTCCTGACAAATCAAAGCTATTACATGATTTCGAATGGCATATCATCGTTCAGTTAATACTTCTTCGTTGGGGTGAATATGGAATAGCAATTTTAATCAAGAAGTTGCTTACAATCAAGACAAATCAAACTATCTATATAACATACATTTGTTTCTACAAATAATGAACTATATCATAATACAGCCCTCTCAATTATATCTTGTATTAGCAAAATCTATCATCTCTGCATAAATCTGCCAAAATTTGATCAAGATTCGACATCAACTCTTGACTTCATTCATAATTTTATGTGCAATCGGCCTGCAAAGCATCTTGACCCCCCCCCCCATCCAAGAATCAACAGTCCCATAATTTGTGCATACATAATTTACAGGAGGATCATACCATTATGATTTAAAGGGGAGTTCTTACCTGTTGGTTTAGGTTTGACATAAACTCTTAACTTCATGTTGTGTGTTGCACATAAACCCCCACTTGTATTATCAATGCCATTTTCTGTGCCATTTGAAGTTGCTGTAGAATTAAAATGAGACAAAGAGAATGGTTACTTTTTTTTGCCATCTTTAAGTGATATACAAATGAAATTATTTTTGGTCCTAGCTGGTATCATTGATATTTTGTGATGTACTTGCACAGAGAAGAAACTATTATCACCATCATCATCAACATCATCTTCAACACCACCATCACCACCTCCACCATCACCATCATAATGGCTACCATCATGATCATCCTCATCATCATTATCATCATTTTCATCATAATCATCATTATCATCAACTTTATCATCATCATCATCATCAACTCTATCATCATCATCATCAATATCATCATCATCATCATCAATATCATCATCATCATCGTCATCATCATTATCACCATCATCATCATCATCATCAATAATAATCATCATCACCATCATCAATCATCATTATCATCACCTATATCATCACCATCATCACCACAATCATCATTCTCATCATCATCACCATCATCATCATAATCATCATATCATCATCATCATCATCATCATTTTCTCTTAGCTAAAGAGTATCAGTCAGTATGTTTTGATATCACAGATTTTCATTCAAGAGATCGATCAGGATATAGGGACTTACTGATAAAATAATATTCCTCATCGTGATTAAACGTTGGACCTCGGGGGTACGGCGTATGTTCTTGAAACAGTAACGTCAGTCTATTTTGGACGTAAGGACGATTGCAGGACAATAGATGGCGGTTTCTCGCTGATAACGAACACTGCTCGTAACCTTGGTAAGAGACTTGCATGAATTTGAGGTATTGCGCTTTTAATCTTCCCTCCGTTGTATTTGTTGTTTGCGGACATTGGATATCGATGAGGTCGTTGATGTCGACAGAAATATTCATCCCAGTGCTTGTGAAACTGTGATGGAAGAAACCAGACAAACAGAAAGTTAATGCTTGGGTATTTTTATTGAGGATACTGCCCTGTTACATAATAGAAAGACAACTGATTGTAACAATGAGTCAATTTAAAAATTCGTACCAAAGTTTTTTTCTGTTACTATAAATGGTACCTGTTAGGGACATCATTCATTAAATACATGAACAAAATGTGAAAATGACCATAAACTTCAAATTTTAAGCATATTTAGCCCCGTTCCCTTTTCAGCGCCATTCCAGGGCCCCTGCCTTTTCATGCTAATAATCAGTGAATATATACTGACTATAACTAAACATTAAAAGATCCCTAACCCTTTATTAGCATTTTGTCAGAAATAGCTTAAATTCAGTGCATAATCTACTCTATAAAAATTCTTTAGCCAAGGGCTGAAATTGTACCTCATTCTTAGCAAAACATCCTGCCTTTTTAACTTCAGACAGCGACATTTGTGTGTCACGTATCACACTTAATTTTGAAAGTAAAATTTTCAAAAATATATTTGCACCTTTCAAAATGGCGCAGAGGGTACCTCCCTGTGCCCCCTAAGTACCCCACTGGCCTTAAATTCACTTCAGACCCACATTCAGCATAACATGTTCTTCAACTAGGCTGAGTACTATGAAAAATTCAATTAAAAAGGATACACTCCAAGTCTGAGGAGTTTAATTTGATTTGCCCTGTCAGGGATACAATAGAATTTTCAAAGGATCGGGCGGGACGATAAGCCTGTGGTTGGCTGATCAAGGCACGAACGGTTCGTAGCCCGCGGCAACAGGAAAGTTCAGCAGATAAGCTCTTTGTGTGAGCCGAGGAGGAGGAGGGGAAAGTACTTGGACACAATTTGACAGAATTTCAATATCAACATGAGTTTAAAGGGAAGTTCACCCTGAATAAAAGTTTGTTGCAAAAATAGCAGAAAAAATGATTAAAAATACTGCTGAAAGTTTGAAGAAAATCCATTAAAGATTAAGAAAGTTTTAAGAATTGTAATTATTGGATTTGTGACGTCATAAACAGGCATCTGCCCATATGTTATGTAATATTAAATGCTTAGATTTCAATCTTTTTAATGGTTCGTGATGACTTATTTTTGTTTTCTTTTTAGGAACGGGTGTGAAATGATTTGTCTATTGTTATACTGAAAGTACAATAAAAACCATTTTCAATTTTCCGAGAAAATCACATTTCATTGATTTTTTTTACCATGCGATATGTAGGAAAGCTGCTCAGAATTGATGTCACAAATCAAATAAATAAAATTCTAATAACTTTTTTTATTCTTTGATGGAATTTCTTCATATCTTCGCCAATATTTTTTTCTGCTATTTTTACAATAAACTTCAGGGTAAAATTCCCCTTTAAAGAGAGTCGTCTATCGAGTTAAGTTTCACAAGAGGCAAGGACGAAGAAGAAAAAACCTCAGACCAAGCTTTGAAAATCAGTGTAAATCACGCCAAGGAACATGGTGGCTTGCTTTGATCAAGGCCTAATATCATATAAATTGAAATGAATCACAAATGCTTGAAATCAATGACAAATTTAATTGCAACCTGCAACCCATCAAGTAAAAATATTTCAACAACTCACAACTCGCCATCGACAACAAGTTCAACTGTTGTCAAATCAACAGGAATCAGGGGGGGGGGGGGGTAGATAAAACAACAGGCGCCCCCCCCCTAAAAAAATAAGAAATAATAAAAAAAAAATTGCCCTTTTTACTACATATTGGAAGAAAGAGACTTGAAAAATCATACAATACATCCACATGTTCCAGCCTTTTTTTCTATTGTTTAGAGTGTGAAGTTGCGGTAAAGTACATGTATTATTAAAACGTGATGCCGATATGAACTGATAAACCCTACCGCAAAATGAAGAAAGGTCATATCTGACCGCTTGACAATGTTCGGCACCCTGGTAAACCCACTAAATTATATTCATTAGCATTCACAGGGCTTGTCGGTACTTGATTAAAAGAAAATATTCCTTTATCGTGGAGGAAATTTGCCCCCTTTTTCTATGGTGGCTTTGCCCGAGGGTTATTCCTTGTGTTAATATAATTTGTCTGTGTTTGGTATTGGAGGATTATAGCTTGCTTTCTCTCCTCCTCTCTCCCTCTCTGCTTCCTCCTTTCTCATTTCTTTTATTTCTTCTGTGTATGGCTCTAATCTGTCTTTCTCTCTTCCTCTCTAACACATGTTTGTGCACAAAAATATTTTACATCAAAATTTAAAAAAAGAGAAAGAGAATAATAACAGGAATGATAGCAAGAAAAAGACATCAACTCGTGAGTGAGACATAGAGAGAGGAGGTTAGGAGTGATTGGTAAAGAGGAAGAAGAAAATAAAGAACAAAATAAAGAGAAAAAAAGAAAGAGGGAGCACAGGAAAATGAAATGCCACCCAAAGTGTACTTTTCAAGTATACAAAAAGATGTGTGTACAGGGAGATACAGTGGAATGCTGCCATCTACAGTTCATTCAATGCCAATTATGTCAATCATTTTCCACTGCTCCATCAATAAAGTGGGTCTCATCATGGTTTCGTGGACCAAAAGTTTTATCAGGGAGTTGGGAGATTATTTCAATAACTTTACAGTCTTTTTGCAATTGAACTGATCCCGAATGACTGTTTTTGGTCAAATTTCTATAGCCAACCCTACCATGTCACTTGTAAGAAACTATTAAGTCCACAATTTCATTCTCGCTTAGAATTTGTAGATTTCTTATAAGATTCTCCTACACTAAACCAAGTTTGCAAAATACAGTTTTCCACAATATCTTGGGGTGTTTTGCTAGCCACAGATTGTGTTGTTTCAAAGAGAAAAGATGGCTTTTCAGAGGGTTTTTACCTCTTTTCTTAAAAAAGAGCAAGAAATCATATTGAAATTAAAAAAAAAACTTAATGGACTGATCTACTGATTTAACATCTAAGATTAATTTTCCTGTTGCCATTATAAAGTATGTATTATCTTGTATTCACTTTGTTATACAGTGAAAGACTTTGCTATAAGATACAGCCTCAAGTGAAGCAATATAATTCTATGCAGTATTCTTTAATGATCTTACACAACTTTCATGCGGTTGATAATCATTTCAAGTTATTAATATTGATTTTATGGCATGTTTCCATGGAAACTACCAAGGAAACATTGGAATCTAAAAGAAAGAAAAATACTGTGGTTTTTGTGATATGATATCAGTAACTGTTAACAGCTATGGACTATGGTTCCACATGCAATTGACATGAATTAACAGTGTAGCTTTGCAATACAGGTCGCACGCTGTAAGTAGACACAAACCTAAGTAGGGGGCTATTGTAAACAAAGCCAGTCTTCATTGTGCTGTAATAAAGTAAGTGGGGGTTTTGTCAATTTATTTGCACAGTGATCAAGACGAGTATGTAACAGACTGAGCTTGTTTGCAAATATTCTTTCCCTTTCCCCTCTTTTTACACTATAGGTGCATTCACATCTCCACCCAAATGAAAAAAAAAACATGTGGGCTGTGAAGAGATCCTGTTCAAACAGAATATTCAAAGTCTTTGCATCCACACTTAACCCAATGAGATTGGGGTAACTTTTCAGCATGTCAAAAAAATTCCTGTCCTTGCATTTATCATATGTATATACATGTCCAAGTATGTAATTTTTATGTTAAAGACTTATGTAAAACCCAGTGGAGGAAATGTTTTGATGTATATGCCTATATCAAACTTGAATCTAATTGAATTGAAGTGAATTGAACAGTTTTTGTAAGTTGCTTTTACATTCCTGCAAACTTTAAAATTGATAAGTACCTACATATAGGCTTATTCATGTTCTTACTTTCTGGAATAGAAGGACTACCTAACTTTCGCACTGGCACAATATCTGGAATCTTGTGGACAGGTAGAAGTTACAAATTTGCTCTGAGCCAATCCACATGTAAGAGGATATCAGTAGCTTAAAACAAGCAGTCAGGTGTGAAAACGCATTGCATCCATTCTGCTTCTGTTTACCACACAGCAGGAAAGATCGTGTCTTCAAAAGAAGAATACCAGGATAACAGAGAAGAAAAAACAGTTTACCAACATAATTAGCATTTACATAGGTGTGTGTGAGGGCGTGTGGGGGGGGGGGGTACTACAAAATGTCAATGGCATCATCTATGATGCAAACACAGCCCCACAAGGAAAAGACCTCAAAACCTTTTCATTAATGTGTGAAAATGAAGCTGTGAGAGTTTTAACATGGCTCTGGCAAAAAAGTTTTCAAAAGAAACATGATCTTCCTTCTAAATAAATAGCTGTGTGAGTCACTCAAGTGATTGGTTTTGTCTGGTAGATTAGAAAGAATGTCACACTTTACTCTTTTATCTCTTAGAAGATGAAAGGAATTTGGGATATTCTGCAAAGGTGTGCTTCTTAAAATAGAATTAGAGAGTTATAAGGTCTTTGTCTTGCTCTAATGTTCAACAATTCTACCACCCATCTGCATGCTATAATAATAACCCCTGTAGAGTCTTGGTATAGTAGTTCTGACTCACGCCTTGCAATCAGAGGTTTCGGGTTAAAATCCCAGCCACAAAATTAATTTCCTTCAGCAAGAAATGCATCCATACTGAGCTGCACTCAACCCAGGTGAGGTAAATGGGTACAAATACAAATTCCCAAAAGAAACTTTTGATGGGCAACAAATTTGAAACCTAGCAAGGCAGGAGAAGTACAATTCACATACATGTATTCAACATAACCATGGAACCAGCCAACTCCCTAGTATTACCAATAGGCCAACCTAGTCTGCAGGCACAGACCCTGATTGGAACTTTGATCAATAAGTGTGCCTCCACGCAAAGACTAGCACATACAAAACTTGCTGTTCCAATACAGGGCGAGAGAGCCTTCAGTACACAAGGCATGAGTAGGCTGCACATTCAGACCCTTAACTCGAGTGAAGGGTTTGCCCAGCAGACTAAGGCCAACCCATGCATACTCACACAAATTAGGTATATAATCAAGGACCTACTAGAGGTCTGTGATATCATATACTCTCAAAAATATCAGTGATATCAAATTTAGCTGATATAATCAAAATCATGTGTGCGACCTTTCTCTGTGTACTCTGTGGGCCTTCCTCTTTCCCGTCTTCTTTGGTTCCGACCTCCTCTTTTCCATCCCTATCCTCATCTATCCATCCTTTGTCCTTCACTCCATCCTTCTTCTCCTGCTCCCTCCACTTCCAACTTGATGCTTTATACCTCAAATAATTTCCTTCTAATTCCACCTTCAATTTTATTCAATCATATTTCCTCGTTCTTTAATCTTAGCTATCTGTCAGTCAGTGTGTCTGCTTCTCTCTATATATATCTGTACCACTTTCTCCCCCATCTCTGTTTATGTCTCTCCATCTCTATCTTCCTCTCTCTTTCTCTTACATCCCTATTTCCTCAAGTCACACTCCTCTTACTCGTTTCTCTCCCCAATTACTTGTTCGTTCCCCATCTCTCCAAAACTTCTTTCAGTTATCTCCATCCTCATCCTCCACTCCTCTCCACTCCCTCCCCTCCCCTTTTCTCTCCCTCCCATCCTCTCCCCTCCTTCTCTAGCTCTAGCTTTTCTTCTCCCTCTCCCCTCTCCATCCCGGGGGGGGGGGGGTTCCATCTTCCCAACCTTCCCCAATAAATCTCCAATCGTTTGGCTTCCCACTCCATCTACCTCTTTCTCCCTCTCTCCTATCTATCCCTTTCCTCTTCCCTCTCCATCCATCTCTCCCTCTTTACCCCTCCTCATCTCTCCCTCTCTCCCCCTCCCTTCTTATACCACCCTCCTCTCCCATTTCCACCCCTCAACCTTCACCAATTATCTCCACCCCTCTGCCTTCCTCTTTCTCCCTCTCTCATATCTATCCCTTCCTCTCCATCCCTCTCTTAATCCTCCCAACCTTCCTCAATAAATCTCCAACTCCCACCTGATGTAAATACCCAACAATCAT
The DNA here is from genome assembly GCF_037042905.1 of Lytechinus pictus. Taxonomy (NCBI): domain Eukaryota; kingdom Metazoa; phylum Echinodermata; class Echinoidea; order Temnopleuroida; family Toxopneustidae; genus Lytechinus; species Lytechinus pictus. Next base: position 23,335,447 of record NC_087250.1, read on the forward strand.
ATTGTTCAATTTCTTTCAATGAACTTCCAAGATCAGAAAACCCCGATGACATCTGTTTCAATCATACATAGCTTCATTTGAAGGTCACGACCTCCAATGAAAGCAAAGGTCAGAGGTCATGAGCAATACAAGATTGCTCCAATGGAAGTGAACCACGTTGTATCAGTTAAAGCAAGTTCAACTTACTCGGATGAGCATGGCATAGCATATGAATTTATAGATGCCCCCTTCGCATTTATTTCTATTCATCATGAAATGATTATTACTAAAAATTATAATTTTGATTGTCATGTGAATGACACCCCAAACATTCACATAAAACAGTGGCAAAAAGACAGAACATTCGCAATAAGAGTTTTTAATGTATAAATAGAGAAAAGTACATGGCCCCGGCTAATAAGAAACATGAAACCATGAAACATCCATCAACATTTTCTGCCAACGCAAAGTCATAACCCTGGGCTATGGGATGAAACTGTTCGGAAATGGACGAAACCTTATGGGAGGGGGGGGGGGACAGAAGAATTCTTTAGAGAGAACATTGTTCATTTCAACGGCAACTTTCATTATTGCCATATTGGTCAAAATACCAAACCGCCAAAAAAAAAAATTGTGGAAATTGATTTGCATTCTTTCATCCGTAGAACAGTTACTTCTCATAATGGAGAGCTTGTTAATCATTGAATATATGAAAATTCAAACATTTGAAATTTTATATAAAACAGAGAAATACTAGGTGTGTGATGTCATCGGTATTTGGAAATCATGAAGCTGTTCATAAAGTTAAATACGACTGGAACGTGTTCTTAGGTGATTAGTCAGCTACATGTGGATGTATCATTTAGCACAAGAAAGGATCACCAGTCGTGCAAAAGTCATTCATTACTTACAAACAGTTTGATGAAACATCCACCAAGTATTGGCACCAACACCCTTTTTGCTCTCAATATCAATATTTTCTCATAAATTACTAGCATCACCCAGTGAACAGACTAGCATGAAATTGCAAAGCAATAAAACAATACTCTCAAATCAATCCATTGGGTGTCACTTGTACTTTTGGACTAAAATTTGAAATAAACGACAAAATACTGAAATTATTCTCATTTTCCTCTAATCAAAATGAAATTGCATACAAGTATGGTAATTTCTACAAGACCACAAATAACTAAACCATCCACATATTGAATTTTCATTTATTTGATTCCAAAATGAGACAATCGTCTGTAATTTTGACATTTGTCATGTAATAGGCAAAAATTATATTGGCAATAGATGAGGTTAAATAGAGCTTCACTAAATATGGGGGAGAAATTTGAAGAATTTCCCTTTAAATTTTGAACCAGAGAATTCTCCACTTACCAAGTCAATTTCGATTCCAACTCCACTTCAAATCAATATACTTTCTACCACTTCAGACTTGTTTCTCAGACTCCATTTTCTTTGAAACAATTTCTCAAGAACAAAGTGTTTTTGTGAGTCTTGAAAGTTGGCTTATGGAAATATATGATTTATAATTGCAAAAGAAGTATTTGATGGCAAAAACAATTTGATCTTGATGAGTCTTAATTCCAGAAGTTTGAATTTTTAAGCTGATAATTAATTATGTTTATATGACAAGGGTCTTTTTTTCAGAGACTAGTCCAGAGTTGTGAATGGAGGGAGAAGTGTTTCCAAGTTGGGTGACTAGTGCTTTGAATAATTCATAAGGCAATGAGTCACTCATGAATATTCATGAACCCCAACACACCTGAGGATGGATTTAAATCTAGCACCTGCAGGATTCCTCAGGCTAGCACATGTGTTAGACTATCAAATGGTGTTAAGACTTTATTTTGGGGCAGAAAGAACGTTTTGAATCGTAGATCCTAAACACGGATTAAAAATATGGTTCTTCATAGGAGATAGTAAACTTAAACAGGTTTCAGAAAATATTTGTCTATCGAGCAAGGATTTGAAGGAGAGAGCATTACATTTTGTACATGTAAGTGGCAATATTTATGCTAAATGTCAAAAGCATCATCATTTTTCTAAAAACTTAAAAAATATATATTTTATTGATTATTCCACAGAAAATGAATATTGTTTCATTGAGGAGAATGCCGATCTCAAATAAAATCAAAAGAGCATATCTGCATTTCAGAATGGCATTAACAGCGATATATTGAGCACATCCAAGTTTTGATTTTAAAGAATTTCAAACACATACAAATTTGAGTATGAACACACTGACAGCCGTTAACTGGTTTAAAACACCTTGGGATTGGAGGTGGAACGTCTTGATGATCCACTGTTCCTTCTTGAATCTTTAATCTCTTCCATCCCTATCCTAATCAAATCAGATAGACAATAAACCCAGGTAATTAATAGAGGTGCAAGATGCACCACAGGGTGTCAGAACCTGGTGGCAGAGAGGCGCACTTTATTACCCTTACAGAATCCCCTTCTTTCTACCATGGACTGTTTCTACATACACATACATGTAATCACCCCCTCCCCCTCAAAACTTTGCCCCTTCCCTGCCATTCATGACCCATTTTTCTCAGTCTCTGATTCATAAACTTGCATGGCACGTAGTACAAGCTAATGAGCGGGGTGTAAGGTGGCCGGTACGCTCCCCCGTCAGGTGGTATAAGGGCGCATCACATTACCCCTCAACCAGTTCCTAAAGATCAATGACTGAGGACTTATCGATTTGGGGTTAACACCTGGAGATGACCTCTCTCTCTCTCTGAAATTTACATCCAACAGGTAGAGAACACCTTGGAGATGAGAAAAAGCTTCTTCATTGAACATTCAGGGGCAGTGGAGGAAAAGAAAACCAAATCAACATCATTCACCATCTCAAAAATGTCCTAGTGGAACAAAATAATGACACGTAGATGACATTCACTGATGCAATAAAATTCACATTTTGCAGATGTGTTTGAGAGGTGAAAAAATATATGTGATGGAACATTAATGCAGACCATAATTCCACATTCATGCCCCCGTGATTTATTGTCCTCGCAAATTAAACATAGTAATATAAACTGGATCTCAACTAGTGTTATGGACCCACATAATTCTGAAAAAGTTTTGTTTACCTTTGTTAAAGAAATGACACAGAACTGTCAGACTGTGTTATAATGTAAACAAGGGAAGCTTTATTAGATGGAAAACAGAATAATTACATGAGAAAGTGTTGTTCCATCTTATTTCTGTTATCCCATACATCCTTAATTTTGTCCCTTTTGAACAGTTTTTATCTTCTTCTTTCTCATAGTTTTAAAACTCTTTCTATCTCTCACTCACAAGCGTCATTAACGTCCATGCCCTACCCCTCCCCCACAGCCACTTCCACTTTCTCTCACTTTGTCCTTCCCCTACACCTCTATCCCAACCATTTTCTCTATTTCTAATAACATATGTGCCCCTTCTTCCCTCCCCCACCCCTTATCACCCTCTCTGTACCCCCCCTCCTCTCTCTCTCACACACACACATACACTCTCTCTTTCTTTCTCTCACTCTCTACCCCCTCTCCTCTCTCTCTCCCCCTTTCTCCATCTTCCTTCCTTCAGCTTGACCCTCTTCCCCTCTCTCCTTGTTATATCCTATATAAATGTCAGTCATCTACCCCCTCCACCCCCTTCCCTGTTTTTCTCTTACCCCCATCTCCTTCTTCGTCCCTTCTGCCCCCCCCCCCTTCTCTCCCTCTCACCCCTTTCTCCATCTTCCTCCTACCCTCTTCCCCTCTCTCTTTCTCCCTGTTTCTATATCAGTCAATCACATCATATATCATCCCCACACACTCCACCAGACTAATAACAGATATGTGTAGAATCATAATGAACCCTCAACCAGCTACTCCAATCAGCTTATAAATGTCATCCAAGCTAGATAGCACTTTTTGAAATGTTCCAGGTCTCCCAACTTGTAACCTTTTCCAGCCTCTGATAAAATATCCTACATGGAATAGGTGACAGTTGGTAGCAAAACTCATAGCAAAGCAAACAACTGCCCCAACTAGAGAAAAAAAGTACTTTTTGTATATTTCTTTAATCGTTTAACTTTTGGTTCTTTCTTGCGTTCACCCATGGTAAGTGCAAGCTGATGAGTTTTTAGTGTCCTTTTCTTCAGCACCATCTTGAGATTTTGTCGTAACAAAATAGATTTTCAAGTTTAATTTTTCATAGCAAACTGTTCATGTCATAATTATCATCTGAATGTATTGTATTAGGTATGAATTACATTTTATAAGAATCACATTTTCTCTTTAAAAATGAGTGAAAAGACAAGAAATACTATAACATCAGTGACAAGAACAAGCATTTTCATCCACTTAAAGTATTAGCCAACATTCTTTGATAATAACTTCATACACTACAACAACTTTCACGAAACAAGGGATGATGTGTTTGTCTCTAAACCAGGCTAATAAATTCTAACCTATGCAAACAATGCATTAATGCTAACCTGCTTTTTAGACAAAACTTCTGGGGTCAAGTCTAGTTTCGAGAGGGGGCAACTGGCTGATGGCAACATCAACAAACGAAACCAGGGGTGTAAATTGGGATGAATTTACGAGCAATCTCAAGTCCGCTGATCGTAAATATCCAAAACAATGTGCAAAACGTCTTCATAAATAGCAAGCAGATTGAAGGGGTGGAAAGTAGAAATCTTTTCTTTGAGTAATACATAAAACATGAACAATTCAATATATGTTTTGTTTGTTAGTGTTTTCCCCTCATATTTCAATTTCTATGAGGACTATTATGTATCATTCCTTTTTCTATCTCTATGTTCATCTTTGTTTTGTACTTTCTGCCCCCAACATATCCCTGTCATCTTTTCAGGAAGCTTATTTTAAATTATTCCTTTTTTTGTCTGTAGTCTGTATCATTATCTTTGCTTTCTTCTTTCTGCAACTTCCCCTCAATATTCTTCCTTTCTATTTATCTTTTTATGACTATGAGGGTTATTTTTCATTAGTTTTTTTCTCTATCTCCATCTGTAAGAAATGCTACATAACAATGTAGAAAGACAAGTGGAAAAGCTTAAAAACTTACTTTGAAGTGTTTTTGCCGTGTTTTTTTCTGGAGTGATTGAGGGTCATTCCAATTTTATCAAGTTAACCAACTAGGGCAAGGGCCTTAAATCATGGACACATGCTTACAAACATACTCTAATTCCATCCCTAAACAGCGGCCCTTTTACCTTGTTATTAAGGCAAATTCTGTTACACCACAATATCTGATCACATTTAGGGAAAACAACCCCCTGGATCTATACCAACAAATGCATGGTGAAGGATGGGGGGTGGTTCCACAAAGTGATAATTGAAATAGGATATTTGTTTGGTATGAGTTCATATCATTAGTATACATTGACTGCTGGTGTGAGGGTAACATGTTGAGGAAATCAAATCTTTTTCATACAAACATCAAATTTACAATGACAACATAACGGTTCGGAAATAATATTCATGCTATTTTGATCAAGTCTCGGGGTCAAACTGACGCTGGTTGAAAAATAACAAGTAATTCGTGTTTGGTATGAGAAACAGTATGACGTCTTCAATGTTTTGGTCAAATTTTCACGAATTTCTTGTTCAGTCTTTTCTATTTGTTCATTTCATTCCATTTATAAATTTACCTATTCTTTTTCATTTCTTTCTTTTCAATTCTATTTATATATGTTTTATTCATGTATCTATTATTTTTATTTGTAAATTTTCTTCATATTTTATAAATTTTATTATCACCATAATCATCATCATCGTTGTTGTTGTCATTATTATCATTATTTATTACCATTATTATGTTTTTCCATATTTTTTTATTTCTCTTTTTTTTAGGGGGGGAATAAGTAACCCTCATACTAGACAAGCAATCTACACCCAAAGTCGAATACACCGAATCCTTTTTAAACTACTTTCTACATAGGCTTTACATGGTCTACAAATAATGATGATTTAGACCTTTGTCTCTAATTTACAGTATCTAACTCTCATTATATTTTTATGTGTAATAGAAATATAAGGTTCCACAATTCAATAAGATCATCACTACACTCTATGTAATATAAGGGAATTGCAAGAAATGTATCAAGTATTTTCCATCAGAATACGGGCCTATAAACCTTTTCATTTCAGGACAGAGTTGATGAATCATTGATAATTGAGTTGTTTTTCAGACAATATATCTATCACCAGCTCTCATCTAAGTAAATCAAATTCTGAGGGATTAACCTATATGAGCATATTTCTTTCCCATCATCCCTGGGGATTTTATACTACTCTACATCCTGTAGAGAAGCATCTTAGAAAGCACATCCTTTGGGACAGCCTGATGTGAGGCATCACAGACAAAGGTTCCTGTTTGGTATATATCATTCATACTGCACAGTGAGAGGTAAAAAATAAATATAAAGAGAAAAAAAATCATGTTGGGGTAATTAAAACTTTAAATTTAAACGCAAGGGCATTCGAAGAGCAGCTATTGCAATGGACCATTTTTGAAGAATACTTATAGCTCACAATGATTATTTTCATCAACCTAAGAAACTTTACTTTTATTGGTTATATATTGCATCACAACATGACAACACTGTAAAAACACTTCAAAATTTTAAACACATTGTTCAAGCCTGTCACTCTAAAAACTATTGTTTAAACACTTAGAATTAGTTGTTTAAACTCTCGAATAGTTTTTTAAAATCTTGACCAAGAATTTTAAACTCCTGAACAAGTTGTTGAAAAAGTTTAAATCATTTAAAAGTTTTTTTCTTAATAGTTGTTAGAGTGATGGGCTTAACCAACGTGCTTAAAATTTTAAACAACATTTTTACAGTGAAGTTCTAACCATCCTAAGTGACTGTTGAGTTCAATTCAAGTCAAAACACAGTTGGATATAGCAGTGTTTAATCTCCGGCACGCGTCTTGAGTCGTCTCCGTTCGCTCCAGCACAGCGCAGATAAATTCTTTTAAGTGGCGTCACAGAGAGAGAGGGGGAGTTCCCGTGTAAATGGAATTTCTGGCAAATTATACCCGTCATGCCGTCACACAGCTGGCTTGAAATGCATGCTGGGAAGGAATACTGCATGCTGGGATAGTAGCATAGGAGATGCTTAAGAGCTAAATGGGGATATACTGTAAATGATGTAAATAAGTGTTCAAAAGATTTATTTCATACTTATCATGGGCCATCATCATTTCAGTCGAAATATTGCATTGCATGTTTTGATATCAAATCCATCTTATTATCTATCTATCCTATCCATTCATTCAAACAATAGATTCTAATTCATTTACCTATTCATATTTTCATACATATTTTATCTATTTTTTTTCAAGTCTTAAATTTTTCATCTTCTTCTTTTTCTTTTTAATATATATGAGAAAATTAGAAAAAAAATTATATGTATATATTATTTTTGTTCTGTGAAACAACCCCAAAACCTATAAAAAATTGTAACCATGTTTATTTATTTTATTGCATGAACATTTTGATTAAATAACATTTAATTTTGATAAAACGATACATACAATCCCACGCAATATTCAATTTCGAACAAATAACAACAAAAAAACAATCACAAGCATGAATGAATATTTTCATGCATGAAACAGAATCAAAACAGCAAAATTAAACATCTAAAAAAAAACTGGTGCATTTCATCTCTACATCTGTCTACGCCTAAATGATAGATGAAGTTTGATGGACTGTAAATTTAATACCATGTTGCCATGGTAACATTTTTATTTCTGCAGTCCTGGCCTTGAAAAATCTGACCTTGTAAAACCTGAACAATTTGGATTGAGTAGAATAATGTTGATGCCATGATCATTCATACCAAAGGAATATCAAATTCATATCTATTATATAGGCCTATATGATAAGCAAATTCTTTTTAAAAATGTTGGCCAGCAATCAATATGAATATCATATTTTTCAAGCACTTCAAAAAAGGCAAAGCACTCTATCATAGTGGAGCATTGTGGCCCAGTGAATTAGTCTTCTGACTTTGAAACAAAGGGTCATGGGTTCGAATCCCAGCCATGGCGTAATTTCCTTCAAGCAAGAAATTTATACACATTGCGCTGCACTCAACCCAGGTGAGGTGAATTAATTCCTTGAATGCATATGAGCGCTGAAAGGCAGCTCGAGCTAAAACCGGGGTAATAATAATAATAACAACGCGCCTCGGAATAGAATATTTGACACAAAGAACAATACCTCACTTCATTTCATACTCATATATGAAGAGATAGTACTTTACAAGTCTACCCTACCTCATTCAAATATGAAATTCAACGCTTTTGATGATATTTCAAACATAACCATGGTCCCTTAATTACCTAATGGAGAGAGACCAATTGTAAAATGACCATTAACCACAGTCACAGTTCTGTGATTACATCTGTGTAATAACCGAAGCATGAAGCTTATTTGTTTGTTTATTTAAACCCTGTATTTGTTTTAATTGATAGTGTTTAAATAAGACAATTTTTTTCCAAAGCAACTAGATTAAAAATCCATAATTTATCTGCTACTACTACTGTAAAAAAAATTGTATTTATGTGCAATTAGACTTCTAACATTGAGAATATTTGGAAATGATTGAAATTTTCTGATTTCCCTGAAAATCACAACAAAATACAATGTTCACTGAATTAAAATCATCTGAATTCCAGAGGTCAATCTTTCTTAAGTTCCTCAGGTAATAAAGAGAAACTTTCCTCTCCAAAAAGCTTTTTACCGGTTCCTCAGCTACCAATGTTCCACATTTACCATGAGTCATGACGTATGGTCTGGCCCTTTCAAGACATTCACAACATTTTCCCAAAGCGACTATTCATTTCCGTTCGTAAGCAATCGCCCATGGAGGAAGCGGTCCATTCCTTCACATTCCTCTACCTTCATCACACTTTACCTCATCAAAAGGGAACCCATCCAAGAAAAAAAAGTCATTTCTTATTATCCCCGCGGCTCCTCCAATTAGACAATATCCCTAAGTATCCATTAATCCTTTCTATGTACCAATTTTTCAGCCGGTTCCTTCATTGAGGAAATATATCGAAATCCATCGCTGCTATTTTTTTTATTCTTCTAGCTTTGTACGAAAACTGGGTCGATCCCATAAAAAAAGCCCCCTAAAACTAGGCCAAGCAAGTTTTACCCGACTTCTCGTTTTTCCACGCAGGGCAAAGGGGTGTTCACACATAAGTGAATTCCTACGTCTAAGAAACGTTATGGACAAATCATCTTGATGACGAAGCAATAACATACCCAATTATTTATTGAGGTGAAATACAAGAACACAATTATGGATTAAAATGCTATTCTCAAAGAATGTAGGTCATGCACACAATTAAGCGGGTACAGGATCGATTAAAATTAACATATCCAAGAAAAATATACAGGGAAGATTCAGCAATAAAAATTTAAATAGCTAGATTCATTTATTTAAATATCAAAATAGTGGTTCTTTCATTATTGTCAATTAACACACTGTTCAAATGGTGCTAACATATACCCGTCACTAGGTACTCATTACAATTTTCCTTTTAGGACATCTAACAGCACACAATTTCAAGACTAATAGGCTTTGTGATGAGTTTGTGTAGTTTGAACACACACAGTGACTTCCATCGTTTTTTGCTTACACTCTCAGTCTAAACCGTTCCTATCCATCACCCCCAACACTATCGCGATGCACTTTCCGTTTTTGAAAACCGAGAGGAACTTTCAGTATCGCTCTCTATGTTTTCGTTTACAATATTTCCCCATCCCTCTTCCGAATGGAAGATAAACGAGTCACAAATATGGACGTACTTTTATCGTTTGTGACATTTCACAATTTATCTCCTAATGTCTTCTAGTATTACTTTAGGAAGGGTGTGAAGGTTTGTACTATGTGATATATATGCCTAAGCCCTAAGAGCAAGAGACAATTTCCTGTTAGAAGATGTTCTTGGTTTGACCGCTTTATTCAGTATCTTTTGATCCATTATACATAAAAATGTATCCCTAATCCATGGATTCTTTAATTTCCTTTAAATTTCTTGCCTTTTCTTCCCTTCATTCTTCATCCCATAGATACATTACTTTCCTAGTTCTCTCTTTCTTTTTCTTTTAAATTCTCATTTCTTCCTTCGTAATTTCCTTCCCCCCCCCCCTCTCTCTGTAATTTGATCTAACTCTTTCCATCCTTTCTCCCTTTCTCATTTTCTCTCTCTAATTTTGTCTTTTTTCTTTGCTGCTTTCTTTGCTCTTCCTTGACTTTTGGCCCCAAATTCTCTGTATTTCCCCCTCTTTTCATCACACCCTCTCTTGTGCTCTCTCCCTCTTGTTCTTTTTTTCTCTCTTTCTTTTCCACTTGTCACTTTATCTCTCACTTTGTGCCCAAATCTCTCACTACTCTTCTCATTTTCTCCCCCTTCCCCCCCCCTCTCTCTCATTCCTTTCTAACTATCTCTCCCCAAGGAGGTTCCAATTAAATTGAACCTACTCGCTCTCTACTTACTCTTTCTATCTCTACCCACCCCCCTTTCTATTTCTATGTCTCTCCTCTCTCAGTCAGTATTCTATTTACTATTTCTCTGTCAATCACCGCTGCAACGTTCATCATCATCCTCAAAATACCTTATAATTTTTATCCACAGAAGTGTAAAATAAACCATTTCCAATCTTGTTTGCTATCATCTGCGAGCTACTCCAGGCATCGGGTAGCGAAAGCGCAACCGCTTTCTGACCCGATGAAATTCTAACCGCCCTCCCCGAAACATCACCGAGGTGCAAATCTACATCTATGCAAATGAGTATCTGTATCTCTGTCTCTCTTTTCTCAATTGCATAGTTCAGACTTGTGCTTTACCTTTAGTTTCATCAGTTATGTAGTAGGTCCATGATTTCACGCACCATAACGAAAACACACAAAGTGCTTTTTAATATACGTCCAATCACAAAAAAGGCATTTGCCAGTCTTTGAAAATAATGAAGTACAGTAATAATATATATCTATGTAAAAGCCCACAAATTAAAAGCTACTTTTGAAATTGCAAAACTTTCATGGGGATATTTCAAAGGAGGATATGACTGTTGTAGTTTGAAAGTAGAATAAGACAGACACATTTTCTTTAAAGAAAAATATAATTTCCTATAAATGAAGAATTTTCTTTTCTCACAAAATCATAATACAAAAAAAAAATCTGTAATGCCGCAATTTTTCAAAAGAACACAATAATCATGGCAAAGACAAAATGGTTGGAGGCTCTTGTACTGGATTTTACCCAAGGAGCTTCTTGCAAACTCTGTCCAGTCACATTCACATACTTCACTCCAATATTCTTCTAGAAATCCTCCAGCTTTCGCAAGAAACGCTACTAAAATCAAGCAAGGAAACGCCTCCTCTCACATCGGTCAATAATGATGAGGCAAAAGGGGGTGTGCTCCAGCGATTGTGAGCTGAAATTACATCACATGAGGTTAACACCATGATTGACTTCAGCATCGGATTTACCCAACATAGCGCCGTGACAAGTTGATTAAACATGGAGTAAAGGTAAGAATGGAAACAGGATGTTGTTTCTACGATTCAGTATTATGGTAATTATTAAGACAGGTGGGTGCAATCAAGTAAGTCCTACCAAGTACACTCATTCACAAAATAGAATGACTAAAAAAGGTGAAATTCACAAAAAAATTGAGGAAATACACTCCCGTTATCCTCTGAAGTATTTAAACATACTGCTTGTTCATTTGTTTCTTGGATATGACAGTTAATTTGTTAGTCCATTGGGCATATGACTAAAATACATGCCAAAAATCAAATTTATTTATTAAATGAATGCATGTTTTGATGAGGGTAAGCCAGAGGCTTGAAGAGGCAGACATTTTGATGGGGAGGGGGGGGTGTAGGTGAGTGATTTTTAATAATCTATCATAGCATGTGCACTTTTCTACAAATCTGAAAGCAAGTCATGCGATGCGAGCCCCAAAACCTGTAATTGAATTGATTGAGTTAGAAAGTGTACAAATCAGCATAAATATGAATATCAAAGAGTTGGGGACATCAAAGGTAAAAAGCACTTATCTGTCTTATCCCCTTACAAACATAGGCCTATTAAAATATCATAATTTGGTTGACAATTAGTTCAATAGTCACATATCAACAGAAATATGAAGAGAAGTTTATTGCTAAAAATAGAATAGACCCTACAATAACTTCATAGAAAATACCACTTTAATAAAAAAATATGTTTTTAGGGGGAAGCCTCCCCCTTAATCCCCAACCAGTTTCTCTGTGGGGTTCGCATAGTACTTGGGTCCCTTGATTCATATTACTATAGCAGGTCATAGGGTATTAAAATCATTCTCACGTCATATTGAGTTGAGAAGACTCGATTGAGATGGGTTGCAAACTCCAAAGATATTCTTTTGGGGGGCTATATCATTTTTCAAAGGAAATAATGAATAATATGCATGGTACCTTGAAGCAGTGTGGGGGGGGGGGGGGCAAACACTTCAACTATTTAACAGCTTAGGTTTCCATTTGTAATTTATAAATATGCATTGCAACAATTAAAAGAAATGTAAAATCTATTTCATTTTATTTTTCACTCTGAAATCAATATAAAAATGTAAATATTTAATCCTTAAAAGCCTTCAAAAGCCTTAGTGTCTGTGAGGAAGACTACACATAATAGATCTATCCCCTCCAACCCTTTTCACAATATCCACAAACACCTAATACCAAGGGACTTTGACAAGGGGTCAACCGGGGTCAACTAGGTCAAAGGTGAAATACAATCTACCCCTAAACAAATACAGGTTCAGAGTCATTGTATCAATGACCCCCATCGGGGAATAACCAAATAAGAAAAATGTGGTAGCCGGCGAAATGGGATTCAAACACATGGGAATTCTGTAGGGGTTTGGGACAGAACTTACACAGATTGGAGTAGGTGGGACTACAATTGCAACTAGCATGCTGGGACACGACAAATTTTTCTGTGTTTGGGACTGGGCATGTAGATGCTATCTTTTGATTACTCTCTCAAGGGAGAGGAAACAGTGTTTCCGAGCACGTAGCTTGATCCAAACGAATATCTGCGTAGCCGAGAGAGGAATTAGAGCAAGGCTTGATACTCCGTCTTCTATACGAAATGACGATAAAGATCAGTGGTGTATGCGAACTGAAATGTGAGCTGGGTTTTGGGAGTCTGAGGAAAGTGAAAATTGAGAGCGTGTCGACATCTTAGAAGAAGATATGTCCGTAAAAATGCACTCTACGTGAACAAATGAGGGATATGTTTTGTATTTTTATTCTAAATGAAGATTTGTCAAAATACTTTTTAAAATAATTTTTTTTCCAAATGGTTGCAACTTGCAAGGCATGTTTTATAGTAGGGATAATTAACAATAGCTGAGAAGTTATGATATTCATCTACGAAGTATATTATGACCCCGTTGATGGTAAAAAGATTTATTTTCAAAGAAAGATTCTATGTCCTTCATTTATGTATTTACATTTTATTTGTTAATACTTAAATCATTTTTTCAGGGGGCAGCACGTTTATAAAACTTTTCTTCAAAAGTTTTTTTTTTCCATTTCATGATAGATTTATTCACTTACCTACAATGTGAATACCAACAGCCAATGACGAAGCCATCAGGTGCACCATGCAATAAAAGAAATAAAAAGAGAAAGTAGAAAAAAGTCGAATTAATAATATTTCTATATTGATCTAATATCAAGTCAGTGAATAAACAGACTAAAAACAAATTTCACTAAATGAGGATAAAAAGAATGACTATAGATTTAGAAATCCATATTCCCATAACCAGACTACCTCTATCTGATATTGACAACAGTCAATGTACTTTTTTCATTTGTGCAAGAAATTTGACAAATTAAGTTCATATTTCTATTGTTTTCCATCTATTGGGAGTTAACTTCTGATATAGGATTTCACTTTTGAAGCATATTGGATTTCAATGAGTTTCTGTGGGTTGTGCCTGCATTATATGGAGATACGATCTCCGCGATGAGTTTTACCAATCAGACTCAATTGTCTGATTACCCATAGCTGTCTTCACTTAATGAGGCACTAGTCTTTGAGAGAAGACTGGTATCATTTCTTTAGGCATATCACCTCGCACGAGTCATGCCTCTGCTATGTTCATTAGATAGAAGATATGAGGCCTATCACCATCAGCCAGATTGTCCATTCCAAGCAATTTATTCCGTGGGATTCAAACACACGTAAATATATAATGAGGGAGGAGAGTGATAAAACTTAATATTTGTGATTACTTTCTATTAAAAGTTACAGGAAAGTTCTGATCAATGAACTATATCTGGACCTAATGCAGGCCTACCCCTGTTATAATGGAGTAACTAATAAACATGAACAATTGGAATGATTTCTCAGGAGAAAATATACCAAGATGATCAAATTCTAATCCTTATATTTCTTATTTTTCATGTTGTTTATTCACAAAAAAGAGACTCAATGATAATAAAAATGCCTGATCAGACGTGAGAGTTTGTTAATTGTAATCATATATATTTTGATTTAAATGACAAAACATACAGTATACCTTCTTTCCACTTATGATTGGCAACTATTCATTCTTTCTCTAATCAAAGTAGTTTAATCTAACAAGAACAAATTGCTCATCCAACTTCCTAACTTCTGATCAAGAATGTTAATTCAAAGTTTCAGAAGTAATTAGTTTGGTTTGTTTAATGTTATTCAAAGCTTTGGAATGAATTAGTTTGTGTAATGTTATTTGAAGTTTCAGAATGAATTTGCTTGGGTGTTTAGTACAGGGAACTGCCTTGCCTGCCAGGACCGGGAATGTTAAAGGAGCATAATAGCTCTAGGATCTAAGGAACTAGTAACCAGGGGCCAAACTAAACTTGGTAATGATAGCAGTCTTAACAAAGACCGAAGGGCATTCTACGATGCAGTCATCAAGGATGGTCCAAGGTACTGGTTGGTCTAAATGTCCATCTTTCATGAAGGTGTTAAAACCGATCCCAATGCAATTTGTGAATGGAGTATGCAGTAAGTGGTGTTAATAGAGACACTAAAACCAATAGGTCGGACCACCATGTAACCTCTTCAATTATCCCACCATAAAGAGAGACCAAGCACTACTCAATGACCACGTACACCAAGGAAGGGGAACCCATCGCGGTCACGACAAAGCGCATTCCGATCAGTCCACGACAGGCCCTTCCCGCACCACATCTGTTAACGCAGGCTCTCTCCGATGGTATCGATGTCGGGGGAAGAAAGTTAAGTGCAAGAGCTGTCCGCAGAGAAGCACACAGATTGGTAACAATGGAGTCACAGGGGCTTGTATTACAATACTGGATCCTTAGAAGTGTTTACATGGTAACTTTGATGATTTGTTAATTTGCCAAAAATCATTTCGGACGAGAGACAGAGAGTCCAAGCTAGACATGGATTATAAAAGTTTCAGCGAAGCATTGTGATTACTTACTTTCATCCCATAACTCATAAGTTGCAAATAAATATAATTACAATCAAGGGTGCATTTTCATCTTCCCAATCCAAATTTACTTTTGAAGTGACCAAATAGATGTTACAAGAGCAATTCTGCAATTGAGTTATTTCTTACATCAACAGAGCTGATCTTCTCCCGTCTTTATAATAACTCAAATTGTTTTCTAATCCAGAAATTATATGAAACTTTACGGAATGTTGTGCTTCCCAAGGTTTAGTAAAGTCTTGTAATCTGGATGGAAGCTTTATCAACATCTATCATTGCTCATATCATTGGGTTGCGGAAGGTGAAAAGAATACTAAATATTTTTTTAACTTAGAAAAAAGAAACTTTAACAAAAAACTTATAACAAAACTTTTTGTTGATGGAAACCTGATAACGGAGCAAAAAGATATCCTTGAGGAAGAAAAAAAATTCTATGAAAATTTATACAAGTCAAATGACACTGCTTTAAGTAACAATGAATTTTGGGACAAAGAACTGAACTTGCCTATTTTAGAAGAAGACTTAGCTATGGTTTGTGAAGGCGCTATTACAGAAATTGAATGCTTTGAAGCTCTGATGTCAACGCCAAACGATAAGACCCCTGGGTCAGATGGACTTTTACAAATGCTATTGGAATGAGCTTAAGGGTATTTTATGTAAACTGTTTAACAAATGCTATAGCGATGGTGAACTTTGCTCTTCTATGAGACGAGGCATTATAACTTTGATCCCTAAGTCTGGGAAGGACACAACACAATTAAAAAATTGGCGACCCCTTTCTCTTTTAAATACTGACTACAAAATTTTAGCAAAAATAATAGCAAACAGACTAAAAAAAGTATTACCCTCGATAATTTCAGCAGACCAAACAGGATTTATGAAAGGGAGATATATAGGAGAAAATATTCGTTTATTATTAGATATGTTGGAATATTGTAAGGAAAATAAACGACCTGGATTAGCTTTTTTAATTGATTTTGAAAAAGCCTTTGACTCCATCGAATGGAACTTTTTATTTAAATGCCTCGAAAAATTTGGGTTTAAACAAGACTGTGTAAGATGGATTCGAACCTTATATAATAATATTGAAAGCTGTGTTCTTAATAATGGATATTCTTCCCCGGTTTTTTATATCGAGAGAGGGGTAAGGCAGGGGTGCCCACTCTCCCCATATCTTTTTCTAATAGGGGCCGAAATTTTAGGGGCATTGATAAGACAATCTAAAGATATACAAGGGATTCAGGTTGGACATAAAGAAATACGATTAAGCCAATACGCAGATGATACAATCATATACTTATCAGCTACGGAGAAGAATCTTGAAAATTGTTGTTCTATCCTAACTCATTTTGGAAATATATCAGGTTTAAACATAAACATAGAAAAGAGTAACGTAATACGGCTAGATAGTGCTAAAAATAATAATTTCAAAGAAAGTAAAGTTAAATGGGTAAAAGACGCATTCTCTTACTTAGGAATAAAAATACCTGTTTCTGATGAATTGGACATATACCATTTAAATTTTGATGATAAAATACAACAGGCTGACAATCTACTGAAAGTATGGAATATGAGAACGTTATCATTAGCTGGGAAGATAACTGTCATCAAATCTCTAATAATTCCAAAATTTGTATATTTATTTAGCATTATTCGAAATCCACCAAAACATTTTTTTGATTCTCTCCAAAGTAAACTTTTTCGATTTATTTGGAGTAATAAGAAAGATCGTATAAAAAGAAAAATATTGTATAACGATATAGGTGATGGTGGTTTGAAAATGATTCATACAGAAACTTTTTGTCAGGCACTGAAAATAGCTTGGGTCAAAAGAATTTTAGACAAAGAAAACGAAGGTAACTGGAAGATGTTATTTTATATAAATATGAATAAGATAGGCGGTGATTATATTTTACAATGTAACTTTACAGGTAAAGATTTGGATAAACGCTTGAATAATTTTTGGAAAGATGTTTTAACTTCATGGTCTCATTACAGATACTTCAACCCGGTTAAATATAAAGATATTTTTAATCAATCATTGTGGAATAATTCTTATATTAAAATAGACGGTAAAACTATATTTTTTGAACAATGGTTTGAAGCAGGTATTTTATATGTAAAAGATATTATAAAGAACAATGGACTATTTAAAACTTTTCATGAACTTCAAGACGACTTCAATCTGCCTAAAAGATGTTATTTGGAATATTTTTCATTGATTTCTTGTTTTAGAAAAGAATGGAAAAATACTTTAAGATCAAGTGTTACAAATGATGAATCCGACGATGTAAATAGTTTAAAGAGATTTATAAGTTATAAGAAGGTAACTAAATCCTGCTATTTAACGCTTATAAAAAAACATTGTTTAGATATATCAGATACCAACCAGTGTGAAAAATGGTCGAATGATTTAAATGTAGATCTAAGTCTTCTGATCCAATGGCAAAATAGATTTTTGACTACTAACTGGGTTACTTTGGATTCAAAAATCAGAATGTTCCAGTATAAGTTTATTCACCGTCGTATATCAACTAATGAGTATTTATTTAAGATAGGTGTGAAGAATTCACCATTGTGTAATTTTTGTAAAACTGAACAAAACGTTGATACACTTATTCTGTTTATGCCCTATTGTTTCTAAGTTTTGGACGGAGGTAAATACTTGGTTGAATTTCCACAATATAAGTTATCACAAATTTTCAAATATTGACATATGTTTTGGTGTTCCAAGTAAGTTTCAACATCTCTCAAACACAATAATTTTATTTGCAAAATACTTCATTTTCAGAACAAAATGTCAAGAAGGACAACTTTCGTTAGCTATATTCATAAATGAGTTGAAATTTGTTGAAAATGTTGAAAAGTTTATTGCTTTCAAAAAGGGCAAGGAGATGCTACATTATAAAAAATGGAGACCTTTTACTAATTTTGAACCAAGTTGAGACTTGCTTGTATTTGTTATGTATTTTACACTTTATCTTCATTACGATGAATATTGATGTATCTTGATGTATCTTGTTGTACACGATGAATATTGTATATATATTTTGTTTTATTGAAGCAATAAAGATTCAAAAAAGAAAAAAAAAAAAAAACATCTATCATTGCTGAACTTTATCTCAAAATGTTATAGACTATGAAATTAGGATTGAATTGAGTAGCTTTCACGTTAACATAGTACTGTATTATTTTTGAAATTCAAGGAGTCAATCTCCCCCTCATTTAGCCCAAATGTAACCTTTGCTAATCCTGGAATAACTTGACTTATTGGAATATGGTTTGAAGGGCTCTGCTCCAAAGAAAAAAAAATGCATACAACTGAATTTGTTCTCAGTTCTTAAAACAAAATATTTCACTAGATTATAACATATAATACTGTCACAGCCTTTTAAAATCATGATTGGTGAGACAAAGGCCATGATCACCAAGACTTCTCAGGCCTTTCCATGAACTGCCCAACAAAAACCTATGATAATTAACTAAAAAAGCGTGGAAATATCGACTATTTCGGTAACAAAAATGAGGTTAAATCGCATTAATAGGAGGTTGGGGACAGCTGTCTCTTTTGATGTTTCAATTCCTGGTAGACTCGCAGAAGAAAAGACAGTCTGTCGCTTCGCTACCCCTTCTTAAATATTTATCGCTGCCTTCATCAACGTTAAATATGAGACAAATTTGCCTTGGATCCCGAGAGGAATCCGAGCGAGGAATCCAAGGCCCGAAGCAGGTGACAAACCCAGAGAGTCTGGCTATTGAAGAGCGATTGAAAAGGTGATTCAAAAGACGATTGGATTTTTCATGCTGTTTACCCTCCAATGTGCTCCTCTATGAAAGCACCATTGCCTACTGGAGCCAGGTGGATCATGTATAATGGTGATAGGAACTGAAGAAATTGGTAGTCAGCGGGTTAAGAGATCAACTAACCACCTTGGTTAAACTCAGTCTGGTATATAGGGAAGGTCAGGCTTTCATTGGAATAAAATGCATTTAATAATTAACAGGGAGATCAATTCATATTCATATCCTGCCAAGTGCCAAACGAATGGAATGGGCATCCTTTAAAAACATGTATGAAATATTGGGAGATTTTAAAAATCAACGTAATGTATAATGTACATAGGCACACATTTATATCAATTTGCTGCACTCAACCCAGGTTAGGTGAATGAAAACACGGTTTAAAATATTTTATAGAATTTTATTTTACTATACAAACTTGACAGTAGTTTTTCAACAGTTTAAACAAGTGTTAAGAATCTTCAAGAACAAAGTTTAATTTCTAATATTCAATCTTCATCGAATTAATCATGGTTGTTTAAACTGTTAACTGCTGGGAAGTTCATATATATGCTTTTCACACTGTATTTCCTTAACCCCATACTATCCTTAACCCCGGACTATCCTTATCCCCATACTATCTTTTTTTCCATTCACACTGTCTTTCTTAACCCTGTACTATTGCTTAGCCGGGGTTAACGCCTTAACCCCGGGCAATTACACAGCTCATAAATATTGATGATTTTACCATACAGAGCGCGATTAACGTGCAATTTCGACTTCTGTGATTGGTTAATGCTTAGCCCCACTTTTGCTAAGCCCTGTTTCGTTTCACACTGCATCTCTTAGCACCGCAACTGTGGTGCTAGCACCACAATAAGCCGGCTAACCCTACTTTTTTGCAGGGCCAGATAGTACCGTACTATTTACCGTGCTAGCCCACTTTGCTAAAACGTAGTGTGAAAACGAAGTGGGCTAAGCTAAACCCCGGGAAAATTTGTGGGGCTAAGACCCCCCCCCCCCCCTTAGCCCCACCAATTTCCTGGGGTTAAGGGAAAAAAGTGCAGTGTGAAAAGCATAATAGTAAGCATTGCATGAAATCATTAACAGCGATTCAACCGTAGAGATCAGATGACAGGATTAATTCCTAGAATGTAACGAGCATCGGAATTAAGTGGCAGATGGTGTCAGCCTTTAATAGAAACAAATCATAACAGAAGAAAAATGTAAAAGAATAAATGAACCCTAATTCTCGATCAGATTTCTCTTTACATTCTACAGGCCCGCCTCAGCAAAGCCAGCGAATATTAAACATATTTTTTGACAGTTTCCGAGACTCTTCACCACCTTAACATTCAGATCCTATCTACCCACGCCCCCAGACGGCAGACGATAAATCAAAATCGTGACCGATATTCATCACTTTTTTTTAGAAACACACCATGAAAAGAATGAGCGTGTGGTGTTGGGAGCAATTTGTCAACACGCTAGATCTCTATCTGTGCTCGTTCAATCATAAAGTATGAAAGATTGGTTGAAAAGGTAAAAATAATATGCTCAAAACCAGAAGTAATGTAAAGGAACTTTTGTCTTATTCTTGCAGTCAAATATTTCTTTTAGAAGACATATTCTCAGAGCAACTGGTGTGATATTTATTGAGTTCGGACAATGAGAACATTCTTATCAACTTTATAAATCTTCCCCAAAGATCTTTAGAAATTGTATTCATAATATAAACTTAGTTTGGCATGGCAAAATAACTGGTACAGGGATTCAAAAGTTTGAAAAGAAGTTTCTTCAAAAGACTGACAAATATCAAATGAATCTGAAATATTTCTAAGAACCAAAAATTTGCTTACTACCGCTTAATGTCAGTATTTGCTGGCTTCCTTTTGAAAATAATGATACGATGCATATCTTGATATAATTTTGTATGACAAAAATATCTTTATACTCCTCACAAGATTAACTTAATCCTCACCCCAGAGGCTGCAAGGGCAAGGATTATCTTCTATTCTTCATATTCTATCCAAAGATATAATCTCAGAGGCAATAAGTAATTTCAAAGTTCTCATCAGATGAGGGGCCGTCTATTGAGAAGAGGGGCCGGAGGTGGCTGGGTTTGCCCCCCCCCCCCTCTCTCTCTTAAGGTAAATTGCCAATTCGTCTACTGCCAACTCGTCCACTCACCACATAGTCTACTTTCATTTGGTCTAATGCCATTCCGTCCATCAACATTTCATCTAACAACCATTTCATCCAATAACCATTTGGTCCAATCATCACTTCGTCTAATCACCATTTCATCTACGACCATTTCGTCTCATCACCAGTTGGTCTAATATCCATTTCATTTTCATTCATCCTGCACATTTAACACTTAGTCCAATTAGACCAAATGGTATATGGACTAAATGGCTATTGGACCAACTGGTTATTAGACCAAACGGTGAGTGGACGAATTTGTAATTAGACCATGTGGATAGTGGACGAACCAAAGGTAGACCAAATGATAGTAGACGAGTTGGCAATTGGACGAAGTGGCATTAGACGAATTGGAAATGAACCCTCTCTCTTGAGGTACACAGTTGATAACTTTATGTGATGGAGTATGAACCGTTTAAGTGTGTTTTTACAAGTAATTTAACACAAAGACACATACATGTAGATAGTGTTTCCTTTCAGGGCCAACCCCATTCAACACAAAAGTTTTAAAACCTACCCATATTCAACTTGGAGGGAGGATGGGTGACACACTTGTTGAACGCATTACACATAAGAGGTTCTATAACATTTCCTCTGGCGACAATTGCTCCGCTATCAATTCCATGTACTAATCAAATGACTAACTTCAACCTAGGATGTAACATTATACCCTACCCTAACCCTAAACCTAACATAAAACCCTATTACAACGCCAACTCTACATCTTAGACGACATAAAGCCATAAGTTGTCCCAGGAGAAAATGTTGCGTCACCTCATTACAATGCTTTGTTTGATCTGATGTTGCATGCACGAACTGATTGATGAGAATTTACTGAAGTTTTCGACCCTGATTCATGTTACTCACAAAAGCTTTTACATATCACTGAACATGTGTAAACATTAATATCACTACAGAAGTTCACCGGAGTTACACACAAAGGATGTACCGGTATACAGTCCCATCTACTTATATCCATGTTCCTAAGCTCTCATTAAACCCTTCTTCTTCAATGCATATAAAGAAAGACCTGTCATTTCCATGTTGCATTGATATGATTAATATGGAAATCATTTTTTATTCCAAAGCTTTCATGACAGGCTGCAAACAAGTGTTCTTTCAACATCTATCATATCGTTTTCCTTAACGTTTCTTGCCTCATTCCATAAACCGACATAACATCCATCCATCATGTGAGATTATACAGGTGAAACGTGCCCTAGAAAATGGGAACATGCCTTTACATGTGTAATCTTTTGTTCCATTGTCAAGGCGGGGAAGGCGTCTCGTTTGTCACCGACCTCTGTTCCAAAGTTTCGACCCATGCGTTACCCCGGACATTTTCTCTGTTCCCCTCTGATAGTGTGCACTAGCCCTTATGACATGTAGAGGATAAGATTAGACTGTAGATCCCACGGACCTACTTTTTCATGGTGAATAATCTATCTTTGACAGTTTGCCAGTAAACTGTAAAAAAAGCTGTTTATTCTCTCAAACATTACATAAAATTGTTGTTCTTTTTCAAAGTTTTCAAAAGTTTAACCAACTTGTTTTAAAATTTAAACTTGTTTGAAAACTTGAACAATAATTGTCAGGGTGACGACCTTTATAACACACTTAAAATTTATACAGCGTTTTACAGTGTAATAGCCAAATGTGTCTACATTTCTTTCTCTTTTTTTCGCTTTAATTCGATGAAAAATAATAAGGCCTACTTGTAATAATGGTGGGAAAATGAAATCAACTGTTAAATTCAGAACAACATTAGATTCTAAACGATGAGAACTAGGTCATGGGTCATGAAATATGATGATAATGTGTAATCGTAAATCAACGATGATTGTTCTCTACACGATCTAACATGCATTTAAACACGTAGCCCAATCCAAATATAAAATATCATAAAACATCATATTCTAAAAAAAACTATGTGTTCTTCTCCTCTTCTCTCATATGACACAATTAAATAAAATATTGTTATTTTGATTAAAAAGAGTAAGCTACATTTTCCTTGGAATATTTGCAGGAAGCAAACGTTCATCCCTCCTTTCTTCAGTTTACATAACTTCTATTATAAAAGAGAGAAAGAAATGTTAGTTCAGAAGAAAAATGTAATTGAAAAATAAATCATAAATCAAACAAAATTGTCTCTTTGAAACATACAATATTTATATTCCTTTAACAAAAAATCAAGCATAAAACTTCCTGAATACTTATAACTTTCTGTCCGCAGTTCAAAAGGTAAAGTAATAACACTAGAGCAAGAAAGAATAATTCATCACAATTTCTTTGTCAAGACATACAACTTTCTCAAAAATATTGGCTAATGACAATGAACTGGAATTTCCAACCTCTTTGTCTGGGCATACTTAAACTCAATGTCCTGCGGTATTTTCCTTAAACCCTACAAAATATTTTCATAAATATGACAAGTTGACATTAGAATCGGAGAGGCAGTTCCGACACGTCAACCGCTACAATAGTTGCAAAACGTGGAAAATAAGCAAAGTTACAAGTCAACGCCAAGAGCGCTAATTAGGAGGTGTGAAGGAATTGTACTTTTTAAGGAAACATTATTTCATAATGCCCTTTGAAAAAGGTGACAAGCGGAGGCCGGGATGCAATACACGTCATTTTGTTGCAATTTATTTCAAATTGCTGATTATTCTGTCTGATGGATTCATATGAATAAGTTGTATGTGCAATTCTGTGATCTTAAATATACCACCTTTTCAATGGAATATAAAACACCATCATTCAGTAAACCATCATATTTAGCCTAACACTGAAACCTGAAGGAAAAAAATTGGGGAGGGGAACTCATGGGGTAAAATACTGGCATTTTCTCTTATTCATAAGATTGCACTTTAGATTTGAGGAGCAATTCATGAAAATTGTACTATTGATGTTTTTTATGAAATTCTCAATTATCTTTGAATATCAAAGGAACAATTTTCATTGGTTGCAGACTTGCAGGTCAGCAGACCAAGACATCAATGTACAGATTTCCTACAGTGTATTATGAAAATACACTCTAAGGTGTTAAAATCCACCATGGAGTTTCGCATAACACCAAATAGTGGTATAATATCAATGTGGTGTAATTACACCAATGGGTGTTGAACTAACACTGAATTTAACACTGGTTTTAAAAGGCTTGGTGTCATCCTCTGCACACATTGGTGTTCTGGTTTAACCATGGAGATACAGACACCGATCTCCATGGTTTAAGTACATGATTGTTTCGCTGTGTAGACACAAGGAATGGTAGATAGCAAATCTTGGGTGTCAGTTAAAAGAAGAATTCTTATTACAAATCAGCAAACATAGTCTTGACATATTTGACCAAGGCAACTTGATGAAGTTCACTAATTTGACCCACACTTCAACCGCAATCATATTTCCTTTTCTTTCACATCTTGCATGAAACTAACACACAATTCTGTTTGTAATAAATTTGGGTGTGTGGGATAATAATGAGATAGGAGAGGCCGAGCCCTATTGACAGTAAGTCAACATTATTCTTGTCAATGTCATTTCATAAATGGTGACAGTTTCAAATCTTGGGCAAATTGTAAGTGATGAAAACTGAAAGGAATAACAATCGCCAGGCATGGAACGAGCAAACAATCTTGAAAGCTGTCCATTAGAAATGGGAATTTTCACACAAGTCAACAGTTAATCTATTTGTTGAAGACATCATGGCACTCTTGAACTTCATCCCTTCCACCTCTCCCAATGTCCTAAAGAATATTTTATCCCCCCCTCCAAAATCTTTCTGTTCAAACTGGTAATGGTATAATACATGAATGACCATTAATTGCCCCCTCTCTCTCTCTCTCTCTCTCATTCTATCACTCTATCCCATACAGTCTCCACTCTCTCTCGACCTCTCTCCATCTCCCTTTCTCATCTTCTTCCAACCATCTCTTTCTTCCTTGTTTTCTTTCCACATTCCTCTTTTCTAGATCTCCACATTTCCCCTCCTCTGCAGTTTCTTCTTTCTTATCTACAGTTGTGCTCATAAGTTAGTGAACACCACCAGAAAATGCACCCCATCATGCCGAATGTCGAATGTCGACAACAACCTTACAACGTTTGGCGAGCCCAAAGAAACAACTTTATATGAAGTTATATTTCATCACATGATTTCACAAGTAAATATCTAAAACATGGCGAACTTGAACACCTCATATACTGGTGGAGTTCAATAACTTTCAAGCACCACTGTATACCCCCCCCCCCCTCCTCCTAACATCCCTCCCGTCTCCCTTCCTCCATGTTCCTTCCAAATTTTCTCTCTTTTATCCACTTGATCCCAGAGACATTAAACTGGAAGAAATAGGGTAATGAACATTTATCTCTCAATCATCCAATAGGCATGTTCCTCCTCTCTCTAACCACCTTCCTTAGCTATCAGTGCTTCCTTCCATCTCTCGATCTCTGTATCACCACTTCTTTCTTTCTCTCTCTCTCCCTTCTCTCCTTCTTCCCATTCTCGCATCTTATCTCACGTCCACATCCTCTTTCTTTTCCCCTTTTTCTTCCTGTCTCTCTTCCTTTCTCCCCTTCTCTTTTATTTCTCTCCCTTCTCTCCAACCTCTCTCCACCCCTTCTCCTATCTACATCCTTTCTCTCTTCACATACTCTTTCACTCTCTCTCTCTCTCATCCGCATCCTCTCCGATCCACTGCGGCTGCAAAAGGTAGGGTAACGAGCATCTCTTTGCCGGCAAAACTAGGTCACCCATAGGCATGTTATTCCTGAGCCTAACTCGTCTCCTAAATGTCTCCTTTTCCCCCATTATTTCTCCTTAATTTCATCTCTCCTGTATTCTTAACCCTTTCGATTTCATAGACATCTACCTAAAGGAAAGAAAGCACAATGTGCATTTATAATGTAATGGATGAGTTAATGATACAAAGCAGAACTTCCGTTTGTCTTGTGTTCATCCTTGTCCTACCCATGTATAATCAATGCCCTAGCCCAATGCTACACAGTAAAAACGCTGTTTGAAATTTGTATACAACACTCTTTACAACTATATGAACCTTATGACAGTTGTTTAAACAGTTTATACAAGTGTAGATAATCTTAAACAACAGAGTTTAAAATTTAATACTTAATTCTCAATAAATTAAGCACGTTTAACCGTTAAAGAAATACTGTAAGGTTCATTTTAGTAGCAAACAGCTCTTTGAACATGTAACCTGTACGCTGTGTTCTTTACCTTACAGTTTTATCCATTCTTTTATTGTTTGATTATCTTCCCCTTCTCACTGTCATATGCATTATTTTAATTTAAAAAAAATATTGTTTATACCCTTAAATTTGAAAATATAAAGTTAAAGTTACAGGATAGTAATTTAAGAGGATGGTAGCTGAGGAAAAACGCAACAGTCCCTGTATGCAGCTGTGACTCAATCAGGACATCGGGGGGGGGGGGGGGGGGGGGGGGTGTTTCATGAAAAAAATGGTGAATTTTCACTGATAAATTTGCTCTGAGCCAATCAGATGCAAGGATTTCAGTAGCTTATAACAATATCCAGTGATCATCACTGACTGTTTGTCTCATGAAATGCTCCCCTGGCTGGCTGTCAGTAGATGTGTTATCAAAATTGAACAATTGTTATCAATATAACATTAGGAAATGATACTGTACATAGGCAGCACGAAATAGGACCTAAAAACAGCAAGCTCCATGTACCCTCTCCACACAAAAATGCCGACAATCGATCAGCTAAATTAAAAATCAATGCTCCCTCACACCGAAATGCTTTTACCCATCAGATATAATGACAATTATTATTAAATCAATATGATTAAACATACTCCTCACACTGTAGGTCCATTTATCAAAATATTGATTCCTGTAGCCAACACTAACTTTAAAGAGCTCAATCGGGAATGTTTTCATGCCTATTCACTGATAAAAGCTCTGTAAAACAGTCTATTTTCACTTCAAAATACCCTTCCCGCAAGTTATACGGCTGCCTTGAAAAAATCTGTCCATCCAAGTTTTGGTTAATCTCTTTACCCAACACTATGGAAGGCACGATTTTAGCAAAGACCCATTGCGATGCTATTAAGAGATAAACGGTGAAGCACCGTGCATGTCTTTTGCGCACATAACGTTGTCCCCCAAGGACATTTACAATTGAGCCACGCATTGAGGAGGATATTTCTGTGATTGCACCCTTTCTACACCAATCCACATCGCTTTATATGTAATACAAGGTGTATTATAAGAAAACTCCTTCGAATAGAGAAAACTACAATAATCATTATTACTAGCATTCCCTTTTTCTCACTTGATTCAGAGTTGGGTAATTTATACTCAAGGAAATGATTGAATTGTAATAATACTGAATGTTTTTCTTCGTACATTTGTATGATATCTCGGACAATAGATGTAATAGATAGGCCTTATTGGTCGGTAGGGACAAGGCTAGTTTATTTTGAAACTATCACTTCCATTTAATGAAGTAGTCATAGTGTCGATCTACAGTAACCCAAGGGGAAAACATTATAGGGGGTGAAAGTGGTAATACTGCCCCAAAATGTCTAAAGCCCTTAAAATTTGCAGTAAAACAGGCCCCTGTATAAGGTGGTATAGGGATCAGTAAAAATCTCCTTTGAATAAACAGAAATTTCAAAAAGTATAGTGCTAGTACTTACACAAAATATATAATTTTATCCCAGCTGAAAACTTGCAAGAGAGACCCAAAAAGTTTAATCTCCAATGAAGAGATTTACGTAAAACAAGAACCTATTTTTAAAGAATGTGCACTGTGTTAAGTTTGTGCTCTGTTGTCTAAGTTGTCTAATTTTGATCAAATTAATAGCAATAAATATGTATATTCCATTCTTATGCGACAACACTGTCCCCATGAATGTTAATATAGCAACCTTGTAGTTTTTATGAAATAGACTACCCAAATGGGGGATACACATTTCCATCTTATGGGGCAACATGGTCTGAAATTATATCTACTGAAACTGAAGTGACCACTGTCTAAGCATGAACAGGTAAATAAATTCAGTCAATTAGTAGTAATAGCTCAATAAATTGACATCTACATGTAGAAATCTTATTATCAGAACCTGCCATTCACTGAAGCATCTACAGCAGAATGTTTGTGCATTTTTCTTCTTTTAATACTTTAACTGTTTAACTTTATTTGCTAGACACTCATTCATTCAGGGCACAAGCCCACCTCAGGGGATGCAATTATACATCATCAGGGCCCGGTATCACAAAACTCAGTGATTGATTGTGGAGCTGACTTTTAAGATTAATCATACACAAAACCCAATGCAATCAATCGCAGAAATCCACCCAATGATCAATCACTATGCTTTATGTTACTGGGTCCTGACTTGCTACTACAACAAAGATAGCCTGGTACAATTACCCAATTGCCGAATCTCCTCATAAAAAAATTGCAACTTGCTACGCATTGTCGCCGTTGATCATTAAATACAAAAGTAATTTTCTTGTGCAATAAATTGACTGCTTAAGCGCCCATTCAAATCGGCAACCGCTTGAGTTGTATTGGTTTAAACCACAAATCTTAAAGAAATACCAAGTGGGCAATTGCTTGTGAGGAAATGAATCCATCCTTCAATTACACAACAAAAGTATTAAAGAAAACCCAACAATTTGACTTTATGTCCCCCATGACATCCACAATTACACAGGTGCATACTACTACTGTATAGTAGCGAAGAGATTGACCCCAAATATTTGATACTTGTTTTGTGATTAATTGCACTGCAATAAAATGCGGTAATCTATTTTAAATTGTTAACTTTTGATAGGTATAGAGGATTAGCTGCTGCAGTTATTAATCATTGGGGTTTAGAATGCTGTATACAAATTGAGAAGGAAATGAAAGCACCTAACATGGATGTATACACATGGGGCTGCACAAAAAAAATTGTGGCAAGAAATTTTTTGCTTTGGATGATGAAATATCTATTCTCTATTAAAGGAAAGTATAGTTGTATAAAGAAGAGCTAAATAAATCACTTCCTTTGATTATTTCACCATTTCTTTCTGAGGTAATATTCAGAAGAAATAACTCTCAAAGTTTTTGTACATGTCTGTGAGATCAGTCGAAAGGAATTCAACTTCATTTAACTTTTTTTTTTTTTTTTTTTTTTTAGACGGAGCATCAATGGATGAAATCCAACCTTCTAACCTATCGGTCAAACCCCATTTTCCAATTTGGGAGGAACTCACTGGCCTGCCACCTATCTAAATTTTGCATCTTAAAAGGGGCGAGGGACTTCTCCGTTCTCCGTTTCTTTGGAGGGTAAACTGAGAAGGGGCGAATTAAACTCATCAAATTGGCCACATGTCCAGGTGCTCGGCAACACTCCTGGGCTACCCCACCCAAAAATGTAAATTTCTCAAATTGGCAACCTCTAGGACCACTTTTTTAAAAGTACACTGTTTGAAATGAGCAGGAGAAATATATATTCTTTGTCTATTTTTTCCCATGCCAACTCGTTGCTTCAAACACGAACGTCATGCCTTGCACTTTCACAGGGGTGATGCATTACACTAAGTCATTTAATTTTGATGAATAGACCTAAATCCTGTTGGTAAAATACCCCTTTGGACTACAAAATATAATACCTATAGACCAATTCAATTGCACACAGAATGTGATGAAATTCTGCATTATATTCAAAGGGCAAGAGTTGATGCTAAATTGATGAAATTTGTCTGTCGTTTTGGTCAATTTCATTACACGCCAAATCAGTTTGAGTAAATGGCCTTGACTTTTGACCTCGTAAAAGTCTTTTTTTTTTGTTCAATCGATATATGAACCAAGCTAGGATGTTTCCACCAAAAATATTTGGAAGAATAGGATGAACAGTCTGTTATTTTAGCTTCAATCAACAGATTTGGGGGCGATTTTCGGTTCACTTCTCTCTACTAACGGTGCAAGGCCATGAACCGATTCGAGACACTACAGCACCAGGACGATTGGTAGTCTACACTCACAGACCTTTGGTTTTCGCAATTTACATAGAACATAATGTAGAGTCTGAAGTAGTGAGACTAGCTCCACTATGTACTGTGGCTGTCTCTTTTGTGATGCGGAAAGAGAGTTTGGCATCTAGTCTTCACTCTAGACATGGTATAGTTGGTTAAAATATCAAATATGAGTCTGTGCATGGAGACTAGGCAACTGATATACACAGAGGTGTAAACACCATTCCCTAAACCCCAACCCCTTTCTTGGCCTTTTTTTCTCTGACATTAAACCATTATAATGCATCATTACATGCTGAAATTGAAATGTGCCGGTCCATATATAATTTGCCCACTTTTTACAAGAACCACATTGTACTCCAGACAGCTTTCCACTGAATGCCCTTGAAAAGTAAGGTAAAGGTTTTGACAAAATAAATTGTTCTCACTAGTTATGAAATGCAAAACATTCATCAATGATATTATCTTTGAAAGACTGAGAGTTACAGGCTATGTTCCTCCTTCGATTTATGTCATAATCTAATATCTTGTCATTATATAAAAGTCCCTATAATTGTAATGAAAATGTATGTGTTCTTCAAGCAATATACATATACAAAAAATTGTATTAGTGTAGAAAACTTGATCAGTAATTATGGACATGAATAGGTGAATAAACTATTTTTCTTTTACCTTACTCCTCTCCTTCAAGTCGGCCATTTTTAAATCGACCATCATGTTACAATCATTCATTGTCTTTTATGCTTTTCATAAAAAATTGCATTAGCTATTTAAATGTATAGCCTGTTTAATGTTTTTTACTATGTCATATATTGTGCCAATACAAACTTGTAAACATGAATTTTCCAGCATCGCCTGGTTATTTTTCTTCATATGTGACAAATATAAACATGCATGTTTGATTATCAATAAAGACCATTTTTTTAGTTGAATTGAATTGAAATAACTACATATTTTATTTGAAATACTTTTTTTTATTATTTTACTTGACCACATACAAAGAGTAACTTACCTATTAATTGGACGAGGATTTGGAAAAACAATGAAGTCACCACATGGAAAGAAACGAAAAGAAATAAGAAACAAATAAGGATATTTCATCTCCACATGAATATAATCATTAATTAACACTGAAAGTCACCAATCACAGGACATGTATTTTATTTGGGCCTACATGGTAAAGTCCACTCTTATGTTGAGGTGGTTTATATGAATAGAGAAATACTAGAGGACAAAATGCTCAAAAGTGGCTGATATGATTAATCTTATCTATGGAAAGCCAATGACATCCCAACATCAACAATGCATTATGTCTGTTTTCTAGGTGACACGACGTTTGCTCCGGCGACAATTGCTCCCGGCTTTATTTCATCTAACATATAGGTTTAGGGTTGCAATCGGGTTTTATTTAAGATTTAAGGTTAGGTTTAGGGTTAGGGTATAGTGTTAAATCCAGGGTTGAAGCATTGGTCATTCGATTAATGTGTGGAATTCTCAGCGGAGCAATTGTCGCCAGAGCAAATGTCATGGAACCATTTTCTGAATATGATGAATACTGCATGCATGTATCAATGTCACCATGAATTTTCAAAGGCATGTTGTGTACATTTCTTCCTCAAAGAATTATGACACTGAGGGATTCCATAGTTTGAGATTGATCGAATCAGTCGCGACGCACCGTAAGACAGGACTCGGTTATCAGATATTTTTCAATCAAGTTGGGCACTGGGGCTGAATAAAAGGAGATTTGGTTTCAAGGTGTCAGGATCGAAAAACAAGAGATGATATGGGGAGGGATAGTCCAGCATGTTCAAACAAGCAGAATGAAACGTTTATTGAACCACTGTTGAGTTCACGTAACCTCATCTCATCAGTTTGTGGGGGGGCGTGGTGGTCTAGTGGTTATGACTCATCTTTCCATCTGAGGGACGTGGGTTCGATTCCCAGCCATGGCATGGTTTCCTTCAGCAAGAAATTTATTCACATTGTGCTGCACTCAACCCAGGTGAGGTGAATGGGTACCCAGTAGGAAGAAATACCTTGAATGCTTTAGCGCCTATATGGCAGCACAGCAAAAGCCGGGGCAATAATAGCAGCCCTTTGTATCTTCAGGCAAAAAGTGCTTAATAAATCCAGCTATTATTATTATCTCATCCAAACATTGTGAAAACATTCTTTCTGGCCATAGACCTACTAGTACTAGATGGTCATTGATTCTGCCATTGCAACAAGATTTTTTTTTTATCACTGAACACAATTCAACTTTCCATATTGAAAATTCAAAACAAACATTTTGTGAATTATGAACATCTACAAAACACTGATGATATAATGGCCTATCACTAAAAAGACAGTAGTGTGCTCTTTGACTTGTTCTTATCCCATGAGCAGTACACTTTAATGAAAATATTATTCTGACCATTTAAAACTCTAGGGGTCAATCTGGAGGTCATTTCATAAGGTGATATATCAGGTACCTGACTTTTGTCTATTACAAGCTCCTGAAAGTCAGACACCTTTATTGGCTGGAGGTACAGAATCAAGCACCCTTGGGCAAAAATCATTCCCAGCAGAGTTTGAGGGCAATAGGTACAACAGCTCCCCCTCTTGGGCTACTTTGGACAGTCTAGTACCTCCTATTACATAATAGCTCTTACCCCTATGTCTGTCCCCCACAGGCAAACTATCTTGTCCCCAAACACAAAGAGCCTCTTATCGACCCCCTGTTACCCCCTTTGATACCGGCCTTGGGGTCACAAAGATACCCGCCAGCAGACGAACAATACCCCTAAATTCCTGAATACTCAATAGTCATTGTTGTGCCCCCGTGCGGCCGGCCACCGTCACAATTCGATATGCTACTGATTTGACACAGATAGGAAGATTATGGTCCGCCCCAAAGACCAACAGACTCCATCACCTACTGACTTCTTCAAGGAATGACTCCATGACCTACTGACTTCTTCAGGGAATGACTCCATGACCTACTGACTTCGTCAGGGAATGACTCCATCACCTACTGACTTCGTCAGGGAATGACTCCATCACCTACTGACTTCGTCAGGGAATGACTCCATCACCTACTGAATTCGTCAGGGAATGACTCCATCACCTACTGACTTCGTCAGGGAATGACTCCATCACCTACTGACTTCGTCAGGGAATGACTCCATCACCTACTGACTTCTTCAGGGAATGACTCCATCACCTACTGACTTCTTCAGGGAATGACTCCATGACCTACTGACTTCGTCAGGGAATGACTCCATCACCTACTGAATTCGTCAGGGAATGACTCCATCACCTACTGACTTCGTCAGGGAATGACTCCATCACCTACTGACTTCGTCAGGGAATGACTCCATCACCTACTGAATTCGTCAGGGAATGGCTCCATCACCTACTGACTTCGTCAGGGAATGACTCCATCACCTACTGACTTCGTCAGGGAATGACTCCATCACCTACTGACTTCTTCAGGGAATGACTCCATCACCTACTGACTTCTTCAGGGAATGACTCCATCACCTACTGACTTCTTCAGGGAATGACTCCATCACCTTAAGGTGCCGATTCAAGGGGGGGGGGGGCTATCTCCCCTTGGAAAACCTGCCCATAATGGCATAAAGACCACCTGTCATTCTGCCAATGTGAAGACCACTTTTTCTCTCTTCCACAAACGGTTCAAACATGCATGACAGTTCCTTGGTCAAGTTTATCGAGGGGAAACCCCCTCATACGATGGCCACCTGCCTATAGAGTCCACCATTAACCCATCTTCCATATAAGCCCATATCTTAAAACGGTCTTTGTATGCAGGTCTAGATGTAAAAAGGGGACCAACGCAAAAAACTGACCTGTACAGAAATGGTTTGGTTTTCCGAGGACAGGCATGTCTGAGAAGGAACGAGCAGGTCTCAGAAGAAGCAAGCCTTCTATTGTGATATGTACTGATCTATTGTACCTAGACCTGTTGAAGTGGGGGGCTGGAGTGGTTCTGGAGTGGCCCTGAGTGGACCTGAAGTAGGCCCTCTGAGCATAAAATATTGGTCAACAGACTCTGGTATGTATTGTATGTCAAGAGAATAGTATTTTCATGTGGTAAGCATACTGAGGTGACACCAAAACACAGTAGTGGGACTGTTATATTGAAACCCTGTGTATAAATACCGATCAGACACCATTAAGTCTGTACTAGGCACAGACCCTGATTGAAACTTTGATCAACAATGGGTCTCCATCACTCCACGCAAAGACTAGCACATATAAAACTTGCTGTTTCAATTCCTAAGCGAGAGGGCTTTCAGTATACAAGGCATCATAGGCTGCACATTCAGACTGTTAACTCCAGCGAAGGGTTTAGTCAATTTTTTCTGAACACAACAATCATCGGCTCCTTGATGTGCCTTATGTTTATACATTGTATTAATAGATTTGATATCGCAATATCTGAAATAAATTAATTGAATTGAATTGAAAAAGACTTAGAAAAGCCGACTCGTTTGGAAGGTGGTTTTATGGATATATATACAAGCTCCGTTTTAATGATGAAGTCTACCCCAATCAATTTGTGACATTAGAGACTGCTTACAGGAAGCAAACAAAATAAAGTGAGCCCACCCCCCCACAAAAAGAGCGTGGGTGTGTTTGTGTGTGTGTGATCGAGAGACAGGGGCCATCTTGATTCTTTATTTCCGTTTTGAGGTGAAGTTAATATAGATCAAAACTTTTTAAGCATATAAAAAACAGTGGATGACATCGATGTGTGGAGGAGAGTCCGTGAGCACTGGGCGTGTGTGGGTGTTGGTGAGGGTGTGTGTGTGTGTGTGTGAGAGAGAGTGAGAGAGAAAGATACTTGAAAGGCTCAGATGCAAATGGGACTTGTAAAGTAATGGCCCAAAAATGCTTTCTCTCTCTCCATATAACAAAAAAGGGACTAAAAACAGAAACCTTATAACTGAGAGATCACTCTGAATGGTCCAAAGTTACCAAGTAATCGCCCTTTTTCTCCCAACTTCAAAAGTTTGTATTGACTAAATACTCCAAGGCCTTCCCACTTATAGTTAATTCAATCAATTTGGGTCTAGCCTAGCACTTGTATGGTTTTCAGGAATTTGGCGTAGGCCTACACCTCCTTCTGTTGTGCTTGTGGCTGGGTGAGTAAAGTTTGCAGAAGATACAAGAGCTAACACCACCTTTATTTTGTATTACACAGAGAAGTCTATGACAATTTCATGAGAAAGTCTGTAAAACCAAGGTTAAGTATGACTATATCATCGTGGATCTAGATCTAGTACAGTTACATAAACCGAACTTTGTGAAATCATAAAATCTAAGCTGAAATACGATCACACTGAAGATCGCCAACACATATAGGCACATGTGGGACAGTATATTATTATTGCTGGAATAAAGACCAGACGGAAGTGACCGAATCCGCGCTTATTTTGCTTATTTCTCAGCAATTACACAATTTCTTCCAGAATCCTTTGGCACATATTTTTTATTCATACAAACAGACACTTGGGTGGTCATTATATTAGATTCTGTAAAAAGTCATTTTGAGATCGTTACCAGAACTGGAATTTACCTTTAATGGCATTTGAAAAACATACAAACTTGTGTGGAGATGGATAAATGGCCAAGCATTGATCACACAAAAATTAAAAAAATCTTTACAGATAAACAACGTATGTTTTTATGTTTGTTCGCAAATTTGACAAGGATTTGGAAGAATACTGAGACAACACTAAATGAAAAGTCATGATAATACAGTAGCAATGAAGTTCAGAAGGATTTCTTATCTAATTAAAACTCATTAGTGCTCAAGTTGCCAATTAAATATTAAACAAAAACTGACAATATGTTACACTTTGTATGACTGTTTTTTGTGTAAAAAGATGTGTTTGAAGAGCATTGATAATTCTGTTCTGTAAAATCATTAAAACTTATGAAGCACACACAAAAGTAATATAAATGGTTTAAACACAGGTTACCAGTCCAAACTGACCTAAATGAACTTTTCCAAGTTCTTTCAAGTAATGTTGTGCATTATCTTAATCAATTATTGCGTGCCACATGTTGACATACATCATTAAAAGAGGTTATACACGTCAATAAAATTCCTTACAAAACTCTCTTAAACTCTCCCAAATAATCAATAATCAATATCCTAATCACAGACTAATAGAATTATCAATTTTCTCTACATTCCTTGCACGTTCCAAAGACAGGTTTGAGAAGAAGTTTGCAAATAGGATTACACTTATTGATTGAAGAGAAAACATGCATGGACTTGTATCCATGCATAAACTTATCTTGGGAAAATTTGACCAGTTTTTCGATTTGATATTCAGGGAATAAAGATCCTTGTTAATTAATTCTAAAGACTTGTCGATTAACAACTTAAAATTCAGAAATGTAGATTCTTTTGAAATTAATTCTGATGGATTACTAGTAATTGACTCGAAATTCAGAAATATAGGTCAATGTTCATTAAATCTTAAGCCTTGTGATCGATTGAAATTCCTTCGCAATCAATCTCAAAATCTTGATCGAACAACCAACTTTGTGAAATTGCATTAAGGTTTATCTTCAGGACAATATTCTGAGGTATCTCAAACTATATTAATAAGTTTACTCATCCAATAACAAAAAGGAGAAACTATTTGGTATTCTCTCTCCCAGATGCAGATCCAGGAGGGGGGTGTAACTTTACTCCCCCCCCCCCCTCTTTGGCTCCCCCATCCCCATAATTGACCAGAAATGCAAGCCATAAAAGAGAGGAAGGGGAGGGGGAGGTAGAGACGGAGAAAATGGAAATTAAAGGAGAAATAAAGATACGATTGTAGCTCTTTAGAGTGGGAAGTGGAGAAAAATGGGGAGCAGAAAGGAGGAAGAGATTGAGAGAAAGTAAGAGGGTAGGAGAATGAAGGAACAGAAAGAAGAAAGCAAAAGAATGATGGAATGAAAGTAAAATACAAGAGATAGAAGAAAACAAAGTGGAGTAAAAGTATGATGGGACAAGAGGTTATCTTGGTTTGGGCATCTTTGTAGGAAGGGATAAAAAAAATTACCCAGACATTCTTGGGAATAGTTTGGAGAAAGAAGAAACAGTGGAAGAGAGGAAGAAAGGCTACAATTTGAATCAAGACGACAAATTTCGTGTAAAGAAAAACATTGGGTCTAACCATTCTCACAAGATAAATTCAGGAGAACATCCTTACAAATTCATCAGAAAAACTTCCTTCTTTCACTTTTTTTTATAATACACACATACACAAAAAAATATGTCTGGCCTTCCAACAACTCATTAATCTTTACAAAATCACAGAATTTAATAAGATAACAGAAAAATAAACAACATGCCAATCACAGATCTAACAATAGTTAATCCTCGTCTGGAGAAAGGCATTACAGGATTGCAAATTCTATCTATTGTCCGGAAAGTTTTGACTTTTCATTTAATCATGTCCTTTTGTCGAACCACTGGGCGGTTTTTGGCGCCCGCCACGAAGCGTGGGACTTATACCCTTTTTACACAGGATTTTCTTAACCCCGGACTATCGCTAACCCCGTACTATCCTTAACCCCGTACTATTTTTTTCCTTTTCACACATGCCAAATTGTAATCGCTAACCCCGGATAAGAAATGCTTGCTTTTTACACACGAAACTCGCTAACCCCGGACTAGTGGTTTTTGTCGATCATTCGTAGTACAAGTACTTCACTCGTACCTTTTTACACACGCTAAAATGTCCTTAACCCCGTACTATAGGTGGGGCTAAATTGCCATTTAGCCCCACCTATAGTACGGGGTTAAGCTTAGCCCACTTTCGTTTTACACTAGCGATCTTAACCCCATACTATCGCTCTTAGCACCGCAATTGCTGGGATAACCCTGCTTTTTTGCAGGGCCAAATAATCCCGTACTAAAGGTGGGGTTAGCCCACTTTGCAAAAATGCTGTGTAAAAAGAAAGTGGGCTAAGCTTAACCCCGTACTATAGGTGGGGCTAAATGGCAATTTAGCCCCACCTATAGTACGGGGTTAAGGAAATTTTAGCGTGTGTAAAAAGGGTAAATGTGTTCGGTCAGTCCCTATCCTTCACATGTCCCAACACTGGTTAATGGTCAGCCTTAATGGTCACATGATTGATAAAAGAACTGTCACTCGATCGGGTCAAAAATTCTTCTTTACTCTCAAAAGAAGGCGCATTCATTATGTGATCCTGCAAAGTTAACTCCCAACCAAAACACTGTCGCCCGTCTTACAGAATATTGACAGATTTATTGACAAACAATCCGATCTGATTTCACGGGTCATAAGCGTGAAAGAAGCAAAAGTAAAAATATCCAAGATACCGAATTTTATCTATTATGTCCATATAGAGAAAGGAAGAATAAATCTGTTTTGGTGTTTTAGGATTGTTAGTGGCTATGAATAAGATGAATTGCTGTAAATCTACATGACTGAATGCTTTGTGGATGGATTCTTCAATACTAGTAGACAACAATCTTATGCTATATAATCTCGGAACAAAACTGAAGTCGACTAGGATGAAACATTTCACACAAGGCCATCAGGCAGGTTGATCATCTAAGATGTGATATATTCCACAATAAAAGTCAACATTTTCTTTCCAAATGCGCCCTCAATAACCATTAATTCTCCCCCATAATCGCTTTGGCTTAATCTTCTGTCATCATAAGTCAACGAAGATTGCATTTTCGCCCCTGTGGATTTCACCCTTTAGGGGAGAGCGAGATTGTCAAGTAATCGAGAGGAAATCAAATTTGTAACTTTTGATTGCCCCTTGGCAGATAATTCCACAAGCAAATGTAGAGAATAATATTCATAAGTATATTAAAGATATAATTGTCCCCCAGCTGATTCTGTCCACCATTACTAGTTTAGACTCTTACTATGCAAGGGAAAAAGTTCAAACTGTAATGTTGGAGAGTATCTGACTATCATAAAATCAAGTAGTCAGGTATTTAGTAACTTTTCAACAGACACTTCAGCAAACAAATAGAATTACTTCTGAAAGTATATGGATTAGGAATACAAGCTATCATCAACTTGGGTTTTGAACCAAGAACCCACCTGACTGATAGCTAACCACTACTCCACCACTGCAAAAACTATATGATGGAAGATCCCATGGAGGTAGTCAAGTTCTACTCCATGAAAATACATAGAGAAAGTTAACTAACCACCACATATCACTCTCCTTCTACAGTCAATATCCTCCTTCTGACTGACCCAATTACATTGCCTTTCAGACATTCCAATTTCCTCCCCGATACCTGGAGTATCACTTGCAGAAATACTTCAATAAATGCATTTTATTTTTGGAGCATCTTGCAGTATAAGCAAAGAAAGAGACAAATTGATGTTTCCAACATTTAATCACGGTTAACACCATTTTAGCTCTTATGAAGCCAATCAGTGATTGCACGTCTGTTTAATGGGAATGGTTTTGAACAAAACCTGAAACTGTTTTTGACTCAGAAGAAAACTGGGTTTCCAAAGGTGGATAGATTAAAACAGATCAAGACCCCCTCCCCCCCAAAAAAGAGAGAAAACAAAACTAAAGTACAAGAAACATGCAAAGACAGAAATAAATAGGGAAAATTACAGTTATGAGAGGGAAGGAGAGAGGTTATGGATTTTCCTCCACATAGAGTTGGAACTGAATTTGGGGGGGGGGGCAGCAAGAGAAAGAGAGAGATAGAGGGGGAGGGGATGAGGGGTAGATAGAGTCTAGAAATGATGATGGATTCTTTAAAAGAAATCTATTAAAAAAAACATCCCACCTCTCTCTAAAAGAAGACAAAACTCTTTTTCTTAACTGTATTTAAGATAACCAGGATGTATCAGAGCAGTGGTGTTTGAACTGGCATGTATTTTTCTTTCATAACTCAGCGCCGCTTACCAAGAAAAAGACAATTTGATGCAAAATAGAAATGTCCACCATCCCCAATTTTCTACGAAATTGAAGCACATTGTCCGTTTATTGACCCCCCATTTCATCTTCCTTAATGCAAAAAGCATGCAATCTCAATCAAGATGCCCCCTCCGATACAAGATTTACTTAGAATTCAATTTGCAATTTCCAATCTGGGTAATACTTCCGACATAATGAACTGGATGTATTATTATGTTAAGTTACACTGCTTTTTTTTAAATCTCCTTTTTTGGAATACAGAGATGCACGGTGAGTCACGCTCTAAGCTCTAGCATCTATTCACCCCAATTGCAAATGCATCATACACGACAGAAAAGCCCTCTTCTCCAAAGAGCAGGGGCTTACGTCAAGACTCCTCTTAATTATCATAAGAAATTTGGAAGGGGGGCTTGAATGGGGGCATTGGGGGCAGCAGATTGGAACAAAAGCTTCATTTTTTTAAAATTCGAATCTGGCACGCACACACGTCAGAGATATAAGATAAAAAGAGCGGAAAATGAAAGGCTTACCAATTCATGTTGCTAGTCTTCTTTTTCATACTCAAATTTTCCTTTGACCAGGCATTACCCATTGAAAATAATGGTTGTCGCTTTATATTTTGGGGCAGCTTTGAATCATTCCAATTCATGCTTTCTTGTCATACTCCTTTTTCAATTTCTTATAAATGAAAAAACAAAATCAGTCGGGTAAGGAAGAGGATCTGGAAAATATCTTAACAAGACTATCACAAGGTCTGGAAAGACGAGACTACATCTCAAATGAAGTGTATTAATCTGGATCGATAGTTCAACGATTTAGTGGTCATGTGACAAAAGGAAGATGGACCAGATTAAAGACTTAGTCTGACATAAAAGAGATCCAGGAACAATGGGCTAAGGAATTTCAGCGCCAGG
This sequence comes from Lytechinus pictus, assembly GCF_037042905.1. Lineage (NCBI taxonomy): Eukaryota > Metazoa > Echinodermata > Echinoidea > Temnopleuroida > Toxopneustidae > Lytechinus > Lytechinus pictus. The sequence goes on from NC_087250.1 coordinate 23,376,808, forward strand.
ACAATAACGGTTCCTAGCCTTGTTTGCCCACAACGACTAGCCTCCTGAATCGTTCTTGTCACAACACCCCTCCAATACGTCTTAATGTGGTCAGATAGCCAGAAACTATGACAAAAAGTTTTTTATTAGCAGATCGGACCCCTCTCAATATTTCAATTTAATCAATACGGATGAGTTTGCAAGTATTCTTTTCTCTTCTTATATAAGAAATTCAAGAAACAGCATTTCCCCTGTATGTAGAGTTGTAATAATGAAATAATAAAGAAATTACCTATACATGGCCAGATATCAAATTATTTCTCTCTAGAAATGCTAATTCTGCTCAATTTGTACAAGATCATGAATCTACCCAGATTCAAGATAATTCATTGTCAAGTATAAAAATACACAAAGTTTGCTTTGACCAAAATAGGGCAGATCAAAATTAGAGTCACTACTCATTTTACAAATGAAATACACTCTATAATTCGAAAGGATGCAAATAATGACCATTCCAATATAAGATTTAGATTTAAACTTTGTGGATTGAAATATAAAGACTAAAGATTTGAAGCTAAATCTTTGGAGATTTAAAAGTTAGTCCTTAGGATAAAAAAATAAATCCAATATTTGGCTGATCAATTTTCACTGCCGTACTAGGTTTATTTCAAATCCTTGAAATCTAGAATGTACCGCTAGCATTTCATCGTAATTTTATGATCACTTTCTGACAATTATTTTTTCCTTTAATAAAGGGAAAAACATATTTTATTGTGTCTCATTAACCTTTATCATTCTTTCTCCCTGCATTCAATGAATATCAATGAACATCCTGGGAATGCTTCATGAGGTATCTTATCAATGATTTTTACTGAGAAAGTTGCTCTAAGCCAATCAGATGCAAGGATTTCAGTAGCTTATTACAAATACACAGTGAAAACCACTGCCTATTTGCTTCAAGGAATGCTCACCCTATTCTGCCCATCTCTTTTGTGCTATGCCTATTTAGCAGCGAGACAGTCCGGTTGACTTTTTGAGAAAGTTGTTGCTTTTATGACTTAATCCGGGGGCAGGGTTGAGCGGAATGATCGTTCATATGTTTTTATTTACAATGTTTTCATTCAGCTAACCTGGTATGGGATGCTATTAATGATGTATATTTGTGTAGAAAGTGCTAAAAATCCTTCACAGGTGACAACATTACAGACAGACTAGACTCAATTTTTCACTTTTTTGTTTGGATTTTCTATCGGAAATGTCCAGTTGTGACATTTATTAACAAACATTTCTGTTTCTGAATCTTTTTTTTTCTTTTCATCAAAAGAAAATTCAACTATTTTGTTGGGTGACCTCCCCAATCCAACAGCCCACCTTCTCCTTTTCTTTATCACTCTTTCTCCCCCATTCTTAAAATTAATCGGTCAAATTGACTAGATCAGTCTTGTCTTGTCCCAGTCACATATCTGACAGAACATATCTAGTCAGAAATAACTGTTCGAGAAAAATATGACTAGAAAATAGTCAAATATGATTAGAATAACAGTTGCAACCTGCTGACTCGATAAACTAGTCATTTTCAATAATTTGCTTTGAGAGTGCCTCTCTGTCTTTGTCTCTCTCCAATTCCACCCATTTCTCAAATAAAATCTGCCACAATTTTAAAAGTTAGAAAAAATATCAAAATCCACCCATCCCACAAAAAAGTCACACAATTTTCTCTTCTAACTCCCCTCCTCCTTCTCATCCCTCCCTACCACACCCCCCCCCCCCCCCCTCCTCCAACCCCTTCTCCGCTCTCCATCCCTCCTCCTCTCGATCGATAATTCCCCGATACCACTTAAACACGCAGGTGCGCTGAACGGGGGCGCACAATGGGGGCGATTGTCACCCGCAGTTTGATACCACCTATTGTCTTTCCCATTAATATCGCCATCGAGGTCATCTCCTATTGTTCGGGCGTACGATGATGGGGATTTATTGATTAGAGGATGGTGCGCATTGTTGGATCCCTGACGGAAATCCATTCACGTGTTGCTAAGTCAATTATATTGATGAAATATTTTCCAGTGTTATGGGTATCTATTTTTAGATTTCAATGTGCAGTTGATGACGATGACGTAAGGTGAGACGGGTGACCGTTACACTTCCTCCTTAGCAGCCCCTTCCCCCTCCCTGCCTAATTGCCTATCACCTTTTCTTTTACATTCTCAAGAGGAGGGGGAATTGCATGGGGGCTTAGGGTAATTTCTACTCCAAAATGCTCTGAGCCCTTGACGATTAAAAAATAAGCCTTGAAAATTCCCATATATTACAATGTCAAGCTTAACAAAGTTTGCAGATTTTAGTTGTGGGCTGTAAAAAAGTAGCCCCCCCCCCAAAAAAAAAATCAATCAAAATAAAAATGTGACCTGCTCAAGAGTATTCTGTCTTCATTCCAAAATATAAAAAAGAAAGAACAAGAAAACAAGAGACTATCAGTTATATCATTAAATTGTTCTTAAAAACCGCAATCACCAACTGATGAGCCCATGCAATCGAAACGAAAGCGGTGTGTCATCTGGAAATCGCATCATATTGCACCTCCCAAGTTCAAATACAAAGAAATTTCATGGAAAACTCCCAAAAGCACTTCAATAAATTTCTCAAACTAATTCACTGTGCTATCCAAATTAATTGACCGGGTCGTAAATTGCTACTGAAGACTTCAAACCAACTGCAACTGGTTGTTAATAGAGGTCGAGGGTCATCCGGTGTCATGTGACTCATAGGGTTGCGATGTTTAAGAGAAGTACTAGATCAATTAACAATGTATGCGTTGGCATGCCAAAATATTTACATCAATGTATCGATTATTCAAATCAATTCAAATGCACAGTTAACTCAAACCAAAGTTTTAGTTTTAGTAATTACATGTAGGCCTATTGTATAGTCTATAAGAGAGTAGAAAACCCCAAAGAATGACATTGACACTCGCCCATAAAACCAGATTTTCGCATGCCCCTCAAAGAAATACTTTTATGGCAAATTTGGCATTAAACTCCTTTCTGATTTATGACTTAATTTTCTGTGTGCCAATTTCATAATGCAGAGAGGCTTCAATTACATTTAGCCCTGGGGTAGGGGAAAGTAGTCACACTGCCCCCCCCCCCCAATACAGTCTTATTCAGACAAAAATGATTTTGAATGGGTTACATTTGATTAAAACTATAAATCGAGACATGACAAATAACTGCAATTCTCTTCTGTTTTTTTCAAAAATTCTTGTTCCAAACATTTTATCATAAATGTGCAGGCCCATACATGTAAAATCTGCCAGGTATAATGAATATCAACATTTCATAATCCTTTTTTTTGTAACTCTCGAACAAGGTGATTAAAATACTTGAATGGATTCAAATAAACTAACAATTATGAAGACTTGGACATAAGAGTCATGTATTCATCATTAGTACTTCTTTTGAAAAAGCGCTTCATAAGAAGTAATTATTAGTATCCATTCAGTTTAGAAGATTTTGTTCCTTCTTTCAACAGCTGTACAGAGTGCGTTGTTGGTCTATCCAGTTTGTGTATATCAATGGTGTGGCAGCCTTGTCTGAGACATGACTCCATATTGAAGGTTATTAATCATGAAGAGAATAATGTAAAATCAGACCAATGTCTAAATTACCTTCCAAACAAAGCAAATACAGATTAAAATGGGATTAAAAATGAGCTAGTGTTACAAGCGAGGAATGCTAGGTGACGGGGAAATGGTATTATTTTCAAGATCGTGTCTAAAAAAGGGGATCGGTGAATATTTATGGACTTGAACTTTGGCTGTCCTGAACCTGAGAGAGAAAAACATTTCAGGTTCATGGCACAAGTTTGATTCTACTTCTCAGGTATCAGTCTTAGCTGGAATAGAGAAAACTTCTGCAAGTCTGACAAGTTTCAATAGTCTAACCTTTTTTTTAAATGAAATTTTATAAAATGATTCCAACGTACAAAATGTGTACACAATGATCCCAATGTAGCTCTTACTATCCATGAATTTAGCAAGAATAAAACCAAAAAATTAAATACATTCTCAGATATTCGACTAATTTGACATAGAGACAAATAAGAAAATAGTCTTGCTTATTTCAATACATGCACTCTGAGTTTTTTTTTTTAGCCAACCTTAAGTTTATTCATATTTGAACCCCCCCAACTGTTGGGTTAAAACAAGATTGCATGCTAAATGTATTGGGATTTTCAAATCAACAGTCCGTCATTTTAACCAACTTTTGGGTTGATTAAAATATTTCGAGTGTGGACTGCACAGTAAAAATGCTGTTTACTTTTTTTGTACACTGTTGTCTACTATATGGACCTGACACTAGTTGTTTAAACCATTTAAACAAGTGTATACAAAATTGACACAAAAAAGTTCAATTTTTAATACTCAATTCTCAATTATGTGGCTGTTAAACATGCATGGTACATACATGTAGTAAACATCATTGTGTTACATTTAAACAGCGTTTTTACTCTCTGGTATAAAAGTAACTTCAATTCATTGCTTTCCATGAATTAACAAGAATGAAATTTAAAAAAATGTTTTCCATCTTCCAAGACTCTTTCATTCTTCTATCCAAAAGAATAAAGGGTAGACCTGATTTTTCCTTTGCTTTTATATTTTCCTCTTCTTTATGGGTATTTTATTTCCTGAATCATGAGTGAAACTTTATACTATTAAAATTCACTCTAAATCTATTTTTTTCCATTCAAAATAAAGATAGATGAACATTTCACTTCATTAAGCAATGTTAAATAACAAGGAATTAGCCCATTATGAATTCACTCTGGTAGGATAAAACAGAATTATACTCCATTTATCAAAAGTTTGGCAGGGTTAAAGTAAAGAGACACAGAAAAAATGTATGACCGAATTGTGACTTCAGGCAAGTAAAGTCATATTGTCAGTTCTCAAAGGAAAAGCCTACATTATGAATCCCTTTCCCCACAAACAAACCTTTTAACTTTTGCAAAGAAAGTGAATGGATTAAAGGCTTGGAGATATATGTGATTTCAAGCATATAAGATTTAATCCGTTGTTGACAAAACGGTAGGAATTATATCCCATATCAATGCCATATCTAATACACTCTAAGCAGACAATGTATTTTCACTTAAGACGTCATGTAAAGGTCTATGTAGTATTGACGATTAAGACAACTTATACCCTATTGAGAAAATGCTAAAAATTGACTATAGGCCTATAGTAAATTTTTTCACCCAAAGCTTCGGCCTCTGTTACATCGGTTGTTCCGCCAAACTCTGTTGGCTTCACTCACATTAAAAAAAGAAATAATAAAAAAAATGTTCAAAAACTCCTCCTAACAGATGGCTGCCAGCTATCTATAATAAGTTAAGAATATGTTGTTTTTTTGTACAGTAACTGTAAAAAAGCTGTTTAAAATTTTACATATGTCGTTAAATCCTGTCACTTTAACAGCTATTGTGTAACTTTTAAACAAGTTGTTTAAGCTATTTACAAAATTCTTAAACTTTTAAAAAAGTTCTTTGAATTTCTAAACAAGCTGTTGAAAAATTATGTTTAAAAGCTTAAACAACAGCTGTTGGAGTGACAGGTTTAAATTCATTGATGAAAATTGTTAATTACAGCGTTTTTTTTCAGTGTAGTTTATCACATCAATCTGCTGTTGCAAGCGCTTGGTAATATCATGAAGCTATTACTGTTCCAGGTATCAAATACTATAAGAAGGTGTAATTCTATTATTTTAATAGTCAATTGTTAATGTAATATAATCTGATTAGCAAACAGAAGGACATAAGTCACATTAATATATTTTTCAGACATCAAGAGGTGAAGGTGAAAGAGATTTGATTAAAAAAACATTTGTTAGGCTAATTGTGACTTTCCTGACTTCAGATTTAAAAAAGGATTAGCTGAATATACATCAATCAATACAAGGTGATGATACGAAGACAGTCCCTTTTATATGTTTTCGGGCAAATCTATAGGCCTAAGGTCAAGAAATCACATCATCAATTCATTTCATGTCATTTCAAGAAATCACATCATTAATTTATTTCATGTCATTTCTCTCTGTATGCATACAATGTAAGTCAATCTGCAGAAAAGATTAACAGACTTATTCTAATCACATTTGTAACAATCAAAACAACCGCAGAACCAAGTTTCAATAAAAAAATTAATTTATCACTGTATAAACCTTGTATCTGGCAACAAGTGACATAAAAGGGGATATATATGTATTTGTATGGACAAGCAGCTTTAACACAGAGTGAAGGGCAGTTAGGGTTTTGCAATCTGAAATATACAAGAGAATAATAGATGTTTACAATAAGCACGAGACAGATTTTATGCAGCTAATGCAGCCTCCTGAGTCTACAAAAATCCAAGGAAATATTCACCATTTGATAAATGAATAAGAAATACAGTATATTCTGCATGTTGATTTTAATATTAATTCTATTCTTTTTTATTTTTCTGTCACATGTTTTAGCTTCTTTGCTCGTAGTTTCAAATCAATTTTGTTCTTCTTTTACTCTAATTTCTGTCTTATCTTTTTTTACTTTTTCTGTTCAATGTCAGTATGTTTCCTTACAATCTTGAATAGATGCTAAATGTTGTCATTATTTTGTTTGCCCTATATTCAGCACAACTGCCTTTTTACTCAATCTTCTCACTTTCTTCTGGGTTTGTGCAGAAACTTCACCATAAAACAGAATGAAATGTATTTATCATCTTCTAGAAAATTCACCTGAAACTACTGAGTTCTGTTCAAAAGTCTTGATTTTGACACAAAAATTGTAATTTTCCCACTCCATGAGCAAGACTTTGAACTGCTTAAGAATTAAGAAGGATTAAGGAGATTAAATGAAGTAGTGTTTTCCTGCAACACTTCAGCCCCAAATTTAAATTAATTATTTCTTATTCTTGTACAGAATTAGGGTATTACAGCTGCTTCATGGCACTTACACAGTGTGAGGGATTTATTGCAACTTGTCAAAATACCATGCAGTTCATGCACTTGTCTCCTATAAACATGGACTTTATTACTTTCCATTTCCTTTTTACATAAAAAAGCCTCTCAGAGAAGTATCAGGCTCCTTCTCCCTACTCCAATCATGTATAATCCCTATAATCCCCTCTAATCTTCTTTAATCCTAATCAGATTTGAATCATTAGAAACCCAGTGGGGTAGAAAAAAATAGAGAGATTTAATCCAAAGTTTGGTCAACATTTCGTGAGATTGCAGAGGATGGGTGGTGTGCTGAGAATAGCGCTTCAAGGAGACGCCAAATCTTCTTAGCGTCTTGGTGTGCAGTCGACCACAAAGCGACCACAGGATGTAGGATTTTTAATCTTGAGACACTAACTTAAACTGTAATTTAAGGGAGATGTGTCTATTAAAACTGGCACTGAAATGCTATACAGTGTCCCATAAGAAGGAAACTTACGTTCGTTCGTTGTTATTTTTCTCAGCATAACTAAATGATTTAATATATGGTGTTTACATCATTATGAAGTTCAGTTATTCTTCTTTATTTTGAATTCTTTGAACCTTCTAAGACATGAAAACATATTTGACGACTGGAATATCTATCCTTGAAAATGTGTTTCCCCTTTTTTCTGCAACACCCTGTACAGTAAGTACATAATGTTGCCTAAGAGATGTGGTTATGCTTTAGCAGGTTAAAAGAAAAATCCTTGACTCATGACGTGGATTCAAAAATACTAACTGCTGGCAAAATACATAATCTATCAAAGTCATTTAAAATGTGTGTGGGATTTCTATTCAGAAAATATACCAAATATACCCCTCCTATATTTTTCTTTTGGGCAGTTCCATTTGATAAAGCAAATCAGGAATATACATATATAGAGAGAGAGTTCAATTTCACAATCAATTTCATGAATGTATGACTCCATACCGGTGTGTTGGCTCAGTTGGTAGAGCGTCCGTCTCACAACCGGGAGGTCGGGGGTTCAAACACCGGCCGCGTCAGACTAAAATATGTTAGAAGATGGGAGTTGCTGCTACCCTGTTTGGCGTTCAATGATTAAAGGGATAGAGCCTCGTCGATCTGGCGCTGCTCAGCAGCTGCCAGGCCCATGATCAATTGGGCAAAACAAATTTTTTGAGTATTTCATTTCATGTCTATTTCGAACAATGAAATATGGATTTTCATCTTTTTCATTAAAAGCTAAATGCCTACAATTTGTTAGAGAAATGAGGAAATGCTGCTGGACAGTCAAGTTAAGTTGTATTGAGGGTTCTGTGACATTTGCTCTGGCGACAATTGCTCGGCTCTAAATTCCACACACTAATTGAATGACCAACTTCAACCCTAAAACTAACCCTTTTGCAAACATAATCCTAACCCTACATCTTATAAGAAATTAAGCACGGAGCAAATTGTGTCATATCCAGAATTTAACAAGGATAAACCTGGAACTGCTTTGAAGACCTAGAACTAGTTTAAAAGACCAAAGAATAATAATCTTTGACACCATTAATAGTTCACGCTCACTTCTGGAACAAATCTCACATTCACTAAATCCCTCCTTCCTCTAAAGAACAACAAAGATTAGCAATTCTGGTGGAATGTTTGTCTTTGAGCTTCAAAACGATCCCCGACTTCAACACGATCATTCATGTTCAAGACAGCTTGAACCCTGCTGAACCTAGCAGCCTATTAGCAGAGTGATAATGGGTGTATTGTTTGTGTGTGTCACTCATCACATCTGCATGTTGCCAAGCTGAGGAACTTTAGTGATTGTCTGATCCCTGTCAGACTGGTCTATCTATGTACTTTGATAACCTTTTATCGTACTTTAGCCACCAAGAACTTGCTACTTGAAACACAGATAGAGACCTTCTTGATAATAAACACATCTTCCGGCAACATTATGTCACATCTATCCGTCAAATATTGCAGCCACCAACAAATTAATGTCATAGTTTGTCTATGATTTTGTCTTCATTTTGTTCTGGAAACACATACACAATTAAGTGATATATCTGGTCAGGGCTCGATTTTAGCGGGAGCCCGGTGGCAAAAGGCTCCCTAAAACCTCTGCGGGCTCCTTAGAAAGTAATTGAAAAAGCCCGGTGGGCTCCCTAAGATTTTCTAGTATCAGCCACCAAAAAAGCAATTTCTTACCAGCACACTAATCCACGCTTTATAAGTCTAAATTATGTTTTCAAAATCATAAAAAACCTTGAAAATAGCGAAAATAGCGAGTTTCAAATTGCTTAGCTGCGTCTTTTTTTCTGTACCACGTTTTTCCACACACATGGTACCTATGGAAAAAAGAATCGGGCTACACCGGTGCGAGAAACAGTTGCATGTACAGGGGTCCATTATCATTTACGCCGTGTGTAATTTTCAATGCACACATTTCCCTTAGAGATATCACGATTCTGTGTCATGTAGACATCGGCTCTGCTTGTCAAAAGGGCGCCTATTAACATCCAAAATAACTTACCTCGGTAGTGAATTATTCCTGAAAAATCATTTGTTTCATTTTTTCAAGGGAGGGGGTAAATATCAGACAGTAAATCATCAAACATGGCAACATCTGATTTTAGGAGGACGCCGGATTTTACTCACGCACGCACTGACACTTGTGCAAGTCGGAGCTCTCTCTCTCTGCCTGAGCTCTGGGGGACAATTCAGTCAGTAAAGGCCTCAATGATGGTGATTTTCTGTTTCAGATAGAGTTTACATTTCAGGTTTTTTTTTTTAAACTACCAATAAAGTTGGATGGTTTCTTCATTGTGATATATATTTAAGTTATTGATGAATACTTTTTCACCAAATTTAGACTCCCCCATAGAAAAATGCAATTTTCGTGGAGATCTGCGTTTTCAAAGAACTGCAGGAAAAGTTAGGGTATACATGCATGTACATGTAACATGTGCCTACATGTGACATACTTAGCCTGTGTGGTTTTTGTACTGATATAAACACAATATTTGGAGTAAAAATTAGATGATGAATTAATTTCTTTAACATATACATGTATATCCAAGTCCACCGCACAGTCACACCCACACAAACACACACCAACCCACATCCATGATTCAGCATGAAAAAAAAAAATCAATTTTGTTTATGTATTTAATTTGTTTCCTTTTTTGAATTTATTATTTTTTTTTGAGGGGGGGGGGGCATTAAAAATGAAAAAAAAAAGTCATTGACTTATGTGTTTGTGACCGGTGTCTAAGTGTGTTGGGGTGTCAAAATCTGATTTACCCTGAATAAATACAACTGGTATCGTGATGGTGTGCTTTAATATTTTAATAGGTAATGACCAGTATTATGCAAAAAAAAGGGATAAACTTGGGCTCCTTAAAACCCATGCGGGCTCCCTAAAAAAGTGCTTGAGGAGCCCGGCTGGCTCCCTAAGAAAAAAGTAAAGGTCAGGCCCTGCTGGTATTAATAAAGATAAACCTAGCGTATCATATCTTCAATATTATTAACAACAAAGTTTTAAATTCAAATATAATTCTGTTGAATCAATGTTGAAATCTGCACCCCCTCTCTGTTTATATCAATTTTTTCATGTTAAAGCAAATAATTCTTCTATTTTGTTTTTGCTTTAAAAAATCTTTATCTAAAAAAAAAATGTTTTGATATCATCCGTAATGAAAAAGAATATAAGTCAAAATAAATCTTATGAGTGATTTACAACAGTACATTCCCCGAAAGCATGTTGTAGTAGGTCGATGCCGAAAGAAAGGGTTCCTATGCTCTTCCACGACCTTTGACCTTCAACCTCAAAGCAGACAGACACATTATTGGCCCTCTTCTTCCTGGGCTGTCTCCAACAAAACCATGACACTCATCAATCGCCATGGCAACCATTATGTTTGAGCTAATTCTGTCACAATCCACTCTCCACAAAGTTTGTACTAATCTAGTTCGGGTTAGGTACAGTTGTGGGAATGTCATGTTGGGCATGTAAGACAGTATGTTGTGAAGTATCGCAGGCTTATGAACGATCGACTTGAGAGTTTGAACGCGATTGCACATCATTGTCCAAGTGATACATTTCTTAATGCTTTCCCAGAAGCATTGGCGGTGGAAGCCAAAAACTTTAGGGGGGGACCACCAAAAAATTTTGACGAGCAAAAAAACAAAACAAAAAAAAGGTTATCAACCTAGATTTTAGGGGAGGGGGCGAAAAAAAAATTTGACACGCAAAAAAAAAAAAAGGTTATCAACAAGAAATTTAGGGGGGATCGTCCCCCCACCTCAAATTTAAGGGGGACAGGTCCCCCGCCGCCTATGCCAAGAAGGGAAAGTATTATGTATCAAGAAAAGGCAACTGCTAGGGCCTCATACTTGGATGTTGTTTTTTGATAAAATGCTTAAGTTTTGAACAAAATGTTGGAATTTAGAATGCTAATTTATGTAATGGAAACTTTGTTCGTTTGGTTGATATATATCTTACTTCTGTCAATACATGACAGGTATGTTCCCAACATAAAAAAAAGAGTTATCATGTTTACTTTTGTCTTTTCCTCAATGTGCCATTATGGTGAGTCCATGTTGTCCTATATAATAAAAACAATTAAGATTATTCTTTAGGCCTGATGTTGCCATCATAAAATGATGAAAAGTGGCCCACGACTGCCACTTACTAAACCATAATTACATTACAAGTACAAGGTTTTACATCAAGTTTTAAATATGAATTAACACTATTCTTAAATCTGTCCATGTTGGGAGCTAATTTTCATTTCGATTCTCTTTTCCGCTCCCATCCCCCATGATTCCCTTCTGCTAGAATCCCTATCCTTTCCCAATTTCCTCTCTCCATATTTTCCTCTATACACCCCCCCCTCTCTCTCTCTTCCCCTCCCGAAACATCCCTTCATTTCCATTCATCACATTCCTGGTCCATCTCTCCTTCCAGTGGCGTAACTACGGGGGGGGGGGGGGGGGGGGGGGCATGGGGGGGCACGTGCCCCCCCAATCGGCTGACCAAAAAAAAAAAAAACGGGGAAAAGGAGAAAAAGAGGGAGAAAGGAAGAGAAACGTAGTGGGAAAAAAAGACATTATTGTTCATTATAATGTTATATTATTTCATAATAATATGTTATGTTATATTACATAAGAAACATTTTTCATAACTTAATGAAACATAATTTGCTCAGGGCCTATGTTTTCATTGCTCCTGATGCTCGCATTGTCTGTTTACCGAGATATATAACCCTGATAAAAACTAAAACCTCCCGTTTTCAAGTCAATATATACCAAACTGCCAAATATATTTCCTCGCACTTCGAGTTATTGTTTTATGTACAATAGTATGCTTCTTTTTCATGACTAAAGTGATTGCCCCATTTTAAGGTCTTAATATAAAACATTTCCTGTCCGTGCTTACGTTAGCAGTAGCGGATTGGTGAAATATGTCTGCTCTCAATGAATTCCTAGAATCAGTCCTTAAAATGTTCCTTTTTCTGATCTGAATATCAAAAATTTTCACCTCGCGCTTCGCGCTCGCACCGTTTGGTTAGTGAACTACGTATGGTCTTCGTGAATTCCTACAAACAAGCCTTAAAATGCCCCTCTTCATGTCTGAATTTCCTAAATTTTCAGCTCGCGCTTCGCGCTCGCAAGATTTGATTAGTGAGATGGGTATGTTAATCATGATTACAAGTGCTTTATGTGCATATGTTTAGATGTAATTCTAACAAAATCAGCAAGCGCTTATTGGCACTCGCATTAGATGACTATGGTGAGATGTGTATACTCTTAACGGATTCCTAAAATATAGTCCTTAAAATCTTCCTGTTTGGGGTCAATATTTACAAAAATTTCAGCTCGCGCTTCGCGCTCGCATTATTTAGCGAGACAGGTACGTATCATGATTACAAAATAATTTTATAATGTCCTTTTTTAGGTCTGAATATCAAAAAATTTAAGCTCGCGCTTCGCGCTCGCATTATTTGACCAGTGAGATACATATCCGTTTAATGGCACTGTCCTTAAAATGTCTCTATTAGGTCAGTATACCTGGCAACTGGGCGCGCTGCGCTCACTAAGTGACTCAAAATTTTTGCTCGTGCCCCCCCAATGCCGTGACCCACGGAACGCCACTGTCTCCTTCCCTTACCCTTACCCCTGCCCCTTCACCCCTCCATTGTTTGCATTCCTATTTTCCCTTATTTCTTTCCTTTTGCAAGTCTTTTTGTGTATTTCACCTGCTCCTCCCTTCTCTCCCCCTCCCTCCCCCCTCCCCTACTTTCTCCTCCCCCCTTAATGCTCCTGCTCCCCACCTGCAATATCCCCAAACATCCAACTCAATCCATGATACATGGTAACTGGCAACGTTTGGCAAACATCACGAGCAGGGAGAAATGATCCGAGAATGTTTGCTGATGACTTCACGTTTGTCACTCCAATCGGTATCATTCATACAAACATACATTCATCAATAGGAAGATGAGACACAGTGTCAATACAGGTAGTCATAACAGTGTATTGTGACTGTGGACTTAAATGTGTGCTATATCTTTTCAAGTGCTTCTCTTTCCATTTGGGATATTTGATCTGTAAGACATAGGCAGACCGTCTCCGTCGCTCCTTAATCACGTTTCTAGAATTAAAGTCTTTTCAGATGAATGTCTTTGGCACGATTGCCATATCAATAGCGTGGCTCCCAATAAGGCATTCTAGTATTACTCTGCAAAACATATGGCAATTTTCAAAGTAGGTATTCTAATGAAAATACAAAACAGTTGGTCAACAAATTTGACCAACAAGGGTCATTAAAACAAAAGTCTTGACCAACTCATTGTAAAAATCATGGTCAACTATTGATCAAAACACCACCAACAGACCAATTATTGGTCAAAATTCTGAGCAAATGTTGATCAAAACACCAACAGATGGACAACATTTTGACCAGTGATTGGTCACAATTTTTACCCAACCCTCATCATTGGTCAAACTTTGGTAGAATGTTACATCCAATAAGTGGTAAATAATTAAATAAAAACAAAAAAAGGCAATGCAAGTAGTTGAGTTGAGTTGAAATTGAATGGAAGTCAAATACAAATTTTACACAGAATCAAAGGACTTTCACTTGATTTTTGGATTTATCTCTGATATGGAATCAAACCTAGGTTTCTTGCAAAGCCCAGTATGTGCTTCAAAATTCCACAATGCAAAATCACAAGCGATAACATCACTATTCATATACCCTGTGATCATGTAGGCATTTCTTGAGTGAAACACAAAATACCTCACAAAGAAGAGAAGTCATCGACCAGCAAAACGGCATGGATATTGAATTCATTCCATATTTCATCTTTTTTTAACAACGGATCATTTTTAAGTAGTCTTGGATGCAAGAGACAGAGGGATATCGATTTCAACCCATTCAAGTTAAGTATCTGCAATACATGAAGATGCTCAAAAGACCGCATCCTTCTGAAATGTTCATTGCTGGGCTGTTCCAAGGCAGCTTAGAAAAAGATGCATTTTAGAATTATGGCATTGGAGCAAAGCTTATATTGCCTGAGACTGTTTCTCTCTCTGAAAATTTCTTACAAGCACCCCCCCCCCTAAAATACCCCAAATATTATCACCTTGAAAAAAGAGGGCATTTATCAGATATGAAGGACATAGACAGAAGAAGGCACGTGCCCCCCACCCCCTCTCCCCCCCCCGAAAAGCAAATGATTATTACCCATGAATGAAATATAAGCCTTTCACTTACCTGATAATGAAAGTGTAGATGAGATAGATCCAGGCAGAATGGAAGGAAAAGAAAAGAAACACAAAATATGGATTAGAATAATGTAATAACTATTATTTCCTTTTTCACATCAAACGGAAGAATAAGAGGGGGTTTTTCAGATTTTTTCTAACCTTATTCTTTCTTTCTGTATTTAGCTAGCATTGTAAAAATAAAAATTGAATACGTCTTATACAACCTGATCATAATGTTTATTTAATATATCATCACTCTCATATAACTTTGCATCGAGATGTATCTATCTCTTCTGAGGCTGAATGGGTTGGTACTGTTGCTATGACAGCGCCACTACAAAGTTCATGGGTAATCGCCGCTCTAGCGTGAGGGCGTTAATCCGTGTCCGGGGCCGGCTCTGATGTCGAGCCGGGCGCGGATATCAAAACGTGATGACAGGCAGGTCTGTCCTTGGATTTTAGCGCCAACCGAGCGAGGATGATCACAGAGACAAGGAAATTTGATGACTCGATCATGTTAGAATCCTAATCAGAACGTATAATGTAATGTAAGTAGGTCTAGTTATGGTGTGTGCCTGTCAGCAATTGCAATTTAAAGGTAAATTCCAGTTCTGGTAACGATCTCAAATTGACTTTTTACAGAATCTAATATAATGACCACCCAAGTGTCTGTTTGTATAAATAAAAAATATGTGCCAAAGGATTCTGGAAGAAATTGTGTAATTGCTGAGAAATAAGCAAAATAAGCGCGGATTCGGTCACTTCCGTCGGGTCTTTATTCCAGCAATTATAATACACTGTCCCACGTGTGCCTATCTGTGTTGGCGATCTTCAGTGTGATCGTATTTCAGCTTGGATTTTATGATTTCACAAAGTTCAGTTTATGTAACTGTACCAGATCTAGATCCTCGATGATATACTGACAATTAAGCCTGGTTTACAGACTTTCTCATGAAATCAGTGTTTACTGCAACTACTGGCATTTCTCTTGCTTTTCAAATTGTCTTCAATTAAGAACACTTTAATATGAGACACTGCAAAGCGTTCGTTGTCAAAATTAAGATGCAATTGCCAAAATAAGTGATTGTCAAATTGCTATTACTCTTAATTAATCTATTTTGGTGGTAGTTTGAGTTTGAAGATGGCATTTTTAATTGGTGAAGGTTTTTCAAATCAAATACAGATTGAAATCACGTCTGGAGTGTCGCAGTGCAGTAAACTAGTATAAACCATTTCTGATGTATATCTATCATGAAGTTATTTTTCTTATTATTATATCTGTCACTTTTGAGTATCTCTTTCTATTTTATAATTTGAATTCAAAGGTGATGTTACCCCAGTGAGCATTCGCTTACATTGATTAAGATTGAAGTTATTTGAATCTGGAATGATGAATGAATGATTCAATTATCTTAAATCGCTGCCCTAAAATGGACCCTCATTAGTTGCCCAATTGTTAAGCCAAGCCAGGGAGTTGGGAGGTTGATTCATTCCAGTAAATCACTCACATGCATTATTTATCCAACGAGATGTATATTTCTTTTAACTGTAGAATTAAAGCTATCAGCTTACCTCTGAATGCATTCCAATATAAATCTGTTTTGTTGTCCAATGATTTGGATTTTATTGGATTTTATTTCTATCTATTCGATTCTCTTCAGTCCCCACTCTCCTGACCCCTTCCCCTAAAAATAAATCCTCTCTCCTTCCCTCCTATCAAACTTTCTCACTTCATAAAACCTTTGCCATATACAGGCCTAGATATCAAGTGAAGAAATTAACTTCAATTTCACACCTTAGTGGAAGGAGATTATCCTCCAAGATTCTCTTAATCCTACCCAATTTCAAGCCTTTATGCACTGCTAATTGCAGACACAGAGCTGATCCAGCATAAATGTTGAATTTCCCTCAAGAAATTGGAAACAAGTTATTTCTACTTTTGCTTAGACGGGAATAAAGCTATTTAAGAACACGGAGATGAAATAGAAAATGTTAATATTCAAGATCTAAACTAGGAACAAACAACGATTACAGATATGCACGTTGTGATGCCTCAGAGGAAGGAACCTGCATAATTGAAACCATAAGGAATATTAAGATATCAAAATATCAAAATTATAGTTGAAATTATGTTCAACTACATTGCAGATAATTATTGATACTGGTGATTTTTCTCAAATAACTAGACTTTCATTTAATACAGGGAAATGCTTATTGCCATCATCTCCAACAGAATAATTGTAAAGTAACTGGTTGATATAAATAAAGGACTGGAAAATATCCATGTACACAATAGAAGAAGCATTGCTGTTTTGAAAAGAATGTACCACAAGCATAAGACAGAATATTCTCATACATGCAATTGAAGGAAAATGTGTCCATGGCACACTAATACCCTTTTTACACAGGATTTTCTTAGCCCCGGACTATCGCTAACCCCGTACTTTCCTTAACCCCGTACTATTTTTTTTCCTTTTCACACATGCCAAATTGTTATTGCTAACCCCGGATAAGGAATGCTTGCTTTTCACACACGAAACATGACTAGTGGTAGCTCATGAATATTCACGAGCGCACTGAGGGGTCATTCGGGTCATATCCAAAATCGCGCGCGCTTTAAATACATTTGTCGATCATTCGTAGTACAAGTACTTCACTCGGAATTGTTTATCGACTATACAATAGACCTAATTACGTTATTTGCTTGATTCTCATCACCGTGTTCGCTGTCATGAATATTCATTATGCTTACCTCTGATTGGACAACAGGGCCAGCTCTGTTGCGGGGCATGAAAGGGAGCGCTTAGCCCACTTTCGTTTTACACTAGCGATCTTAACCTCGTACTATCGCTCTTAGCACCGCAATTGCTGGGATAACCCTGTTTTTTTGCAGGGCCAAATAATCCCGTACTAAAGGTGGGGTTAGACCACTTTGCAAAAATGCTGTGTAAAAAGAAAGTGGGCTAAGCTTAACCCCGTACTATAGGTGGGGCTAAACGGCAATTTAGCCCCACCTATAGTACGGGGTTAAGGAAATTTTAGCGTGTATAAAAAGGGTATAAGGGTTAAAAAGCCATCCTTGGGAGTATGAACACAGTTTTCTCCACATACGTTTTGAATGAAGCGTCCTTCGACCAATCTAACACTAAATACTTGACAAGTCTTATTAGGTGAGCTGACCAGTCCAAATATTATCCTCCATAAAGCCGCAAAATACCAAACACCCTAGTCTAAACAAGACTGGGGAGAAGGCCGGTGTTCAAGAACATGTAAAGCCTGTTCACACTAATGGATCTCAAATTTAGACCAGTCCAAATATTATCCTCCATAAAGCATCATCTAAACAAGACTGGGGAAAGGGAAGGCAAGTGTTTAAGATCACATCAAGCCTGTTCACACTAATGGATCTCAAAGTCAGACCAATCCAAATATTATCCTCTCTAAAGCATCGTCTAAACAAGACTGGAAAGGAGGAGGCCACTGTTCAAGAACACACAAAGATTGTTTACACTGCAATGGATCCAGAATTTAGGCCAGCCCGCATATTATCCACTTTCTAAAGCCTAGTCTAAACAATATTGGGGAGAAGTCGACTATCGTCAGTTTGCCACTATTTTAACTACTATGGTAACAGGGCTCAACAGCCAATCAAAAATTAAGGTTTGTTTGGTAGTTACAATATTAATTAAAAAATCTTTGTAAAACGGATCCAAAAAGTCTCCATAATGAGTGTCCACTGCACAACTAATTCACAAGCGCAGATCCTTTCTGTAAATTTTCTTTTTATTTATTTATTTTTTTTATAATTCAACTAAACCATACTCCCCCTCTCATTAGATGGAACGAGGGAGAAAAGTTCCTACATGTGCTAAAAACATTTTTTTACTGAAGACTTAAGGTCAGGCAACATACTGAGTCCTGTTTATCATCTCAGCAGTAAGCTTTCTTGTTGCCATGGAAACATGTTGTTCCAGCTCCCTTACCACTGCTGTTGGTGGAGCTAGTCTTGTTTGGAGACAATGCATAATTTATCATCTCAAGATTTTCTTTGATCGCAAAATCATGCAAATGTTAAGTTGAATATTTAGAAAGATAAATAACTGACAGACATTTTGAGTTATTTTCCCCAGAAATATCATCAAAATAATCATTGTAAAATTTGATGCCTGAATGTTCTCTTATTCAGAATTCTACAAATTCATGTAGTTTGAAGAAAGCAGATTCAAGACATTTTGACAATTTGCCTTGATACAAGGCTATCAATCTGGATCAGCAGGTGCAAGACTTTAATAGCGACTCCTCATTAGTGCATAATTGGAGGAGAAAAAAACTCAGATCATTCAATAATAGATATATTACGACCTTATTGCATCTTCCATTCAGAGTGTTTGGATAGGGGATTTGTGTTCCATTTTTTATATCTTGCCATTTTCTATCTTTCTTTTGATTTTGATCAATTCATTGACTCATCCTTTTCTCTTTTTTTTGGGGGGGTGTATCATAGCTGGATAGTTGTTTCAAGAATTAAACAAATGATGATAATGTCTTAAGTTTGTTTTCTTTTTGCAAAGTGGGCTAACCCCACCTTTAGTACAGGATTATTTGGCCCTGCAAAAAAGCAGGGTTATCCCAGCAATTGCGGTGCTAAGAGCAATAGTACGGGGTTAAGATCGCTAGTGTAAAACGAAAGTGGGCTAAGCTTAACCCCGTACTATAGGTGGGGCTAAATGGCAATTTGGCCCCACCTATAGTACGGGGTTAAGGAAATTGTAGCGTGTGTAAAAAGGTACGAGTGAAGTACTTGTACTACGAATGATCGACAAAAACCACTAGTCCGGGGTTAGCGAGTTTCGTGTGTGAAAAGCAAGCATTCCTTATCCGGGGTTAGCAATAACAATTTGGCATGTGTAAAAAGGAAAAAAAATAGTACGGGGTTAAGGATAGTACGGGGTTAGCGATAGTCCGGGGCTAAGAAAATCCTGTGTAAAAAGGGTAAAGGAGAACATTAGCAACAATCAGTTTTCCCCTCTTTTTTCATTTTGGGACTATATTCTTCATAGACAAAAGAGTAGGTTTTTTTTTCGCAATTTCATTTGCCCATCCTAATCCACCCATTAGCATGCCCCCCTACACCTCGTTTTTGCAAATTACAGGTGCTGTTACATGTTTAATCAAGATCCAACATTTAGCAAGCAGTCATGGGTCATACATCACCGTCCCTTCTAAATTAAGAAAGGGGGGGGATAAAGCTACTATTGCATTTTCGCATGTTAACCCCTCTTCTACGACAATGACTAATGCCCTGTCTCACCAACCTTCATCTCACACATGAAAGCTTGATCAAGTGTAGCCCTAGTTACATCATGATAAAACATTGGAAATAAGGCAATGGCATGTATCAATCGGGAGTCTGTTTGAGCTGGTGAAGCTCCACAAGAATCAGAATTCTCAGAAAAGGGCTAGACAGTGCCAATCACACACGGCAACAGATAATCAAATGTGATCAATTAAGTATTCATAATATTGATATTAATGCCATTAAATGAAAGTCCCCTCATTGTCATATCAAACAATGCAAAGAATTCCCCACCGACCGATGATTGATTTTTCCATTCATGCGCAACATATCCAATTTCACCTTTTCTTCCTTGATCAAAATAGTTAATTAGTGATTGACCAAATATTGATTTTAAAATCTAATGCATGAAATGAAAAGCTTGGATTGCTGTCACTGAATTCCACATGTCGAAGGTTGATGACCTCAATCTATTGTAGTTTTCATTTGATGAGGTCATGGGACCAAAGATTCTGGCCATGTACATTTCAATTGTAGGGTTTTAGTTACAAAAGTGTTCTGGGGAAATATCAGGGGGTCTTATTGAATAGAAATAAGAAGTCGTTTGGCTGAAATAAGTAGATTGCAAACTGCAAAGTAATAACTTGCAAGAAAGAAAAGAGGGAGGAGGGGGCATATTCCAAAGTCCGAAACAATCAAGAAAATTATTGACCTTCTTGAGAAAAAAATAACTGAGTGATAGATTTTGATAAAATATTTATAGAATATCATATTTCAATCTTTTCCTTTCTCTCTATTTCTCCCTTTTTCCCATCTGTAGCCAGTGATTCAAACATTTCAATAGGTGGTTTCAGACCGCCTCGAAGTTCGTCAGTTCCAGGTATTCTCTGATCGGGAAATTTACCCCGATCAGAAAATACCAGGTATTTTGGTAATGTGAAAGCAAACTACGCATAATTTCCCCGAAAGAAAATACCCGCTAAATAGTAGGTACTTGGCGAAATTACGAGAACTTTCGCGGGGATTTTTCCAAGGTCGCAGGTATTTTGGCAATGTGAAAGCAATTTACGGGAACTTTTAGCCCAGCGTGTCGTTGGGCGCGGGCGCCGTGTGTGGCTGCTGGGCTAGTGGTTTTGAATCTCGCGCCTTGCCTGCTTATTAGACCATACTGCGCATGCTCCTAACGTCAGGAATTTATCCCGAAGGGTATGTTTCGGGGCGGTCTGAATGCAGGAATAATTAATGGGTATTTTTTAGCCTAAAAATGTTCTCGTAATTTAACGGGGATTCTTGTGATCGAGGCGGTTTGAAACCACCTAATGTATTGCATACTTTTTGTTTGTTTGTTTATTTACTGTCATACAGAATGGGTGTGAACTGAACAAGCCATCAGCTGATTAGATTAGATAAATCAGCATCATTTTATTGTATTTGAACAAGACCATGGAGGTTTTCAAAATCAACACCTGCATCTGAAAAAAGGATTTCTAGGGAAAGACAGTCATAGAAACTAGTATTTACAGAAATTACTGATGGTCAAAGAATGTCTACAGTTGAGACAGATTATATGATTTTCTTTGTTTGTTCCACGGAGATATAATCGGCTGTAGGGCAATCAAGCCATATAAATTCCAGTGGCATTTTGACTGGACACAAATAAAAATGCTTGAGATATCTCCAAAATTGGATGACCAAATAAAATGACAAAGGGACACGAATGTTGCAAGGACAAAAATATACAATTAAAGTCTAGTTTTTGAAAAATTCTTAGAAAAAATAATCAGCATATTTGTACATAGAATCAATCAAATAGATAAATGAACATGACCTTGATTATGTTGAATAACACTGATTTAGACAAAATTTAGTTATGAATATTTACTAGTATATTAAAAATCTTTCAGATGACTTCCAAAGAAATTGGATCCATGACATAATGAACTTAGGATGTGTTGAATTAGATTTGAGCAGGCATCATTGAAAAAGAATGTAACTTAGGCTGCGTTTATGCGACCTCAAGCCAGAATCATGATTTGAATCATGATTTGAATCATGATTCAAAACACAAACATGAATCACGATATCACAGAATCAGCGTTTAGACGACCTTCATTCCAAAGCTGTTTCTCCTCAGATTCGGGCCAATCCAGTGCGCATCACTAGTGCGCAGTTTGACAGAGGAAGTTTTTCGCACGTGTTTCGGCTCTCGAAAAATATTTTGCTTCCAGAATTCAACCTAAGTTTACTTCTATCATATAGGGTCCATATGCTTCTATTCATCTTGTTAGTTAATCCAAAATGGTGTTCGGAAGTGAATTTCAGCGTAGATCCAATTTAATATTGACACTCTATACTCAACAACAACTGAGATCATTGTCTGTCCAGTTAATTCATTTACTAGAACTTGAAGTTGAAGACATGACCAAAAAATGAAAAGTAGTGGACGATGCGAAGACCAACACAGAATTTGAACATGACAAGAAATGCATGCAATGTAATCATGTACATACAATGAGCACATAGAGAGCCTTGAGCTTGGCAAGAGTCAAACCGAAAGCCGTAGCCCGACACAGTGGGGTCATATAATCATGATTCAAATCACGATATCGTTTATTCGAACATTTTCGTACGTGATTCTGCAGAAACGTCTTTCCAAACGCCCCTTTTTTCGTGTTTCATGTTTGTGATTCTAATCATGATTATATTCAATTTCGACTAAACGCAATCGTGATTCTGCAGAATCATGATTTGAATCATGATTCGAATCATGATTATAGGGTAAAAAAGTGGCGGATAAACGCACCCTTATTCAGTGCTTTCGTATTTGCGATTCCAAACTCGAAAGATGTTTATTACTTTGATTTTTCAACAGATGACAAATTTCATGAATGCAGTTTGACTTCAACAACATGTTTCTAGGGCAAAAAAGTATTAAATTATTGGAGCCATTTTTAACATAGACTATAAAATGTGAAAGGACAATACATTGAGAATCAAGAACTTTATAAAAAAGCAATGTCTGTTAACAATGAATTTAAAACCTTTGTATACACAATCAACTTGATTATCCCCAAATATCACAGGTTATTGGGGCGATGGAAGGAGGAGGCGGAGCTGTTAATCTGTAAACAACATTAAATTGGCAATAGAGGTATAAAATGAGTCCCTTTGTCAACAGAAAGGTAGCAGTAATGTAGTAGGGATGTGTCAAGTCATAAAAACGTGTTTGGATGAGATAATAACAGGTGAGATGGGTTTCAGAGAAGAAAAAAAACACCCACAAAAATACAGTTATATGGATAAAATAGGAAAGAATAGAGATATGTAGAAGACTAAATTAGCTAATAGGGAGTTAAGTATTAAAAATGAATCACATTACAATTATAAGCCAAGTTTAGCCCTGAAAAGGTTGATGTGAACAAATGAATGAAAATAATAATTGGCATTTATATATTCCGCCATCTATCTAAAAATATTATATTCCGAGGCACACGAGAGAAAAGAAAGAATAAGAGGGTTTGGACAACCATAGCACTAAAATTTCATTAAAATTAGATGTAAAGTAAAGCATGGACCTGGGGCCCGTCTTACAAAGATTTGCGATTGATCCGATCAATCCCAACTATGGAAAGCCAGCAAAGTCAACGTATAAAATGCATGTTTGTTCAAAAAAATTCTAGATATGAATGTATATCCATAAATTCATTGATTTCTTGACAATTTGGTGTGTTCTCCTTTTTTACAAAGGACATTTTGCAAATTTCCTGTGGAATAAAATTATGATACTGATGGATTTCCATAGAGTTACGATTGATTGGATCAATGGTAACTCTTTGTAAGACGGGGCCCTGGTCCATGAGTATAGTTTTCACATTCTAGAGTTTTGCCCCCAAAAAGTTATATGCACAATGAGGGTGATATATATGCAAATGGAAGAAAACCATGTTCATTCTTTTTTTTTTTTTTTTTTTTATTACATGAAATGAAAATTCATGTTTTTCACTTTTGTTGGTTCAAGGATAAAGCAAGCTCTTGAATGTATTGTAAGTTAAAATAATGGTGATTCCACATGTTCACTGTACATTGAAATATTCTATATTTCAAAATGAATTAAATATAGTGAGTTATGTCTACCAAATTGCTGTCCTTATTATTTACATGTTCCCTGTATTATGCCTATCACTGTTTTGCAAAATTAAGTAGAAATTTAGGATGTCATTACTTACTTATTTTACATCCACTTTTTTAAATCAAATTAAGCGAAAGTAATTTGTTTAAACCTTTTTTTTTTAAAGCATTGATCCTTTGATGGAATTTTAAGTGCCATGCTCTTTGATTTAATTCCCACCAAATGAATTAGGTATTCTTGAGTTTAGGGGAAAATCCCATCCAGAGACTGTACCCCAAGACAACTGTCTCCCATATCAGAGCAGGCATTGAACTTGTAAGTTATGTGTCATATCATTCTAGGTATTGGAGCAATGCACCATCAAAGGTTATGATAGCCCCCATGAACCGGTATCAGGGTGTATATATTGCACCTCTTCTTGCCCCACCCTCTTGAAAACTGAAACAAGATCTGACAAAAATGTTTTCAAATTACAGCTTGTTCCATGAGCTTGTTCCTACAGGACCAATAGTAAATTTGTCATATTCATCAAATTTTCACTTAAAAAATGAACAAAAACACTATTTTTTGTAGTAATTTTCTAAAGCCAAATAATTCAAATTCCTCAGGGGTGTTATAACAACATAGACTGTAGTAGTACAAGTAGTAGTAGTAGTAGTAGTAGTAGCAGTAGTAGTCATCATAGTAGTGGTAGTAGTAGAAACAGTAGTAGTAGTAGTAGTAGTAGTAGTAGTAGTAGTAGTAGTAGTAGTAGTAGTAGTAGTAGTAGTAGTAGAAGTAGTAGTAGTAGTTGTGGTAGTAGTAGTATAGCAGTAGTCGTAGTAGTAGTAGTAGTAGTAGTAGTAGTAGTAGTAGTAGTAGTAGTAGTAGTAGTAGTAGTAGTAGTAGTAGTAGTAGTAGTAACAGCAGCAGTAGTAGTAGTAGAAGTAGTAGTAGTAGTAGTATTAGTAGTGGTAGTTGTAGTTGTATCACTACTTATTTTACTATGATAATAAGTAACAATAGTAATAAGTAACAATAATAATTAATAACAATAACGAGTAATAATACGCTAAGTACTACTAATAAGTAGTACAATTTATTAAAGAAGCAATAACTTCAAACGCATGGATCGAATTTGATTTCATATTATGTACAATCGATTTCACACAATCAGGATATGACATTTACATGTGTCTTTCAATAAAATGATACACCATTCAACATCACAGAGCCACAATGACGTTTCATGTACCAGCGCCCTAATTCTTCATCTCCCATTGCAAAGAGGATCTTATATTACATGATTCACGGGGCAATGGTACAATTAAAACACAGAGGTGTAGAGAGACATGTATCAATAGATGATATAGATTTCACCATGCAGCTGGTGCCCGCTTTTAAACAGATTAACGATAGATATCACATCGCCGATGGCTATCATCGTCTACATTTAGGAATGATTGCAGAATACATTTCGAGATGGTGTTGCCTATAGTGTCTATTTGCCTATAACAGTGACGATATATATACAATGTATGTAGATTAGCCTATACACCTGTATCAGAAATTAAATGTCTTTTCTATTTCAATTTCGGTAAATTCAAGTAAGTCACAGTACCGTAATCATTTTGTATGTTGCATAAATAATCAACCCATGTTTTACATGGCTTAGGGTGAGTAAAATAATGCATGAAATCTCACAAATACTGCACAAAGAGAAAAGATGAGTATATGACATCATCAGCTCACTCATTTGCATATCGTTAATTGGTTTATCAGCATTTTTATCAGAAATATTAGAATTTTGAAGATGGGTCAAAAAAGCTTTATTTTAGAAATATGGAAATGTGGGTGGGTACTGATGTCCTCAAATTTCACAGCCCACCAACAATTTGGATATGCAATGGTGTAATGAGGAACAGGTTGCAATTTCGGTCTCAGGGACCTTCGGCCTCCCAGGCCATCGGTCTCTCAGGTGGGCATCAAATACAAAGACCTTAGCTACTACATCCGCTGTCACTAACATAAACATCTTGCCACATTATTCACATTCCTGCGGTTATGATGAAAGACCATAGAAAGAAAGATAAATATTGATCTGTTTAATCAAATGTTATGCAAACGAAAAGATCTGTGGGCGCAACAAGAGGGCAACGGCTGGTCTAGAACAATGAAGATGAAGAGATCGGCCTTGGACAAAGAATGAATAAGAAACTCCTTTCTTTCCCTTTCTTTTTTATTTACTGGTGTTTCTTTATCATAAGCTTTCAGTGGCCCTTATCAGCCTCTTCCCACAACCCACCTTTGCAATCCTTTTGTCTTTTGGTCCCACATAATAAATAGGAAATCTATTTCTTTCTAGATCTTTTTATCATTGGTATTTCATTGTCATCAACCATCAATCATCTACATGTACTTCTTATTTTGCAATTCCTTTATCATTGTATGATTTTCAAACCTGCGTTAGTGGCCACATGTCTATACTTGGTTGCCACCAAATTGTCTCCCGTTTGAAAGTAATGTGTCAATATATTACAGAACCTGCTCAGTGTTCACCTGCTCAGTGTTCACATTTTCTGTTTCTATACATTGAATATGGTCAGTATACCATACATGCTGCCATGCCAGGCAATCACTGTTTGAAAATGTACATTCAGTTAAGCAACGTTTTGTTGTAGATGTGTTATTTTGAATGACATAAATAACCTTCAATCTGGCATTTGATATAAGTACACATTTCATAAAATGCTACGTCAGGCAAGCTTGTTGCATCACTATGCATTGAGATTTTACTTTTACTAGTTAACAGGGTCAGCTGGGTGAAACTGTTATTCTAGTCGTATTTTACTAGAACAGAGTTATTTCTAACTAGAATATATGTCAGAAATGTGAATAGTATATCAGTTGCACCCAGCTGACTACTGGTCTAGTCAGTTTGACTGATTTGTTTTAAGAGTGCATAAAGTGTAGCCTAAGTATTAGTGCTATGTCAGGTATGTCCATAAAGGTGGCCCATTTGCAAAAGAATGTTACAAGGTGTTGTGTTAGTAAATCGGTCTACTTGCACCGAGTGAATGTGGGATCCGATCTCTCAGATCACCGGTCAAGCGTTCAAGCAAGTCCGAAGGGCGTCAGATATCCAGCAGCTAGCCTCTGCCAAATTAATCTTCAACAAAAGATGTCCCAGGAAGATGACTGGATTAAGAGGGGGGCAATCTTGCACCCCTTAATATTAAAGTCAAATGGCTGAAGAGATTGGTTATAGACCCTTATTACTTCTTGTAGGATGAGTGGGTGGTCATTTGTGGTCAATCAGAGAAATTAACTACTGGACAATGCTGAGCATTAGAAAGGGAAATTTACCATAAGAAGAAGGGGAAAGATATTTCACTAATTATTTCCTTTGCAGAACTGTGTGGCCCCTTATATTTGCTAAATAATTTCATTACCCGGTATCTTTTTTTAATCATTTATCTGAGTTATTTGTCAATTCATTTTCACAAAATCTAAAATAGCAAATATAATACTACAGCTTTAATGGTCATCGGGAAGGCTTTAAAAACAAAATCACTTACCTAGTTGAAGATACCATATCAAGCAGAAGAAGGCAAAGCAAATGTGTTCATGGAATAAAAGAAGAGAGAGAAAACAATCATTAATATCAATGAATGAAGAAAACAACTCTTTAAAGGAATTGAAATTTTACATATATTCAACATGCACTATACATATATTTACAATCGTGACATAACAATATACATTTGGTATATTCCAAATTTTGAAAAATACAAAAATAATGCTAAAATGACGAATATGCATGTAGTGATTTTTGAATTATTCAAATAAAATTTCTAAAACAGAAATTCATACAAATACAAAAAGTAAATCTAAGATATTTGCAAAAAAATGATAAACAATAAAATAATCAGGTATATTCCAAAATTTTGAATAGAATACAAAATACTAAAGTAATATACACAATTTTTGTGAATAATCATATAAGAAAACTATAATTCTTTAAAATGAGCAAAAATAAAGTTTATCATTAAAGATTAGTATTGGACCAAATGGAACTGGACCAACTGGGAGTATGGACTAACTAGTATTGTAGCAAATGGATGTAACCCCAAGCAGATGGCACATGAACTACAATATCACATCCTCGAATGTAATTCTGAGTTTCACATTCCTATAAACACACGCTCCCCTCTCTCTCAATATTAATAGCACACAAGAAAACTGGGATAAAGATGTTATCCTTCGATGACCTTTCCGGGGAATCTATCAAACGATTTTCCGCCCGGCAAACGCCATTTTTTTCCACCCTTCAGTCTCCCTCCTCCCACTCTTAAGCGCATCAAAGTGATCTGATATATCAATTTATTTCATTCCCAATCCGCTCCATCTCGAGACCACAGAAGGACAAGCGAAAAGGGGGTGAGCGGAAAGCAGAGATGTTCTATCGAAACCTTGGACGTGAATAAAGAAATGTCATGATAGTTTTAGTCGTCTTGCGATTGCTGGAGCGTGTGGCAGCTCGATTGTTGTTCTAATTAGTTAAGCAGTTTAGGCATGTGTTGGTTTTGATGAGAAATTGATGGAGTTTGATTCAGGAAGTTATTTTGGACTTGACAGTTTCATTGGTGGACTATGAAAGGCAAAAAAAAAATTTTATTGGTAGGCCTACTTGTTCTTTGACCCATTTCATTTCATGTTGCCCGAAGGTTTGAACTTAAGATGACTTTGTGAAATAATTTGAATAAACTAATAAAAAATATGGAAAAATATCTTTCCCCTCCTTAATTTCAGATGAACTCACACTATGGTTTCTCCTATCTTCCCCAATTATTCCTTTCTTCTAAATTCCCTACTCTAAGTATCTTACTATCTCTCTCTCCTTCTAATTTTCTGTTTCATCCTCCCCCTCCTCTCCTTCTCCTCCTTCCCCTATCTCTTTCTTTTATCCCTCCTCTCCTCCTTCAACTCTTGCATCTCTCCTCTTCTTTCCCCTCTTTCTTCTTTAGTTCCCTCCATCTTCACCTCTTGCATCTCTCCTCCTCTTTCCCCCTCTTTCATCTTTCGTTCCCTTCATCTTTTACCCTTTCTATGTCCCCTCTTATTACACTCTAAATTCCAAGGATTTAAAATAAATCCAGATCGGCTGTGAATAGTGACCAGCTGAATATGAGATATAGTTTTTTTTTTACCTTGTAGATTTAAATATAAATCTAAAAGATTTGAATTTAAATCTTTTGAGATTTGAAAGTTAATCCTAAAGATTAAAAATAAATCCAACATTCTGCTGGTCACTATCCACAACCGATTTGGATTTATTTTAAATCCTTGGAATTAAGAGTGTACCCCCACTCCTACAACCCCTCCCCTCAATTTCATTTCCTCTGACAATTAGAAAATACCAGTTCATTATATGAACTTCATTTGATACAAGGATGTAGAACAAAATAGAAACTAACGCTACAGCAGTGATCATGCCCTACATTGAATGTAATCTATAAAATCAAGCCATCTTGGCTCGAAGTCAGACAATAAACATTCATACATGAAGTGCGGAATACAACCCATCTCATGAAAGTGCAAATCTATAGGTCGACCGTCTTCATTTACAACTACGGCTATTGACTTTGAAATTTGAAATTCTCAAAACCCTTCTAGATTTTTTGTTTCAAGGAAACGGCGGAGGAATATCGTCGAGGAAGGGGGAAAAGAGGGTGGGCTGAAAAGAAAATGAAGAAGGGGAAAGAGGAGAGTAAAGGAAGGACAAATAGATGAATCTAGGATGAAATAAAAATGAATAGAATCTCAGTATTTGATTAACAGCATAAACAAGGAAAGTATATGTATTCATGAATAACCAAGAATCACACTTGCCGTTTGATCAGATAAACAGGAAATGAAATGAAAACTGGATATAATTTCAGTATCTGGTAAACAGACATCAAGATAAGAAAAAACAAAATACATAGGCCTATTTATAAACGCCTTAATATACAACAAACTTTCCCCACTCTCATCATATAATTTCAGTATCTGACAAAAGACAGCATAAATAACACAAATAAAATACAGATTCACATATAGAACATGGCTAGATGAGATATATAGCAAACTTTCCCTGCTTCATCAGAACTAAATTTTGCATATTTATCTATGATGTGGAATCAAGTTTAAAGTGACAGAAAATGCAATAAAATGTAAAAGAAAACAAGGCAGAGGAAAATAAGAAGGACCCCCCCCCCCTCCCCTAAAAAACGGACTTACTGCACATAACATACAATGGAAGTCAAAGAACAGAAATGCAAACATACCGAAGGGACACAGGAGTAGAGGAGTGATTCTGAGTAAAAGTAGGAAGTTTGAGTGAAGAAAACAGAGGGGTTGGATTCACTCCTATTTGATTTGCTCTTGAAAATCAGAGTATTTGTACCGACTTCATGATACACTACACTGATGGGAGTCAGACCCAGGCTTCACAAAACATTAAGGAACATTCTCTCAGTTCAATCAGATGATTTAAAAAAAATAGAGCACTACCTTCTTATCTCTTTCTTTTGATTAAAATATGAATTGGAAAAAAAATTAAATTTTGAATAAATTACTTTAACTGCTTGATGAATGATTCCAAATAATTTTTATTAAAACTAAAATACTGCTCTTCTCAGTTTACTAGTTCAAAAACGAAATTTAGTTTAATGACTAGATCTACTGGGTTAGACTGCACTCTTTAAACAAATCAATCAAACTGACTAGTTAATGGGGTCAGTAGGGTGAAACTGTTATTTTTAGTCATATTTGACTATTTTATAGTAGCATTTTACTAGAACAGAGTTATCTCGGACTTAAAATATGCATCATAAATGTGACTAGACATATCAGTTGCAGCCTGCTGACTACTTACCTAGTCAGTTTGACTGATATGTCTTAAGAGTGTGTGTGATACATCATGTGCCTGTTGCAAAAAGACTTGTAATACATGTGGGTCCATAGGATTTCCTGAGTTGTAATTGAATGCAACTATATCTGAAACAGCCCCAACCATATCAATATATTCTCGTAAAAAATTACTGCATTTTAGTCAAATATGACTAGAAAGTAGTCAAAAATGACTAGAAAATAGTCAAAAATTACTAAACAGAAGTTGGAAGTAGAGAGCCACAATGAAAGTGGCATTGAAACCAGATAATGAGCAGCAAGGGGGGTGCTTTCATTTTCCTGAGTTTTCTGTGAAACCAGGACCTACATGCCTCCCTCGGCAGCACTTGTGTTGTGAGGTAGGGTTTCCACATGCCCTTGCGTACTGGGGTCAAGTTAGCCTTGCGACCTTGGAATATTCAGCCAAGCTGTGACAACAGAGCCTAGAATTATAGTAGAGCACAGCTCAGGTGATGAAATAACATGGACAGGATCATGTAAAAAAGAAAACAAAAATGTCCCCGTGAAATTATTCAGATATTTCATGGTAGTGTTCGGATCCATGTTGTATAGGTCAATGATAATGCACAGTTTTTGATTAAATCTTTTAGCTTTTATTTCACAGTATTAAATTGTTCAACATTAGCACAAGTATATTTCTGTATGCATTACATGACCTATTGTACTCAATGATTCAAAATGATGGTTAGTGCCTTTAACACAATAAGAAACAACAGTGCATTACATATATTTCATGTAACAGAACTTTAACTTGTTTTTTTTTTAATATTTCACTTAGGTCTACATCTGCAGAAAAATATAGGGAAGTATGATAAATAATAGATAGGCCTTTGAAAAAAAATTGTCTTTCTTCTTCTTCTCTTTTAATATCCACAAAATGCACCTACCAATGACGAATTGCATCGCCATCATTTGAATTTGAAGTTATATCAAAGGACTGAAATTAGGTTAATTGAATTGGGACAAGGTTTTAGGGTATTCAACAGACTATTTTGGATGAAAAGTCATTGTTTCAACCAATTCAGCTGAGTACTCACAGTTTAGATGTCTCGATTCGAGGAAATCAATATGTGTTTTCAGACTATGTGAAATCTACCATCACATTGCGCTAATGAATTTAAAGAAATGAGATTTGATGTTGTTTTGAGAAGGGTATTCATCAAGGATAATATATCAGAGAAATATGAGTGGTTAGAGGAGGTTGGGATTGGTGCACGAGTGCTTTGTTTGGGTGGGGGATATTTGAGAATAAAGAGATTTGTTTTAGTGGAGTATGAAGGACGGTGGAATAAAGTTACTGGAGAATAGACCTCTGAAGAAGTTGATGAATCCAGCATGGAGATTTGGTTCTAAGAAGGATTTGGTTTGCTAGTGACAGACACCATGAAATGAAAATCCATATTTTATTGTTTGAAATAGAAATCTGAAATAGAAAATTTGTTTTGCCCAATTGATTGTAGGCCCAGCAGCCACTGTGCAGCGCCTGATCGACGAGGCTCTATACCTTTGATTGTTGAACGCCAAACAGGGTAGCAGCAACTCCCATCTTAATAATGTCTTCTGGTCTGACGTGGCCGGGGTTTGAACCCCCTACCTCCCGGTTGTGAGATGGATGCTCAACCAACTGAGCCAACACACCGAATATCCGAGTAATAATTTGTTGGCTTATTGTCACTGTAATTTCAAATCAGTAGGAATACATTACTGGTTTTAATATTCTAATCCAATTACTGCAACATCAGTAGTTAAAAAAGTTACAGAGGAGATTTAGCTAATGAAAGATATCATGAAAATGAGATATATTTATGGGTTTAATCGTCACTGTAACTTCAAATGGGTCGGAAAACTTTACTGGTTTTATATTCTAATCCAAATTATCCAATTGCTGTAAAATCAGTGACTAAAAAATTTACAAAGAAGATTTGGAAAATGACAGATACCATGAAACTGTAATATGGATGGGTTTATTGTCAGTCTTGGGGCGATATCAAACGACCCTACAATACAGTGCTTCCAGTGACCCTACCCGAGGGGACTAAAGTCTGGGGACAAGTCCGAGCCTATTGTTCGGGTTCCTTGGCGGAGCGATCGTTTATTGATTAGTTTTTGTTGTCTAAATTTAAAATATCCTCATAGGTTGGCGCTTCGTTCAACCCAAAGACGAGTCGTAAATGTCCCAAGAAAAGATGATGATGTCATTTACTTGCATGAATTTCTTGTATAAGCATCAATATTTCAAGAACCATTTGCATTGTAACTTTCAAAAGTTATATTTATGTCATTATTTCAAACCACTGTAGGTATAGACACTACAAGTTTTTTTCTATTTCAAATGCATATTTCATGACAGCAATAGCCAATTAGTGAATAAAACATACATTCCTTTCCTCTCTCGTTTCCCGTAACAAACCCAACATTCAGCATTAACCCATAATTCCTATACACTGTAAATATGTTTATTAATATGAATGGTCGTAATTCTATTGATTTGTCAATTTTTTGTTGATTATGTTGTTATATTTTCAGTATTTTCAATATTGTAAGAACATAATCGACAAAATATTTGGGTAATCATTTTTTTCCTTCTGAAACAACTATACATGGAATCTTTGGGGTTCTCATACTTTGAGGGGGGTAAATTTGCACCCCTCCATCCACCTGGCACCATTGGTATACCCCGTATCCGATTACTGCTCATCCCTTTCACCCCTTATTGATCCCCTATCCCCCAAATATTTTAATCCCCTTTAATCTATAAAGCGCCATTATAATGCAACTGTCACCTCTATTTTTCGCCTGCTTTTGTCCTTAGCGACTTTATGGCGTTGAGTTTAAGCCCCCGATCTGAGGAATAAAAAGGCAGATCCTGGCACCTAGACCCAACCTGGCAAGACTGAGTTTACAGGGGGGGGGGTTATGGTGAGAGATCTTGCATTATAGCTTCAGAAGTTTTTATAGAGACAGATAACAATGCATAATGGATGGCAACGGGAGTGTTTTGGAGTGGGGATGCCGATAAAGAGTTGGTCATCCAACATCCTTTGTTATGAATGGGACTAAGCCACCCATAATAGGCCTAAATAGGATGCTAAGCATTCATACTTTTAAAAATATCTCTTTTCATACGAAGTAAGATTATGATGTAATAAGAGGTATCACGAGATACAAAGATGCCTATGAATCAGCCTGAGATTCTTACACTCTGGCGACAGGAAGTGATATCAAATTGGCAACACCTTCAGACAGGGATGGCCCTATGATCTGAATCAAATAGAAAGTTAACGACAAGGAAAGATTTGAATGGACTAAAATATACCAAAAACAACTTTGTCTGTAATGTTTGCTTGTGTATCCTAATCCTTGAGCCCTTCTAAATTTATGCTATAAACTGTTTTAAAAAAAAGGATTTTTGTGGAGGTGTTGTGGTGCGTTGGTTCTGTCATTTGACTTTTAATCTAAGGGTTGAGGGTTCAAATCCCACCTAGTGCTAAAGTAATTTAGCAGGGCACTTACTAATGTTTGCCACTCTCCACCCAGGTGATGAATGGGTACCCGGTAGAATGTGAACATCAATGTGAATAGATAGTGCTGGTAAACACATGGCCAGGTTGCTCCCCAAGGAGTGGAGATGGTACACTTTATGTGTACAATTTATCGGTACCATGTGCACCAGTCTCAATTAGGACTAATACGTTCAGTTTCTATATATTACAACAGAAAGACATAAGGTAATACATTTCTGAACAAAAGAAAAAATCGATAAAAGCTACTGCTTTCGGGTCCCCTAAATGTCTGTTGTATAATATTCAACTAAACCTTACATTGATAGAATAACATTATAACAAAGATAAAATTCAAATTAGTTTAATGATTGCATCCTGATTGGTCTCCTGCCATTTACAAGCTTTTCTAAAAAAAGCTTTCTGCAGGTGTTCCATTTTCCATTCATTTCTCTTACTTACAATATTAATTTGCTATGCTTATGTATTTGATATATTTTTTGTATTTACATGTGTATTTCAACTGTACATATTTTGATGTTTTTAATGGAAAAGAATAAATGAATTGAATTGAATTGCACCCATTCACTCAACATACTTAACAGGAATATTCCCCAAGTCGTTGACTCCATGAAATTGAAAAGGCAGCTAAATTGTCGCAAAATGGGATTTCACATCTCACAAAAGAAACATTTATCTGTAAGTATGTGGCCAATACTACACAAAGTTGTTTATCGATTGACCAATCTAATACGACATGCAGTCATTCCATTGTAAGGTTTCACGAAGACTTGCAAGATCTATTTGGATATTTAGAGATCGCCTTGGATATACCAAAAGGGGGTCCCCAGGGATTGCCATCTGAGTCAGATGAAACCATATAAGTGCGCAAACGATACCCAATCTTCGTAAAGCAATAACATCACCAAAACATCTTCTAATGCAAGAAAAATGCAGGATAAACACAAGAAATAATGGGTAATTCTTTTAAAAATGTAAGATATACAGGACAAAGAGTAGTAATACACCTCCATTCAGATTAACTTATATGGGTGGAATGACTGGATGTATGTCTTTGACGGTTTAGTTCAACCGGAAATAAAATCATACTTTTCTATTATTTTGTTTGAAACACTACTATTTCATCCACAGTAATCATATTTAGGCCTATCTACCATATCAGGCTACAGGCATAGCTATTAAGATGGAATTTTTTTTGTCTATTGCTTTAAAAAAATGCAGGAAATTTGTTGGGATACACCAAGGTTGGCCTGCTTGTTTATTTGATAGTACACAAAGTCAATCATTTCATGCTGACACAAACATGACAATTGCATATAAATAATAAAATTTCTAAATAAAAAGTGACATCATATATAATACACACACACTAATTCCGTCATTCCAAACCATAACGTGCTCCTCATGCACGAAGCAGTAATTAGCAATTTCGCCTACCCCCTCTTCAAACTCGCTGCCCATGAATAAATCATACGGTGATCGGGAGCATAAATAAAGCCTCCATATTGGATTTGGGATTCGGCTGCCATGAAATTAATCAGGAATTGTTCCCGCCACATTCATCAACTCTTCATTTTACGTGATCTTTTAGCTCATTTTATCTGTTGCTCTGATGTGTTATTACTCATAATTCTGTCCAAATTTAATCCCCTATTCTTCAATCTGTCTAACTCTCATTCATGTCTGCCATCTCCATCTCTCCCCTTCTCTCTCTCTTCTTCTTCTCCCTAACCTCCATCTCTTCCCCCTCCCTCTTACACTCCCCATCCCCTCTTTCCATTTAACCTCCATCTACCAATCTATCACTAGCCACCAGCTCTTTTTTTTACTTTTTTTTTAATTTCCTTTTTCTCACAATCGACACTTTCTCAATTATCATTGCTTCAATTTACATATAGGCCTAGACTTTCATCTTAAAAATTATTTATCTATCAATATTTATACCCCTTATGAGCCAAAGCATTAAGTTCACCTGTCATTTTCGATGTTTCTCCCCCCCCCCCCTTCCATTCCTTCCCCTCTCTCTATCCCTCTCTCCCTTCCGTCTTCCTTTCTCTTTCATAAAAACATGTTTATCTCCCGATTAAAACCCTGAAGACCTACGATGAACAATTTTTAGAACAAAGGCCATTAGGCCGGACAATGCCCATCTCTAACCATCTGCCACACTCAACCTTTCTCCATAATATCAAGTCCATGAGTGATCGAAGGGGCAGTCCCTAATAAAGACAAGAGTTAAAGAAGATGCCTGTCTTGTTGACAATATTAATATTATGATAAATATCTATACA
Organism: Lytechinus pictus; assembly: GCF_037042905.1. NCBI lineage: Eukaryota > Metazoa > Echinodermata > Echinoidea > Temnopleuroida > Toxopneustidae > Lytechinus > Lytechinus pictus. The sequence continues at coordinate 23,413,699 of NC_087250.1, forward strand.
TCAAAAAAGTGCATACAGTCTTGTGCCAAGTTTTATCTCTTCAACTAAAGCCCTTTGAAGTGATGCTGATTTTGTATTTTGCAAAATGAACTTCATGTTTGTAACAAAGACATGACAAAAATGATAATAACCTTGCATGGACTTGTCTCAAATATATAGCATGATAATAAATAACCATTTGTTTGATTGTTGCCATGGGAATGGGAAATGCCAACAATGGCTACAAAAAAGTTCACTTAATATTTTTTTAATGCTATAAACAGGCGAAAACATAAAACTATGAATGCCACAACATTTATATTTGTATGCTTTGAACTTTCTCTTCAGTAAAACTAAAAACTGTAGACTGTATCATTAAAAATAAAAATGAACATATAGGCTAAATGAACAAATATGATTGTAATCTTTATCAAGTGCTGCAAGAGATACTTTCCCCTCTGTGCAGATCCCGAAAACAAAATGATGAGCGTAATGAAGTAGAAAGAGATATATATCAGCAGCTTCATAAGAATATTTCCAGCTGTTTGAAGACCTTGATTCCACCTGGACCCTCTAACATAAAGCTTAGCAATCAATCGTAGGGCTAATTTCTACGATTGATTGCATTGGTTATTGTGTATGATCAATCGTAGAAATCAGTAAGAAGATCAATTGTTATGATCTATGACACAGGGCCCAGGATGGTATATTCAGTTGTCATGTGACTTCCTGAGATGGACCAGGTGTGTCGATTTCATGTCAACAATGTTTAGAATTTCAAGGTTAATTTCAAACACTTGAAATGAGCAAGCATTAGAATGTGGAAGCTATCAGCAGGAGGGAGGTTTTTATTTAGGTTATTACAGAATGATTGAGAAAATATTGGATTTCTGTTGACTGGACTGGGCATTGCTATTTGCATGTATGTTGGACAATTATGTAATAGAGAACTGGGAATGAAGGTGGTAGTGGTGGTGGAAGTGTTGTTGGTGGTGATGATAATGATGATGTTGATGATGATGATGATGATGAAGATGGTGGTGATAATGACGATGAAGATGGTGATGATGACAATGACAATGTTGATGGTGATGATGATGATGATGGTGATGATGATGTTGAAGATGATGATGATGAAGATGATGATGATGATGATGGTGATGACGAGGATGATGATGAAGATGATGATGACGATGATAGTGATGATGGTGATGATGATAATGGTGATGGTGATGATGGTGATGACGATGATGATGATGCTAATCTCATAACAATGCCAATACTACCAATAGCAAATATCTTAATCAAAAAGGAACGATTGATTTGTGTAAAGTTCAAGGGTCCTCTCCCAATGTCAAAAATAATTTATGATGCTGAAATGAAATGCAAAAGAAAAATCGTTGGATTCCAAATACCTCTCAGCCATCCACCTACCAGTCCCGCCATAGCAGTAATTGGTTTGTGACAACATATTTACGATAACATTTTGCTGATATTCCCAGGTGATAGAAAGTATACTGAGATGAGTCACAAAATAAAAATGAACTTGCTTTAAAAAAATAAAATGATTCCCAGAGAGAATCATCTCTCTTTTAAAAGTAAAAAAACATTTTGAAAACAAATAGGCTAGAAATATTAAGTAAAAGTGACATTTTCTTCATAATTGTAAATTGTATATGTTTAAAAATTAAGGGGAGCCTAAATAGAATATCTGATTCATTATTATCAATGAAGGTTCTTACATTATCGATGGAGATCCTTACTGCTTTTGAAAAATGAATATTCTTTAGATACTACCAAAATAAAACAAAAGCAATTACTAATTTCAAGTTCTTTACTCAGAAAACCCCTCTTCAAAAAGAATTTTAAATTTCATACATAGCTAGAATTTTCAAATTTCAACACACTAATCATTGTGGTTTTAAAAGACAAACTTGGAAAGTGATTCATACACAAACCAAACAATCAAGGCATTACATGGTTAATACCATCTCTCAAAATGATTTTGATAAGTGAAATGTGGCCACCATCAAGCTGCCGAACGTTTGTCAACAAGCGATAGCCCTTGTTGTCGCCAGGATTTTTCGGTTTCTTCAAGCTCGGGCAAAGAAAATACCGGAATGGGCGTGAGGAATGTCGATGGATGTTTAGAAAGTAATCACAGAAATGACCGAACGGTGTCATCTTTAAGAATATCAACCGCACCCCCTTCCTCTACCAACATCACTTGGGTTAGATGGAGGTGATGAGAGAATGGTGTGTTCTCACTGGTAGTAGCCATCTGGAAACGTTTCATGAAACCTGCAGTGTAGAGGTGTTGTGGATCAGTGTTTGGATAAGTCTACGGACTTTGAACCACAAGATCCTCGGTTCGAATCCCACTGCAGCACTCACGTTCTTTGGCAAGGCATTTATCTACATTAGCCACTCTCCACCCAGGTGTAGTGAATGGGTAACTGGTAGGAAGGGATTCCTTGAATGCTCGATTAGGGTAGCTGTGCTAAAACCACGGTAATAAGTTTAGAAACACTTAGAAACATTTGTATTAAGCGTTATGTAAATGTTGCATATTATTGACATTGATTTCTGGTAAATGAACCGTTTTTGTTGTTGCGGCATCTTGTTCTGACTCATTCAAATGCCGACCAAATTTCCAATATATAAGGGAGGGGAATGTGAACCTTTTTTTTTTAGATAGATAGATTTGATAGATTACCACCCAGTGATGATATCTCACAACAGGCAGGCTATAGGTAGGGTCTATCAATTTTATATGAGCTTAGAGAGAAATAAATAAGAACCTTTGTGATTTTTGGGGGTCCATATTTCTCAGAAAACAATGCCACAAGGCACACTATGGTTTGGCGACACATTAGGCAAACTGATGGAAATAACACAATGAGTTGATGACAGATATGATGCTTCTGGGAAGGTCCAATGACATAACATGATGTAAAATGCAGGCATATGCCATTATTATTACCACCAGAAATCCAGTAAAATGGGCATATCTGGGCGCTACTATGGTAATGATCTTATTTCTATATAAAGAGATTAATGTGCTCCCATTCTCTTCTACGATGAGCAATCGTTTGTTTAATACAAAGTGTGATATAATACAAGTAATGCACAGGATCAAAGGTAAATAGTGAAAACTATCCACCACAAAAGTGCAATAGGAACTTTCTAAAACATACAAGCTGTATATACTTCAGAATTAGTTTATTATAAATATGCAGACATCAATGTTGCTTTAATAAGTGTATCCCTGTCGAAAGACATTCTAATTTTTTTTTTTCAAAGTCACCATTAAAACAGTAGCCAAAACATTACTGCTGAAATACAATTATGATATGACCTCATTCATCACCGACTACCATCCAGCACCAAGACATTAGATACCCAGCTATCTCTCTCTCCCGAAGAAAATGAATTTATGGCCCTAAAATATATTCCGCATTCCCCAGTGACTGCACCGTACACAACATACAATAACGGGGCATGTATGGTGGCTTGGCCAATGAAAAGGGAAAAAAGGTAAGCTACAATGCACTGCTTGCCCAGGTATAACTCAATCAATTTCCTATTTACATGAGCTCTCCTCCTCTCTGTCTATAATTTGATCAATGCAGCAAGACAATGAATGGGGTGGGTATGTTCTTAAAGGGAAAGTTCACCCTCACTCAAAGTTTATTGTAAAAATAACAGAAAAAATAATAAAAAATATTGCCGAAGGTTTGGGAAAAATCCATCAAAGAATCAAAAAGTTATTAAAATTTCAATTGTTTGATTTGTGACGTCATATGCGAGCAGCATTCCTACATAGCGAATGGTAAAAAATCAATGAAATGTCATTTTCTCGGAAGATTGAAAATGGTTTTTACTGTACCTTTTGTATATCAATAGGTGAAAAAATATGAAACTAAGAAAAATACAGTATTATATTTTCCGCTTTGCATTTATGTGATACATGCATGAAAGCACCAGATTTTTTACTTAGATTTCTGTTGAAGTTCCGTGTATTTATGAAATCAGCAAAATATGTAATAGTTAATTAGTTAATGTGGTATTTCACTCTGATAAAATGGTTTAAATAAAAGCAAAATAAAATAGTCTGATATTAGTAAATAATTTATGAAAATCTATTAAAAAATAAAAGAAATGCATTTAAAGCGCCTTTCACAATTGGTGGTGCGACTGCTTACAACCGTTGCGATTCTGTGCAACATATATTGCGGCCAAATGATCGCAAAACGATCGCACGAGCAATTGTGAAAGCCCCTGAGTTTTCAATTGTGAAATCATCAAACAGCAGCAAAATAGTGATCAATGAGTTTGTTAGAATTGCTCTTACCATAGGTCCATGCTCTTACCCCCCCCCCTTCCCTCCCTCCCTCAATACCCATCCCACCCCTCCCTACCTATCCTCTCCTCACATTCATCCCTTATTACCTTCCCTCCCATATGTTCAGCTTTGTACATTTATTATTCCTCCCCTTTCAAACTTTGCCTGCTACTGACCCATTTTCGGTCCATAAACGGCTTGCTTTTTCCCCTTCAATCCTCTCCCACATGAAGGCAAGTCAACATAATTGAGCAATAGCATTAACTATACGATGCTGCGAGGGCCCATTCCACATTTAGCAATACACATCTACCATTGAGATAGTAAAAACTATCTCCCAGTCTCTACCTACATTTAATACAGTAGAGAACTTTTGTAGCAGTCAATATGATATATTATGACGTAAAATGACTTTGGGTATTGACATTATTTTACAATGCTCCATAGGCATACAAGGGGACTGTGAGATATCAATCTTTCCAAGGGACTTGGTGATGGGGATGACAGCAATGTCAAACCATTGGGAATGCAAGACACAATTTTGTGAATGTGCTGTATATGGTAAGCTAATTTCCCACGATACACCGAGTTATTTATATTTGATCATATGGCTTGCCATACATAAGACACTTTACCAACGGACTGCATCATCGCCACCACCTGGCATACTGTCACAAAATGAAACAGCGTAACACATAAAATATAACACCATTATAAGGGAGACTTTCAAACCAAGTAAGAAGATATAATACGCAAGTAGAGATACAACGGCTTGAATGAGATTTAATCCAGCATATGAAGTCAATGTGAAAGGGGTCATTGCTAGCATACTTCATTCAATTGAACCCAAATCCCATGATGTCTTCCTGAATGTTGCGCGGAACGGAGCGGGGCGGTCCTTCCTCTAATACGCCATCGTGGCCTGCTAACCTAGTTCCCTCGGTTTGACGACATTTGACGATGCAACGACGGAGAAAAATCAGCTGCTTCCGTGTAATATGTCTGCGGTTCTATCTCATAGGGAATAGTGTGTGAGAGAGATGGAGAGAAGAAGGAAGGAGTGACAGAGCGAGAGGAAGAGAAGAGGGAGAAGTTTTGAGAAACAGAAAGAGAGTTGAAGGGGTACTTAAAAAGTGAGACAGAGAGAGAGATGAAAAGAATGAAACAGATGGATCAAGTGTCAAAGATAAATAGAAAATGGAAAGAGCTAGAGAAAAGAGAAGAGAAAAGAGAAGAGAAAAGAGTAAGTGAGGGCGAGGAAAGAGGGCGAATGGAGAAAGGAGAGAAGAAAACAGATAGATCAAGAGTTGTTAAAGAGGAAATGGAAAGGGCTAGAGTGAAGAGATGAGAGACTGAGAGAGAACAGAGAAAGTGGCAAGAGAAACAAATGGATCAAGTACTGCACGTAAAGAGAAAATGGAAAGAGCTTGAAAGGAAGTGATGAGAGAGAGTAAAGGTGAGAAAAGAAAGCGAACAGAGAAAAAAAAAGAACAAATGGACAAAGAGTAGTATATAAAGAGGCAACAAAATGCAGAAAGGAAATAAGATATGAAAGAGATAGAGAGAGAAAGAAACAAAAAAAAGAGCGTAAAAGATGAAAAGATAAGGAAGTTAAGGGCAGACAGAGGGCAGGTGATGCTAAAATGGCCGTCTAAATAATCACAGCGATGCATCCTGGGTGTTTTTAACCAACTCCAATCAAGCTCAAATAATTTGATGTTCCCGTTCTTTCCGCCTGATCTACGAATGGAATATGAGACGATACTGCAGTCCCATGCCTTTACTTTTGCGTTGGACAAACAAATGTTATAACAGGCAGCCTTCTGATACAACATGTTAGAATGCAAAAATGACTGAATCAAAGACAGTGTTATGTCACATTGAAGACAAATTTTTAAAAACATCCTTTTCGTTATAATAATATTTATAACCAACTCTAGAATGTAAGTATACATTTCCTGTAAGGCTGTCACTCAAGCGTTCTAACACTGAAAAATTGACATGTGACATTTCATAAATCGAATAGTAGTACCAAATACAGACACAGATAAACTTGTATTCTTTTTGTCAAACGATTGTCAAGACACAGCTCTAGCAAATCAATTATTTCATATTATATATCAAGTTTTTAACAGTCATTTTCCCTACCTGGCATTCCTGTTCACCTTCACCATATAGTTTCGCTATCCTACACGGAACCCCTCCCCTCCTTATAACATCTCCTTTTCACCCTTTATTTCTCTATCCTACCCGGTACATCTCCCATCATTACATCCCATCTTCTTCCTCTATTTTTATTATCCTATCCAGTACACCTCCCATAGAGAGGCCGCTCTCATTACGCTTTCTAAAACTAGTTCACTGGAAACCGATTCAGGAAACCACTTTGGAAGATCGCTTTGCTAGCGTTCCCACTTGATCACACAAAAGTGGTTTTCAAAATCACGTAAGGCACTCTTGTTGCTGTGGAAACGCTCTCAGTGGGGCGACACGTTTCGCGCGAAATTTGAAACCGCAGCATAGGCATTCTACACCTGTCGTGTGGAGTAGCGCGCTCAAAATGTGCGAAGATTGCTTCCCGAAGAACGGTTGTGTCCTCACTTACGCTAAAACCAGTTTAACGAGGCAAAGCGATCTTGAAAACTACATCGCGAGGTGGTTTTCCAAACTGATTTGGAAGATCGCTTCCAAGACTGCTTCGACCACTACGCGTTAAACTAGTTTCCACTTAACTAGTTTCCAGTAAACTAGTTTTAGGAACGTAGTGAGAACAGCCTCTATAACATCTCTCCTTTATTATCGGTTTTCATTATCCTACCTGGTACACCTCTTACAGCTCTCCTCTATTTTCACTATCCTACCCGGTACAGGCTCACATCATTACATTCTTCATTATCTATTTTCACTATCCTACCCGGTACAGGCTCACATCATTACGTTCTTCATTATCTATTTTCACTATCCTACCCCGTACACCTCTATCATTTACACCCAATCTTCTTTCTCAATTTTCACTTCTCTACCCGGCACTCCTCCTCACCTTCACCCTATATTATCATTTTCCTTCCCAGAATCCCTTCCCCTGTATATAACACCTCCCCATCAACCCATACATGATATAATATCCCAGAAGGTGTTCCATCTCTAACTAAACAACCTCTCGGGGCCAGAGGTGCGCTATTTCTCCAAACATGAACATCTCTCTAACAACTGTCACTCGTCCCGGGCTACCCAAGATTTTTCTTGGGGGTATTTGAAGACGTCGCACCTTGATAATTGATTTCTCTTTTATTTTGTTCATCATTTTGATCTCGCGAGTCTTACAGCACTGCCAGCATAGTAATCAAACAAATTGATTCCATGGATGCGACGAAAAGAAAGTCAGAATCCTACAACATTTAGTGTCAGTATGATGTCTTTAGAGAGATCAGTTTAAAAAAGTATAAGTCTTCACCCTGATATCTGAGCTCTGATATCATTGTCATGTTATAGAGTATTGATTGTAATGCATTCATTAATATTTTTATGCTGTAGATTTATAATTTTCATGGCTGATGTAACTAGGTATAAATGTTAATACTGCTATTCTGAGCAATCATTGTGGCATTGAGTGGTATCACCATTAATGGTGGTGGTGGTCATAACTATCACAATTACCAGTCCATAATCATCCTTAATCAACATCGTTGTTTAACTTCTTCTTCTTCTTCATCACCATCATCATCACCACCATCCTCATCACTACCACCCCCATCATCATCATCATCACCACCATCCTCATCATTACCACCACCATCATCATCATCATCATCACCATCATTGTTTTTGTCAACATCATCGCCATCATCTTCACCACCACTGCCAATATCACCACCAACATCATCATCATAATCAACATCATCATCATCACCATCACCACCACCAACAACAACAATATTATCTTGCTCTTTCACGTTCATCAACAAGAATAGGTAGATAACAAACATCATACAAATCCCCCCAAAAAACATTTTCATTTTATATCATTTCAACAAAACCCAGTGAAATTGTGTATCTCATGATTTCCACCCAAAAAGCTCTATCTACACTTATAACACCACCTACAAAAGAAAAACATCTGACTCCAACAATCCCATAATGCCCCAGCTCTCCCCTAGGCCCAATCCACTGAAGAAGTCCGATCCCCGAAACCGCCTCGAACAAATTAGCGGGTAACGTTTAGCACGGCTCATCTTACAGAAGGCCAAGACTTGAAGGAGTCCGCAGGGGATAGGTCCTAAGATGGGACACAGTTAGAAACGTTTAACTGACAAAGATGCTGCGCTGTTATATGCACTATGCTGACAAGAAACAGGACATGTGTAATCTGTAATATGGGGTGTAATATACAAATAGCGAATAGGCATGAGTGCGATGGTGCGAGATTTCGCATGAGGTGAAAGCAAGATGCTCTATTCAACGAGGCGTTAGCCGAGTTGAATAGAGTGTTTCTTTCTTTCACCGAATGCGAAATCTCGCACCATTGCACGAATAAGAATATTCGCTATTTGTGTTGTACAACGCCTCGGAGTTTAGCGAATTTATGAAAAAACCAAGAGTTTTTCCTGCAGTAATCTATGGAAAGGGAGCAAAAATATGGAAAGCGAAAAGCAAAATCCCACAAGCGAACACCTCGGGCAGCATTGCGCATTTAGCCAGCAGGCTATACGCGTATTGCACCTGCATTTTTACTGAGCGCAATGAATTGAATCGTATTGTGACGTCACCTCCTAAAGCCGTGCAACGGTACATTTTGGACGGTACATTTTGGATGGTACGTCTTTTGTGCAACGGTACGAATGTTTGACATTCAGCCTCCCATTTGCTCGCGTACAACAAGCTAAGTAGGCGTTGTACAATATGCAATGTACGTTGAAATCTACAATGTGGGGTGTAATCTACCATCCATGGTATTATGACATCACAATGACATATCACCTGGAAGCCCTCATACAGAATATGAAGCATCTGACTCCAGTCATACAATAATAACAAAGCGCTACATGGAACGATGTCTCTAAGAGCTTTACAGACATATTAATTATTAATTTACTACCCCGGTCATCAGATCCTTGCATGCCCACATACAATGTATGCACTTTCTCCACCTCCTGGGGAGCATTCCAATCAGAGTTCAAAAACTCAATTGCTAGGCATGCTACATAGGATTTCGCATCCTACCGGGTACTCATTTAACACCTGGGTGGAGAGTGACAAAGTGTGGACTGATGCCTTGCCAAAGGACGCTCGGCCAAAGTGGGATTAGAACACATGACCCTTTGATTACAAGGTAGAAGCGGTACACCAAAACGCTAATAACAATAATAATATACAACATATAGCACTTAATACAAATGCTTCTAAACGCTGCATACTATTAATGAAGATGACACTTCATAACCTGCATAACATTATTTAAAACTTCAATTTAAATTTACTGTACAATAAATGTTGATTATTAGTTTTGCATAAAAAGCCTCTATGGGAATCACAGAATTCGGTAGTTAACAGGTTAAGCTATCAAACCTCTGAAAATCACCAGAAATAAGTAAGTACCCTTCAAATTAATGATTATTGCTTAACACCCAGAAATGGGGCAAATGTAACGTAATATCATTCCATATCATACTCATAGCAACTCGTCATAACAACCACGCATGAATGCGTACAGACAGACTCTAATACCCACACATATTCATACAATTCACAGAGTCGCATCTTTCTGGTCTCCATTACAAGCAAGTAACCTACATGATCTTAAATTGGCGCTGAAATCGGATTAAGCGCCGGTTAAGGCGAGACAGACGACACGCTCCCCACACCTGTCAGACATACAACCGAGAGCTTATATTAACCTACATTCGTTTGGAAAAGAGAAGATTGAGAAATTGTCCGTTATTTCACCTTTATTGGAGAGAGATTATGTACTATTAACCCTAATACACTTGCATGGCTTTATTTAGGATTATACTCTTTTAATTTGTTATTTATCACTTTCTCAATTACATTTAACAACTTTTTCAGGTTATTCAGGACCTTTTTTATTTTAATTTTGCAGAACAATATAATTAGTCATTGTTTGGTATCTGGAATCAGTGCTTTTTATTGGGTTTTTACTAATTTTTGTAGGCCTTTAAATGCTTCATAATGTGTATGTGGGACAACAGAACTGTTTTTTTATGATTATAATTATATCCAATCTGGTGAGGGGGAATTTGTAAAGCACATTCGCTTGGAACAGAGGACGTAAAAATGGTTCCATGACATTTGTTCCGGTGACAATTGCTCCACTGTAAATTCCATACCCTAACAGAATGACCAGCTATTCTTTACGATCTTCCACATCTACCACTCTTGTGATCCCGCGTAGCAGGACCAAGCATTATGGAGATCGGGCTTTTAGCTATGTGGCGCCAGTTATGTGGAATAGACTGCCAAGTACTATCAGGAAGATGAACACTCTTAAGACATTCCAATCGAGTGTCAAATATTACCTATTTTTACAACCATATTAGAGAAGGCCATGTCTTTTCCTCACATGAATGTTATGTTTGATGATTTGAATTGTGATTATTTCCAATGCTTTTGTTTATTGAATATGTAGCGCCTTAAGTAATGACCCATTAGAAAGTGCGCATTAGAAATACTTATTATTAGCTTTTACACAGGATTTAACACTATTACCTATCCTAAACCTAACCCTAAACTTAACATAAACTCCCATTGCAATCCTAATCCTAACCCTATATCTTAGACGAAATAAAGCCTGGAGCAATTGTCGCCAGAACATCTAATTCTCACAATTGACTGACCAATTGAACTAGAGATTAATCATACCTCATTATCAAAAGCATTATTAATTTCCTTTATGAATGCACAACTGATAATGGATGCCTTTTGATTCCCTGAGGAGAATATATAGGTGGTTTCAAACCGCCTCGATCACAAGAATCCCCGGTAAATTACGAGAACATTTTTAGGCTAAAATATACCTATTAATTATTCCTGCATTCAGACCGCCCCCAAACATACACTTCGGGATAAATTCCTGAAGTTAGGAGCATGCGCAGTATGGTCTAATAAGCAGGCAAGGCGCGAGATTCAAAACTACTAGCCCAGCAGCCACCCACGGCGCCGCACCCAACGACACGCTGGGCTAAAAGTTCCTGTAATTTGCTTTCACATCGCCAAAATACCTGCGACCTTGTCAAAATCCCCGCGAAAGTTCTCGTAATTTCGCCAAGTACCTACTATTTAGCGGGTATTTTCTTTCGGGGAAATTACGCGTAGTTTGCTTTCACATTACCAAAATACCTGGTATTTTCTGATCGGGGTAAATTTCCCGATCAGAGAATACCTGGAACTGACGAACTTCGAAGCGGTCTGAAACCACCTAATGGATGCCTTTGATTCCCTGAGGAGAAGATATGAGAATCATTACCAAGCTACATTAGGCATTCAAGAGATGAGCCCTGGTGCATCTCAACTCTCAAGTGTGATAGTATGGTGCAAAGAGGTTTAAAGGGGAGCAGCGAAATCATTTGATTCAATTCAAATCACCTATAAGCTTAATGCTCTATGAGATATTTGCAGTAGATCTGATCTCAAGTATATTTGTATATCAAAAGGCTTATTTATAGTGCTCGCATTGGTTTGATGCTATTCCATTTCTATATTACCAAGTCATATATTTATCAATTTCTACTTTTTATACTATAAAATTATTATTATGACCAAGTTGTTCATTTCTCTTTACTATGTTAATTTCAATTATGTGACAATACAACACATATTGATTATAATTACTGGTTAGGGTACACAAAATCATTTACTACTGGTATGAATTATGAATTGAAAGTAGACTAAAACAAACTTGATACTTGAAGAATTTACATGCCAACATTTTATATTCTGAAAATTGCCCTCACAGGATGAAGCATTAGCGCCAATGAAGAGAGTTCACACTTCACATTTGCATTGTATTGCTACACAATCAAAACATAGTATACTAGTAAATGTGAACGAGCTCAGTCACATATCAATGAGTGATATACAACATCACATAATGTGGCAATTAAGAATATGAATCATTACAAATGATGAATAAACTATGAGTGCCCCTCTAAAGCTCATCAACGCATCCATTCCCTATCTTTACACCAATGCCTTGCAATCTCAACACCAATGCCTCGTTTAGTGTGATGAGCGGAGCTATTGCTCATAGCACGTATTGCTGCCTGATTAATTTTAATTGCGAGTAAACCCTCGCGGACCACGTTAGCTGTTTGGCGCACGAACGAGACAAGTGATGCGACGGCTTGATGATAGAGCTCCCCCCTACGCAATCAGAATACGGTGGATGAACCGATGGGGGTAATCGCCTAATCGCCCGTTCTGATTTTGCAGGTGGGGGTGGTTAATTCTTCGGGGAGGACAGTGGATTTGGATGCAGGAGTAATGAATGAATTACTGCTGCCACTTAAATTTTAGGCTTTGCATTTGATGAGTGAGATTTTATTCCAGATGAGGTCCCCCATTTTGGTTCTGCTGAAATACTTCTAGTCCCAACATCACAATTCCTGATTGGTTTGAAGACGAGACATTTTCCTCATTTGTAATGTACCTTTTCTTGTACTTCTATAAGTTCTCTTTACCTTTACGTTTTGCTCTCTACTAAGCGCCTTGAGCATTTAATCGAAATGGAAAAAATGCTATATAATCCTATGTATTATTATTCAATTGTGATATATTCAGGGCTTAATTTTTTATCAATTACATATGATAATATAGATTCTAATGATTCATTTTAATAACAATTTTTGATAATGAATTATAATTCTCAAAATAAATTTGAATCATTCAAATCTATAACAAAATTTAATAAAGATTTCAAAATAATAAATTCTAATTCATCATAATGATATATTATAATAACAAATTCTTATGATGAATTCTATTAAAATAGAAACAGCGGAAATACATTCTAGTTATAAATAAATTCTATAAATTAATTCACAAGCCAGTATGTTACATCTCCCAATTAATGAGCATTATGGATTAATCTATTGCTTATCTTGACCCCCTTTTCAAGGGAAATATTGGTTGTAGGGAAGCGTAATGAAATATCTGTGTCAAATCAATACTTTCTCACATCTAATATTCATTCATGAAATATTTAATAGTATACTCAAACAAGGAGGAAAATTTTGTTGACTACCCTCCACGTTTAATTGGTATTATAAAATAGGTGTATTATTTCAAGCATCGCGATTGGCCAATAAGCGTCACATGACATCTAACTTTTTTGTGCATTGCATGGCAGTGCAAAAGGTGCGCAACAAAAACTGACATTGCACGCTCAAGCAGACCAGGGCGGTAGAAGTCCCGGGAGAAGTCCAACAAAACTGTACTGTAACTTTTTAAGAATTTGCTTCTGGGTTGCTATTTTATAAAACAAATAATGCACTTGCTCTGTCGTGCGTAAAAGTAAATGCAGAGAAAGCTCGGTTTCTTCAGATGGTGCACACTGGGCACTCGGCGCCAGCGGCTCGTGCACAGTGCGGCACCTATCTCATGAAACCTCACGATCTCTTGAACATATCCAAATTCATATGTCAAAGACTCTCTAAATGTCACAACACCTACATGTATGTGTGTGATCTCAAATTAGCGCCATGATCATATCGACTTATCGAACCACCTTCGGTCAATACCGTCACATCGTAAGCATCAAGTATTTGATTTTTTTTCAGTCTAGAATGGCTGACATAGAGTAGATACTGTCCACAAGAAGCAGAGCTGACTTAAGCCATGATAACACCTCTCTAATCAGAAAAAAAGAGTAAATGTCTTCTGGCCTCGAAATAATTGACAATTTATTGGTTCATTCACACATGTCTGACCCAGATAAATTTCTCCACTTTAAAAAAAAATTGCCTGAAGTTCCTGACTATGCAACAAGATTTTTGCTCTTTTCAGATTTTATACAAGGATTACGCATTTTTTTTTGTTTCACTGCGTGCCATGTGCATTCTTGCATTTTTGCTTTCCCACTGAAAATGTCCCAAGACAAGGACAAATTCCTGCAATATTTCGAAAAATTACTTAAGTTGATTACATTATCTTATAGGGATAGTATCTTTCACACCATCCAAATACTTGGAATACACTGTTCAGGGAAGAATACCTTATCAGATACTTTTCCTAATTGGGATCAGTGTGAGAGCAGCTGTAGATGCTGTAATCTTGATAGTGAAGATGATTTAAACTCTCTCCAGTACAAACAGTAGATGTTACTCTAGATGGCGTCTCGCGAGGACGAGCACGAAGATTAAACAGAGAATGCGATCAGGAGACAAGGTATAGGATCAATAAATTATTGCAGGTCACCGTTAGAAGGAAATGAGCATCTCATATATTGCTAAAAGGTTGGGGAGTGTCAGAGGAGTGGTCCATTGCCACTTGGTCTAATGGTGCTTGTCCAGTACCACATGGTTTAAAAGGGGGATTTTGTCTATTAGTACCTGGTCTAAAATATCACTTGGTCTAAGAGCCACTTGGTCAAGTAGCACTACAGTACTTGGACCTGGTCTGATATACACTAGTCTATAGCACTTAATCCTGTATCACTTGGTCTTGTAGCCACTTGGCTTATTCGCACTTGGTCAAATAGCACTACAGTACTTGGACCTGGTCTGATATACACTAGTCTATATCACTTAATCCTGTATCACTTGGTCTAATAACACAGTCTGATATGATTTGGTCTAATGGCACATGGATTAATTAGATAATCACACATGATGTAATAGGTTATAGCATTGTCTTGAAGCACTTGTTCTCACTTGATCTAAACATGGACCTACTGCAGGTCCATGGTCTAAACTCTAATTGCAGCTGGTCTTATACCAGTTGGTCCTATAGGACTTGGTCACATGGTACTTAGTCTATATCACTTGGTACTACTTGGTCTAATACTAATAGGGATAATACTAATTGGTCTAATACTACATGTACTTGATCTAATGCTAATTAGTCTCATACTACTTGGTCTAATACTAATTGGTCTCATACTACTTGGTCTAATACTAATTGATCTAATACTACTTCATCTAATACTACTTGGTCTATAAATACTACTTGTTATAATACTTCTTGGTTTTAAATAATCTTGGGTATACATGAATGAAGGTACAGACTTTATCAACAAGATACAGATAAATTAATTCATTCAGAATTTCCAGAAATTGCATTAGGAGTAGGCCAAATTTTTTTTTGAATTCAAGACAGAGATTCCCCTCCCTCTTCTTAGTAAGTCAGCAAAGATTTTTTAAAAGCATCCTCAAGACAAATTCGCATTTATCATTCGTCTCAATCTAATAACAGAGCCAGAGGCAACACCTTGGTAGTGCCACAGAGTATTTTCCTCCAATCATTTGTTCACGGAAATAGACCGGTTCTTATTTGCTTGCTAATTTGATTTGATTGTGGATAAAAGAAGTGAAAGCTTCTTGGTGAGGACCGAGCGTTCTTCATCAACTCGGAGCATTTCATGAAACTAATGATTGGTGATTGTCACTGGTAGCTGTTATAAGCTACTGAAATCCTTGCATCTGATTGGCTGAGAGCAGTGACTTTCATTGACAAGATGATTTGTGAAACACTCCCCCTTGGATGAGAGCAATGAGAACACATTTTCGTTATTATTTTTTTCTTCAATTAGTCTATTTCATCCTCTTTGCCACCCCCCCCCCCTTACCCCCCCCCACACACACATACACACCCTTACACTAATGCATGCATCCTGTTAGAGATGAAAATCATTGTTACAATCATAATGCAAATGCATGAATGAAAGGAGAAGTCAATGACATACGAGCACTAATGAAGAAAATAATATTAGAGAAATGTATCAATGAAGTTTTCTGATATAGGTTTCATGGTACAGCGTGGACCTTTCTTGGACCTAAAATGGACAATCCAATGCTAAAAGCAAGATTTGGAGATTTTATTGATTTTTGTCAATTAAAAACTTGTGATATTTCACATATTAAATCTCATTGATATTTTTAATGGGTCCTCACGATATTTTTTCATATATACAATAAATAATGATTATTTATTGAATGCATAAGTAAGATCTTTTTCAATTTTCCAGAGAAAACAGCACATTAACATAAGTTAATATTGGCTTGGGCTTTATTTCCCTTTAAATGAATAGTTTGCATCACATTGTCCAGCACTGCCAATATTGGAATTCACTACAATTCTCAGATTATGTTAAGTGATGCTACTTAGTTTAAACACATAATTACAACTGCCAAATTTCATCAATTTGGACAGATCTATCTTATAATCACCTCATCAAGAGTGCAAACTCTGAAATTATCCTCACCGAATTACTCATCGACCCTAATTAATACACCTTCACTAGTGCCATATAACCAACACACGCAGGTTATACGAGTGGCTTTAACCCACAGACAGTAATAGCCTATATTCCCCTGGGGAGCGTAATTAATGGTAATTAACAGCAATTAACCCACATTGATATCAACGACCAATTTACGCATGCGGTAGCAGCATTACTAGTGCTGTATCAAACTTCGGGGTGACTCCCCTATACCCCCGTGTGTTTTATGTATCATTGTATTAGCAGCTTTCGGCTAATGTGTATCATAATGCGCGCTGGCGGGCTAATTAAGACATAATACAGCGTGATTAGATAGAAGGGAGGTATAAAACGAACTAACAGGTTTTAGAGTTGTCGGTGTGATGACATAGCTAATGGTTGAATGTTCCGCCAATAATTTGTAGAGAGTGTGAATGAAGCTTGGAGGCATTACATGAAACAAAAAGTCAATGATTCTTCACAGAGTATTTGTTATAAGCTACTGAAAGCCTTGCATCTGATTGGCTCAGAGCTAAATAGTCAGTGAAGATTTGTTTCATGAAATGCCCCCCACGACCAAAAACCTGCTCAATGCAATATAGTTGAATATTCTTGATTAAACTGTAAGTGTTAAAAGATAGTTTGTGAATTTCAAAATATTGCAAAAGAACAGGACTTTTGGAAATCTGCTCTTTCTGTATAAAAGGAATTCTTGAAATTTATAGATGCATTTACTCAAAAGGTGGTTTCAGAACGCCTCGAAGTTCGCCAGTTCCAGGTATTCTCTGATCGGGAAATTTACCCCGATCAGAAAATACCAGGTATTTTGGCGGTGTGAAAGCAAACTACGCGTAATATCCCCGAAAGAAAATACCCGATAAATAGTAGGTACTTGGCGAAATTACGAGAACTTTCGCGGGGATTTTTCCAAGGTCGTGGGTATTTTGGCGGTCTGAAAGCAAATTACGGGAACTTTTAGCCCAGCGTGTCGTTGGGTGCGGCGCCGTGCATGGGTTGCTGCTGGGCTAGTGATTTTGAATTTCGCGCCTTGCTGCTTATCAGACCATACTGCGCATGCTCGTAACTTCAGGAACTTATCCCGAAGGGTATGTTTCAGGGCGGTGTGAATGCAGGAATAATTAATGGGTATTTTTCAGCCTAAAAAAGTTCTTGTAATTTAACGGGGATTCTTGTGATCGAGGCGGTTTGAAACCACCTAAAGAGTGATCAGCGATCCTACTCGGAGAGGGGGGGGGAGGGTCATTTCAACATTAATCTAACTAGTTGTAACTGAACTTTATGGGGAGGGGGAGGGCTCAAGACGGGGAAAAAAGTTTTAGAACAATCACTTACCTAATGAATGCAAACAGATTGAGTAGAAGCGGCAGTACAGCAATATGAAAAGAAGAGAGAAAAAATGAAATTGAGTTAGAAATATAAATAAAGATAATCAACAAATAATATATTTTCATTTCTCATGAAAAAAATGAAAATCAAAATGTTCAATACAAAACCACTAATCCAGTACGATCTTAAGAAATAGATTTGGTTACTTTCGAGAGCTTGGGAAAACAGAGGGAATATTGAGAATGGTTGGTCATTTATGACTTTCAGAAAATAATTATTGCGGAACAAATAAAATATTAATCTGTTTCACCACCCTACATCACATCAAAGGCAAGCTTTTTTTCTCAATATAATTCAATATAAATGAACAAACAAAATCACACCTCATACTGTGTCCTATAATAATTGTATAATATGTTACACCTTACAAGGCAACTTCTCTATGTGTATCTCCTTTACATAACAGTATTAATATTATCAATCATTAGATTGAAATGTTTACACAATAGAGCAATATAAAATATAGTTTTTATGATATATAGAATGGTTACAATGTGGGTGTACATATTTTGCTACCAGGGTGTAAGAGGCCACTTCTTTAAAGCTAAATGAACGTAGTTGCAGTAAAACACTGATTTCGTCAGAAAGTCTGTAAAACCAAGGTAAAGTATTGATATATCATCGTGGATCTAGATCTGGTACAGTTACATAAACTGAACTTTGTGAAATCATAATATCTAGTTAAAAAACGATCACACTGAAGATCGCCAACACAGATAGGCACACGTGGGACAGTGTATTATTATTGCTGGAATAAAGATCCGACGGAAGTGACCGAATCCGCGCTTATTTTGCTTATTTCTCAGCAATTACACAATTTCTTCCAGAATCCTTTGGCACATATTTTTTATTCATACAAACAGACACTTTGGTGATCATTATATTAAATTCTGTAAAAAGTCATTTTGAGATCGTTCCCAAAACTGGAATTTACCTTTAAGCTACAAAACTTTTTTTCATTTCTCTCGGTCGAAAAAGGTGAAATATTCAGAATTGAGAATAAGCTGTTATTCTAGATGAATAGTTTAGAATGGTTACAAAGGGGGATGATATGCCAAGCAGGTTTTTGCGTGATTTTGAAGGCTTTGTTGAAACCAGCATGAGATATAGCATATCATATCCCCTCCGCTGTGCTGTACAATAGTATTGTATGATACGCGGATGGAGAGGGTCACATGGGCTCATTCAGATGGGGAAAATAATCACAAATGCGGTACAAGAATAGTTAGTTTTTAAAGCATGCTTAGATTTAGTATGCAATTTTCATCATCTGGTACCTGTTTAATTTAATTAAGTTAAAAATATTGTAACTTTGCCTATTTGGTAACTACCATGACAACCTTGATTGTGATTGGCTGCTGAGAAATGTTACCATGGTAATTAATAGCAAAAATGGAAAAGTTATCGTAATCATTAGTCTTTATGAGGCTGGCTCCGAAACACAATAAAATTTGTCACTGTTTTGTTATATGTTCTGTGAGTATTTTACAAATATGAATTTTAAAAAATGATGAATCTTTCAAGTCAACATTTAGTTAACATTTTCCAATAGTCTAAATAGGCTTTAAATACGTTTGAACAAAGTATACATGTCAGTGCGGATGAATGGTAAAATAAGACTGTGTGCCAAAGCGGAAGATATTACATTATTTCTTCCCGAGCGATAAAAGAGAATTAAAAATAATAAAACGTGAGAGAGATATATGCGTAGGAGATTGCGAGATCGTTGGAGGGTCGTTGGTGGATTGGCAATTCTTCCACTTGGTTGACCCGTAAAGCAAAGGCTTGCTGCAGAGAGCAGAAGTAGATGTTAACCTTGTAGAGTGGCAAGAGGCATTGGGGGTCGCATGACATCTATGACCACTCTCGTCTCGTATATAGATCTCAACGACGCTTTTGAGGTGAACCGCGAGTCAGCGTGGAATAAATTACATTGTGTTTTGATTGGTAAAAGAAATGAAAACATTTCGGTGCTATAGTGTGGCTTTAATGATGTTAGTTTTGCAATATTATTTTGTTGAGTGGTTATTGAAGGAATGGGTTGTCAATAACGATTGATTTCATATGGGGAAATGTCATGATGGGTGAAGCTTAGTGCTGTAAGAGTATCGGGTTAATGCTGTTTATTTAAAGAAGTTAAGCTGTCATATAAAAGTACTGATTAAAGTTTGATTATTGCAATGACAGGTGGACACAGCAAAATTGTTGAGAAGAATCCTCATCTAATGATATACATTATGCAGTGTACTAAAAAAGTTACAACTTAGAAATCAAACCGTTATCCTCAGAATCACAGTCATTAAAAGTAGATTGAGACACGGATTAGTACATGTACATATAGGATATTTTAGAGAGATTATGGGCTAACTTACAAAAAAAAATAGAATAAAAAATAAGGAGCATTCACATTCCTTTCCTCTTTTCTTCCAGGCAATATGCACTCTCAATTCAATTCCTCTCTGCTAAAAATTACCACTCTTCTCTTCGTATACAAATATATCGCAGATCAATAGATGTTGTTGTTCATATTGTCTTGTGAACTTGAATTAATTCAATCTAAATAGATCCTAACCCTGCACCGCAATGTGCAGCAATTGATCAAAGAACTGGGCCCAGTCTTACAAAGAGTTACGATTGATCCAATCAATCACAAGTATGGAAAGCCTTGAATGTCAACATCTGGGCCCTGTCTTGCTAAGAGTTACTTTTGATCCAATCAATCGTAACTCTATGAAAATCCATCAGTGTCATAATTTTTCTACAGAAAATTTGCAACATGTTCTTTGTAAACAAAGGAAAACACACAAAAATTGTCAAGAAATCTATGACTTTATGGATATACATTCATATCTAGAAATTTTTTTGAACAAACATGCATTTCGTGTTTTCTTTGCTGGCTTTCCATAGTTGCAATTGATCGGATTAATCGCAACTCTTTGTAAGATGGGCCCCTGAAATGCGAATTTGTTCAAAATATTTTCTATGATGTAGTCATACATGGTTTTCTTGAAAATTCAGTGTGCTTCTTTTTGTTTACAAGACATTTTTTAACTTTCTTATAGAGAAAATATTATTACAATACTGTATTTCCACAGAATTGCGATTGATCGGATCAATCGTAACTCTTTGTAAGACGGGGCCCAGATTTTTGCGATTGATCATACATGATAATTCATGCAACCAATCGTAGAAATCAGACCGATTATCAATCGCTAAGCTTTAAGTAACAGGGTCTGGTCTTTATTGTCCTTGATTTTTTTTCTTGTTGTTGTACCTGTATTATAATTTGATTTCTACTTTTGAATTACTATGTAATTAAATTGCATCTGAATATGTCCTTCTATGCATATAAAAGCATTAATATCATAGGTGATACTGCTTTAAATACTAATTCTCTTGCGATCCAAACATATTCCATCTCATCGCTAACAAGGACGAATGAACAATCTTATCAAAAGTAATAATCCACTTAAAATTTGATAAAGCTCTGATTAGAATGCCTTGATGCTCGACCAATCTCGTCATCTCATGATTCCAGCCCAGCATTCTCATCCCAACCAACATCCAGTCGAAACAGATGATATCTCATCTGTTGCCATGGCAACTGAATTTGTCGCTTATTTGAGCAGGAGGGAGGGAGAGGGAGCGAATGAATGAAATTTGCCGGTAAAGGTCGGCCGCCGAACGCTGGAGGTATATATAGAGGCGCACCCCACTAATTTCATTGTCATTATCGTGCAATGTCGTCTTAATTACTGAATTGTGAATATTGCGCGAGAGATCGCTGTTCAGTCACGTCATATGATCTACATGCACATGTCTCAGTGACTTCATACTGATAAGCTCATACATACTGTGTAGATATGGTCATAGTAACTAATGAGTAAAGATATTCATTCTAGGGTATTTCTTAGTTTTACATTTATTCCAATTATATAATGAGCACACTGAAATAACTTCAATCAAGGACTGAACCTTCTTACTAACATTCATTAAATTAAAGTCGAGTGCTTCCACCATTTAGCAACTGATGACATCTCAACATCAGTGGTGTAATGAGGGTGCTTGTTTCTTCTGGTTGCTACAAAAGCAGAAGTGCTTGTAAGCAAGTAACCAGAGGACCAAAGGCTAAAGATCCTCTCCAAGGGACCTGGTTTCGAGTATAAATGCCCTAGATAAGAACTAAACCTGGGTCAAATGATTTGTGAAATCACCCCTCTACCGATTGAGCTTTCATATCCCCCTCCCTCCTTAAAAAGTTGATGCTCACGAATTAACTACAGCCAATTAACTTAAAGCAAAAAAAGTTCAGGGTGTGCAGTGCACTCATTTTGGGGCAGTATGCCATAAGCAGGGGTGCCTCTCATCAAAGCAATTACAGAAAAAAAATGTGCCGCCCAGCTAGAAATCGAACATCCATCACCCATCTCATCTTATCAAACATGAACCAAAAATACAGAATAGAAGCCATCAGACGTGTTTATGAATACCGATTTCTGCATTGCCAGGAGGCGATATTGAGATAATTTTTCTAATATTTACGCAAGACTTTAAGTGGTTCTTGAGACCAATATCATTTCCATACGATGCACTTATCGGTTGAGGCATAGAGGTTCATCAAGGTTTTGAAGTAAAATCTTTCTTTAAAAGAAAAAAATAAGTTTTTTTAATTCAAAAACAAAATAAGCTGTTTTTAAGAAATAGTAAGCCTTAATCAAGAACTTAAAAGGGGAAATTTAGCAATATATGACAAATCTTATAATCAAAGCACTTTTATTTCGAATCTCTTTTGGAAAAATTGCTTTTCAAAGTGAATTATCATCAGGTGGCTAGAAGAAAAAGGAAAGTTTAAAGCCAAATTTTCCTTTAATTTTATATTTTCAAAACAAAAATTGAATGAAGAGGTTCAAACAAACATTGAAACAAAGGTAGGTGCTTTCAAAACAATTAAAAACATCACATTTCTTTATGTGAACACATCGCCTGGCGACAGGGAAGCTAAGCCTATTTTGAAAGCGGCAGAAAGTAGCAACTGCAGGAATTCGACTGGGGGGAGATAATCCGAAAACTTCAATATTTGTAGAAAACAGCTTTAACAAATAGTGCACATGAACTTCCAAATCTGTCACACCTTAACTACAATGAAATAAAAAAGAAAAAGACTTAAACTTCAGAGCCTTTGAGAAATAGTTTTATTTTTCAAAATAAAAAGTGCAGTAAACCACAAGCCCTGAAAAGTGCAGAAACTTCTCTCCATTGTATCGACATGGGCAAAAAAAGTTCAGAGACTTAGGTGTTCCCCAACACCGATGCCGCAACAAATTAACGAAGAATACCCAATAATTATGCCACAAATTCGAAAGGAAATGAGCGATAAAGATAGAATTATCTCCCATTGCTATCACTGTGAACAGCAGACATGGAATTCAGTTAGCGCCTCGTAAGGAATACAAACCAAATGATTTGTGACTTATTCTATTAAACAAGACACCATACATCACCACAAATGTCGATCAAAGGGACAATGATTCGTAAAAGTCGTTATGATAATGGCGACACCAAAAACGACTTTATTCCTGATTTTTCATTTTTCCATGGTTGATGTAACATCAGAATACTCAAAGATAAATACCTGCTCAACACAGAGGGATGAGTTCATATAAAGAATAACTACTTTCAAGCTCGACAAACGTCGACCATCTTTGTGACTGATTAATGATCCATTTCAAATGCAATTTGGGTATCAATAGACGACCCTCTCACAATCGTATCTCCAAAAGCAAACTTCTAACACAAATAGAAGAAATACTCAAAGACCAGATATCACAGATGATCAAGTCTAGC
The DNA here is from genome assembly GCF_037042905.1 of Lytechinus pictus. Classification (NCBI taxonomy): domain Eukaryota; kingdom Metazoa; phylum Echinodermata; class Echinoidea; order Temnopleuroida; family Toxopneustidae; genus Lytechinus; species Lytechinus pictus. Next base: position 23,437,704 of record NC_087250.1, read on the forward strand.
ACATTTCTGTCTCATTATCTCTTTCTCCATTTGACTGATTTTCCATTAACATGTATGTTCATGTTCCCTACTGTAAAAAGGTGTAGATTTTTTCATTTATAAAATTACCTATTGCAATAAAAGTTGAAGTTCAAGTCAAATATCAAAACTTCAATTATGTCGAGTAGCAGCAATTGTATGATGATCCACATGTTAGCCATCTCAGTAGTTGGATAAAGCACCATTAGGTCAAGTGCCACATTATAATAATATTAATAATTATAATAAGCATTTATATAGCGCCATCTATCTAGAAATAATCTATTCAAAGGCGCATTGTTTATTATTATTACCCCGGCTTTAGCTCGAGCTGCCTTTCATTGGTCAGTGCGTTCAAGGACTTAATCCTGCTGGGTAGCCATTCACCTCACCTGGGTTGAGTGCAGCACAATGTGGATAAATTTCTTGCTGAAGGAAATTACGTCATGGCTGGGATTCAAACCCACGACCCTCTGTTTCAAAGTCAGAAGACTAATCCACTGGGCCACAACGCTCCACTGATTATCCTAATTCTATCATCAACATTATACTACAACAATGCTCATTGAGCTGGTGATTATATTCATAACATAATTCTAATCTAACAAGAAATCAAATCAAAATTCATAGCTTTTCTGGAAGTCTTAAATGGATCAGTAGCATGGTAAATATTGCCAGCATCGAATTCTACACATAGTAAAAATGCTGTTTAAAACTTTTATACAAAGCTATTTACATAGAACCTTACAGCAGTTGGTTTAACAGTTTAAACAAGTATTTAAAATCTTAAACGACAAAGTTTGATTTTTAAGATCTATTTCACAATAATTCAAGCAGGGTTGTTTAATCTGTTAAACAACTATTGTTAGGTTATAAGCAGAGTTAAATACAATTTTAAACAGCTTTTTCCCTGTGCATCATACTTATAGTTTTCTTAGCTGCATTACGCATACACATGCATTACAATTCTATATGTATAATTCTATTATTATCATTTTATATGTATAATTGTATTAGGCATGTATACCTTGTACACAGAATTCTATAATATGCATTACACACGTGAGTTTGTTGATTTTCCAAAGATGTACCTTCACACACATCTATCATCTTTCTATACTCACACAGAACACGTCTGAGGATAATTCTATTGATAATTACGACCAACTTACACTTCATTACATTTTACGACAAGAGCTAATATGTCTAGATACAGCTAAGAAGCTTCGTCGGTATCTATGACGTTACAAGTATTATGACTTTGACTTTAATAAATATTGTCTGTTACAGCAAAAAGGATGTAAAATGTGACCCAAAGTAGAGGATTTAATTTCCCTTTTGCTCTCAACTTCCAATTTATGGCATTCATAACATCTAAGAAAGCCGAGTTATCTATAAATTCAGGCGTAAACTATGTACATGTACCAGGCTATACCTATTCTGTGTCAAATGCATTTCTATATTGAGTTCAAGCTGTGACATTTACATTGACTGTCAGAGTATTTTGTGTTTTTATTCTTTATTGAATTGAATTTATTTGCATTTTCAAACCAAAAACCAAAAACATCATGAAGTAAAATGAGAATCCATTCCAGGAAAGAAAAAATCATTTTTAAAAGTATTTGAAGGGTTTACTCTTAATCTGCAACATTGGATAGGCTTAAACATTGCGACGATGTATAGGATTATTCAGGACTCCTTTTTTAGTTTCCTTTTGAGCATTTTAAGGGGTGAAATCGCCCCAAGCCCCCATGTAATTTTCCCCTGATCCATTTATGTTCCAGGATTCTGATTTTAAAGTCTTGCTAGGTCCCATAAAACAAAGGTTAGTGATCGATTGAATGCTTGATTTTTATGACTGATTGTACATTATAGTCAATGCAATCAATTGTAGATAAATGTTCTATTATCATTGCTAAGCTTTGTGTCACGGGCCCTAGATGGGTAATAAAACACCCCTTTATATTCCAGTCCGACTTCAAAGTCTTGTTACGAGCAGGGTCGATGCCATGCGAACGCAGTGAACAACAGCCCAGTGGGTGTTCAGACTTAAACCTCAAATCACCATTACTAATCATCAAAAGGACGGATCCTTACCCTATTCTCTGAACCATCACTCCTTCACGACTTGTCGCTCTATCAAAACAAAATCGTCCCTCATCCCATCAATAGAATATCAAGGATCTATTCAAACGGGTATCACACAGCCAGGTGCAAGCGTTTGCTTAATTAGTTCCATTTTCCCCCCTCCCTTGATAACATTCCTAAATTCTTTACCGTGTTTTTCTTCAAGATGTGTTTAATAAAACGAGCCATGAAGGTTGAAAGATCAGGTAATTGACTTGTGAATTGCTATTTGAACATCAGTCAACCAGGCGTCTTCAGCAAATGGTAAAAGTTAATCCCTTTCTTTATCTGAAAATGCTCATCAAGATGACTTGAGGATTTATTTTTATACCAAAATTACCACAACTGGGACCGAAATCCATGAAACTTTTTGACAGTATTCACCACATTTTTAATAATGAGAGAACGTTTCCTGTATAAATTCTTATGCAAATTCACGAGTTTAGCCGCAAAGAAAGATTATCCAAATTTCATACTTTGGATGTTGTGTGTAGTTATACAGCTGAATATATATGTATGTTGCTATGTGTGGGTAAGCTTTGTTCATATCTAAAGTTTTTCAATGCATACATACTATGCAAGCCTACATGGTATAATGCAAAATGTTTATCCTTGGCTAATGCTATGTCAGACAATTATAGGTTGCCTATCATAGCAACAAGCGATATCCGAATGCTACCCCTTGCTCGCTATGTGGTGCAAGCTTTGTTATATCTTACGTTTTTCAATGTATACATACTATGCAAGCCAATATGTTATAATGCAAAATGTTTATCATTGGCTGATGCTATGTCAGACAATTATAGCTTGCCTATCATAGCAACAAGCGATGTCCGAATGCTACCCCTTGCTCGCTATGTGGGGCAAGCTTTGTTATATCTTACGTTTTTCAATGCATACATACTATGCAAGCCTACATGGTATAATGCAAAATGTTTATCATTGGCTGATGCTATGTCAGACAATAATAGCTTGCCTATCATAGCAACCAGCGATATCCGAATGCTACCCCCTGCTCACCATACCCCTACATGGCAATGATCCTTTCAGCACCTCCCTGAGTAATGACCTCAGAAAAGTGCTAACAGGAAAATTCTCAATTTCAAAGTTCAATCACCCACATGCATTTACCAATATGTTTATTAAAAAAAAGCAAAAATGCATAATATCCTGGCATTTTACAGACAATAAAAAATATGGAAAAAATAAATGTCACAAACATCAGGACCATCCTATGTCCTAAGGCTATCGAAAGCAAAATTGTTTACGGAGTAGTAATGCATTTTTTTATTTCTCACCTCAAAACAGGACTTTTTGTTCATTTCATGAACTCGATCAAACAATAGTAGAGATTTTCAAAGTGCAAGCTCTGTAATACATGAACCAATTATCAAAAATTACATTTGAAAATATTGAGTTTAATTTGTTCATTCATTAAAAATAAAGTGGATCATCAATACAGATTAAATGGGATGCCCTGATTAAGATTTATGCCTTAAATAGTACTTTGGAGCAAGAACGGGTACATTTCATGCCTCAACAATTACAACCACACATATTTCTGACAAGCAAGGCCAAGTTTACCTGTACTTTTTTGGCAGGTCACGGGGCGACAGACCTATCACCAGATATGAAAAGACCTTCAAATGCAGTCAAAGATTTTGTTTGACATTGTTGAAGACTAACGGCCCATTAACTTCAGGCAACATGGCATGGGTACATTTCAGCTGCTTCATCACGCAAGAAAGACGAATAATAATGTATTTTTTTTACTTTTTCTCTCTGCTTTTATCTGAAAAGAAAACATTGAAAGAGGGGCAGGGAGGTCTCGTTCAAGTTGCTAATCATCTCTAGGCTTCGTTTCACGGCGCAGGGGTGAATAAATAGAATTCCCTTCTCGAATGAAATATTCCATTCCATTGTCAATTTCAAAGACTGAATGTAAGTTGGATACAAAGGCCAACAATGCAAGAATGAGCGATCGCATTGTGACGGAGATTATACACCACGGTATGCCCCCAAAACACGTTCGAATAACCGACAAATTGGGCCCGAGCTATTCGTCTATTTACAGTCATCATTCCATGTCTTTATCACAAATTTAATGCGACAGGTCGTCAAGGAGCGGCAAAGCTATAAGAACTTCACACCTCGGCTTAGGCAGAGACCATTCCTTTCATACACATTTCTATTTCTGAAAAATGCCCTAAAATTTAAACCATTTTCTCAGGATTTGAGACACCCCTGGAAATTAAAATCAGTATTTACTTAATATGAAAGGGGATGAGGGAAATGTTTCATATGGTCCCAAAACGTGTCGATATTAGTTAAACACAAGGATAATTCTATTGAAATCTACATGTGTTTATGATGAGTGACATACCATTTCAGTTACTAAGTTTTAAGCACATTCGATACTGTACATCCATACTCTGAGCGATTACTACAAGCCCATATTTTCAAAGAGGATTATTTTTAAGTAATGGGTCAGTTTAGTTAAATATGATGTGAGCTTTAAATCAATCCTATTGCTCCAACTCAAATAAACCCGATTCTGAAATCTAGAATTGTTCACATATCAATTTCCATCAACGATATACAGTTAATATCTCATACCAGGTATGTATTACAAATTCCATTTGTTACAGGTAAATATGCTTTCTTCAGTGGTGCATGGGTGGCTTTGAAACCCTGATCCAAACAACAGATGTGCAAACTAGTTCTTTAAAAGTAGCAAGTCTGGGACAATGGGCTCCAGTCATTATTCAAATAGTTCCTGGACTATTAGATAGTTTGTTTCCAAAACACACCCAGTCCATTCATAGGGGTCTGGACCTATTCAGGGCCTATTCATTGGACTAACTTCTCTGATAGGTGTTGATGGTATTTGGTGGTCTATGCAAAGAAGGTTTGAAGCTTTTGGAGTCGGAGAAGAAAAGAAAGATACATGATAACGCATATAGCTACAGGCAAATCTGTAGGCCTATGACCTGTGTTTCGTCCAGTTGGCTCAGTTGTTAGAGCATCCATCTCACAACCGGGAGGTCAGGAGTTCAAACCCCAGCCGTGTAGTTTCCTTCAGCACAAACTTGATCGACATTGTGCTGCACTAGACCCAGGTGAGGTAAATAAGTATTTGGTAGAATTAATTCCTTGAAATGCATGTGAACTGTAAGTAATTACAGCTGCCAAGCTAAAGCCGTGTCAATAATATCCAATTACTTTGCAACTGCAAGTCAAGTGCATATAGAGACGTTATATTCATAATGTGATATGCGCTATACGAGAACCGTTTAATATTTTTATTATTGTTTCCTTAGAGGTTGCCATCCCTTGATTTCTTCGTGTTTTTTTATTCTTCAGGAAGAAGAGGAGGATTGAATTGAATGTACCAGTATATCTACAAAATTCATAATAATAATAATAGGCATTTATAAAGCGCCATCTATCTAAAAATATTCTATTCTGAGGCGCATTGTTTACTATTATTACCCCAGCTTTAGCTCAAGCTGCGTTCCAGCGCTCTGTGCATTCAAGGAATTAATCCTGCTGGGTACCCATTCACTTCACCTGGGTTGAGTGCAGCACAATGTGTATAAATTTCTTGCTGAAGGAAATTACGCCATGGCTGGGATTCGAACCCACGACCCTCTGTTTCAAAGTCAGAAGACTAATCCACTGGGCCACAATGCTCCAACACTTCATCAACTTTAAAGTTTAATACAGGTCTTTATCTTAATTTCAATCTGCCAAGGAATGAGAATATTTCATAAGCATTGGGGAGGATCTTCGAATTGGAGCTGCTAGAATCATCAGCTTTGTCATGATAAATATATTCCAGTCTCATTTAGACATGAGAACACGAGGGACGACATGTATTGTGTCGATGTACTATTAGGGGTAGGTATGAATTTACTACGTGAGATGTTATACTTGGGACTAGGAGGTGGCGAATGTGATTCCTCGCATGCTGAGTGGGAATCCACCCACGAGACAGTGTCATTAATATCAAACGACTTCTATAAGAAGAGAAGTGATTTTCATAGATGAATATTTCCTACTTTTAGGCTATGAAATTGGTGTTCTGTCATCTCATAAATTCACCATCTTATTCAGACTTTCCCTTTGATCATGGAGATATTGTCAGTTAGTATCTCCATGCTTTGAAACAGCTACAAAATACACAATCGATGTAATAATGATTTTCCTTTAAATGTCCGCATCAATTTATGATATCTTTGAACAGTACATTTATAGGTAACTTAATAACCCAACACAATCATATTTTTAATTCATACTATATTTGTGAACTAAAAATAATCATATAGGCCTAAGAATATACTCATTTAAAGATGTTAAATCATACATTTGATTTTAAACTTATATAGTAAACTTTCAATGTTAACAGTACTACTATAATAAGAAGTAAATATCATGTACAGAGTCCATGGCATTTGAACAATGTGGCAAGGGAGTGTTAACATGACTGGGATGGAATAACAAATTGAGAAGCACGACCATGTGTTTCTCTTCGGCCCTGGAGAACAAATTTGTTTCCCATAGGTATGAACACATGGTGTGAGCAGCTGGGTTTGGTCTTTTAACAAATGAAAGTACAAAACTAATGATGGTTTAATTCAATGAACGATTGGAAGAAAGTTGATTATTAACTTTCATAGATTTGCAATTTGCAAACAAGAGCTATCGTTTGCTGTACATGTGTGTAGGCCTATACTGGAAGTCATAGAAAGTTGTAATTTGTAACTTATAGCCTTCCCAAAAAGTGTGATTCTGTATTAACATACTATGAACCAACAAGATGTATCAATATTCTATTCGCCCACAATAAAAAGCTATAAATATATCTGAAGAAATTAAAATAAAATAAAAAACAAGGAGAAAATCAAGTTCGTATGAGGATTTTGGAACTTCTGATGCGAGCAATCCTTTCTCCCTATAACACAATACATATTAAAAATAAAATAATTCCTTCAACACTACCATTACATGAGTATTAATATTGTTGCTATGTCACGCAATCTCCAATACCCTAATCCTTTCACTTCTCCCTAAAAGACACAAGACTATACATTAAATCTACACAGATAACAACTCTTGCCATCATTATCCAAAACACTCTACAACCCTAGTAATGTCACAAGTATTTCTGTTGCTGCTATACCAGGCAAACTGAAGCATCATTATCCTTTTACTTCTCACTAAAGTACACAAGACCATAGATTAACTCTTTGCTCATTGCATGTTTAATGAGGAAATCGTGACAAAACGTGTCCATCATACAAGCGCATCCGTTAAACGCATCAAACATGCGTGTCATGTATTCCACCGTGGCTGCGTCCCAAGACGCTAATCTGTACCGCGGCCGGCGATGCTCAAACGGGTCTTACAATCTTGTGAACACGCTAAAAGGCTTATTTTGATGAGGTCCTGACACGACCTTTGACCTCCGATACAATCAGTCTTCTATTCATTATTGAAAGTGATGGCCAAGGGGTGATGGTTATTCCATGTTTTCCTATGTACATTTATCTGTAATGTAAGCTGCATATAAGGTTTCTTTCTCCAAGAATCACTTTAGACGACATAAAGAATTTACAATATTAACTAGAATGATAAAAGGTTCTAGTGTATTATTTAATTTCTATACTCATTAAGAATCATTGAATATTGTTGCTATGTAAGGTAATCCTTAGGTAATATCATTTTTCATATTTTTATGATTATGAAACAAATACTTTATGACTATATGGGGCGTTGCAAGAAACTTGCGATCAATTGCAAGTCTATTTTCGTTCCCGAAATCAAGCATATGCCGTGCCATTAATTGAAAATTTGCGATTGATTGCTAATCTGTAATCTGATTTGCTATAGCTAGAAGTGATCAATCAATTGTAAAATTGCAACAGAATATTTGCGATTGATTGCAAATATTTTCTTGCAACACCTCCATAGGGGGAGTTGTTGAGGACTTTGCCTTAAATTTCAAAATCGCCTCTATAAAATCTTTAAAATATGACCACTAACTGTAAATAAATGTCATGGAGATTGAGTCTGTCATAAAAAACACTTGCTTCAATAATCGCCCATATCCAGAACTTTCTAAGATTGACACCATAACCCCAAAACCTACTTTCTACTCCAAAATAGCACCTTGCCCATTCATGTTTTTTTTTTTTCTCTCTCTTTTTTTATGTAGGGTCTTTCTTTTCTATTTCTATTAAATCCAATAACTGGTTTCTTTTTTGCAGTATACAAGGGATCAGCCTAGACAGGCCAACGGCTTATTGCTGATCCCCCACATCCACTGCTACTTAATGTTATTCACTCCTATCTGTCCACTTTTTTACAATTGATTTATCGTGTATTTTTTTTCTTTGTTTCTATTGTGTATATTTGTATGAATATGTTTTTATATTGTGTTTGTCATTCGAATGTTTTTATGAGAGATGTGAAATAAATGAAATTGAAATTGAAATTGAAAATTGAAATTGAAATTGAAATTGAAATTGAAATAATTCCATTCCCATACAAATAATACAATGCACTGGGATTCAATTACTTATGGGCCTTTAATTTGATGCAAAATATGATCAATTTCATACTTTGAATTCAAGATTGCGATACCAGACCCATCACTGAATTAGCTCAAAAGTGCTTGAAATACAAAATAGAGATCAAAATGCTATTTAACCCAATTTTATGATAATTGCATTCCTGCTGGAATAATTACTTGACTATAGTGTCTGGCACCTACTGAATTACTCTACTTATCTTTATCTGGACACTATGTCTGCCCAGCGGTCAAAGTCACGCTGGATCTGGAAGCGCTGGACGGCGGTGACGACAGACTTATCGTCTTATTTTGGACGAATAATTACTGCACAGGGATTAATTTAGGCTGAATGGTTTGGCAGATTATGGTGAAAGAGATTTTATCACTCTTATGACATTTTTTGAATTATTAAACGAGATGGAGCTAAATCGATGTATGCAATGAGTATGTAGGTTTTCAAATGAAGCATTTATTTTGTAGTAGAACTTGAGCAAGATTCATCAGTTGACCATTCAAACGTCTACATCAAGTCAACAATTATGGACTGAAGTGGTAGGTTTTAATCAAGTGCTTGTATTTAGACGTAAAAAGCTTCTACGACAGACAAAATTTTAACTCTGCCATTGGATGCAACAAGTGTATCCCTCCTGCAAACAAACTGTTTTGAATTTTCAAGACAAGGATGCTCTTGTGTGTTCGTACCAAGGGTTGTGTAGCCATTTTCAGCACAACATGGATTCACCCTGGAAAAAGCACAGAAGCTGCAGGATTGACAACACCGCAGAGCTGTTGCATGCGCAGATCCATCAGGGTTCCCAGCTTTTCAAGAAAACAAAATTCCCTGATGAAGTTTAAAAATTCCCTGATAATTAGTTAAACCCATTCCCAGTTTTGCATATTTTATAAGTTGTTGCAGTGAATAAAATGTATTTTCAGTATAAAAACAGTAATATACAACTAATTAGTACCACCATAACCAGTCATTCCATGGATGTTGTTTTGATATGCAACAAAATATAACAGAGTCTGACTGACTAACGTGCTTTCGACTTTAGGGCCGATTGAAATTCCCTGATTTTTCCCTCATTTGAGGAATTTTTTCCTTATTTGAAGTATAATTATCAAATTCCATTATTTTTCCCTGACTGGAAAAAAGTAAAATAATTTTCCCTGATGGGCTGGGAACCCTGATCCATGGTTCAATCATCAAGTCATCTTGTCGGCGCAAGAACACCCTTGACGCCACACTTCTGTGCATCACATGCATGCAAAAATGCCCTTAGCAGCGTGCATGAGTGCATTGAATGAGGGCGTTTCTGCATCTATTCAACACACGAAAAATGTTTTGCTAACAGCGTTCTTGCACCGACACGATGAACTGTATTATCGTAGAGACGTCCGTCATCCATTAGAAAAGTTACTTAATCATCATGTGATAGAGAAGGTGACATGAGAGTAACAATTGAAACACAACACTGCATTCTGGTTTTAATCATGCAATATCATGTAATTATTATTCATATTGAGGAAAGCGCATAGTCCATCAAATATATGTGCAATCATTTCTGAAGTTGCACAAGTAAATTATTCACACATGACCACCATCCATTTATAGTTAGGCCTATCTACTTTCATTTGAATGTACAATGTAGCTTTAGTTAATATACCCTGTGGTATGATTGACAGGGTAATGTATCAAAACAAAATCTTCAGTTCAACAATATTTTCACTGAAAGAATCAATTCGCCATCTCAAATGGCAAAACATGGCATATTCCTCTGTTGTCAGTTTGAATGCAGTTATGCCACTTTCTATGTTTAGATAGAGATTTCATTTGTGTTCATAAGTTCTGAATGTTATAAATACATAGCGAAAGAGAAAACAAATTGAAAGAATTTAGAAAAATCACCATGAACATAAAAGCAAAATTCAAACCTTTAAGACGAATTTGAGTAATGATGAAAAAAAAACCTGAAGTAAAGGCATTTCCACTCCCACCCTTTCTTTCTTTAAAAACATTTGCTTACAAACACTGGCTCTGTTCGTATTACTGTTGTTATATTATTTAACTATACCTAATTCTATCACTGTTACATTGTAACAATAATAGTTATGGTTAACATCATGTTATTAATTCCATTTATTCAGCCTACATTTTTACATCTTACTTGTTCTCTAAGCAGATGTACTGGCAGCTTTTTTGTAAAGTATTTATGTTTTCTTGATGTCCTTTATCTTTAACAATTTTACTTTGTTTGTTTTTTAAAGAAACTTGATGAAAATAAAACAAATGAAATAAAATGAAAACAAAAAGCCTCAGTGAAAATACAAACCCTACCCCAAATCTTTATCTCCCGTCCTGCAACACTATATCAATTGAAACTACAAAACGCACAAACAATTCTCAAGGTGTGTCCTATTCCAGGTAACCTACATCAAACCATATTTGTTCTCATTTTCTAATATCATACGCAGCCCTCTCGCCAGGTAAAACACGACATGTAATCACCTCTCTCAGACAAACACCCTCTTTCTAACCTTCTATCAATATCTTACTGATGATGTTAGCGGAGTAAAAGTCAAGTTTGGCTAAGCAATTAACCCCGAAACCTTGTTCCCTATGCGTTTTGATACAACGTAATTGAGTTAGCATTTGAAAACCAGCATCTATCCCACTGCTTTACTTCTCACTTTCCCTATGTTGGAGACGGAAACTTCATTACAACTTTGCATCAGTATACTACATTTGTGTATAGAAGAGAAGGCATATGATTCTAAAAAAAAGGTAAAATTGTCTTTGGGCTCCCAAATGATGAGGTATTTGAGTCATGGACCCTGTGACTTCTTACCTGGATACCTAACCAACGAACCACTACTACGCCTCCATCAGAATGGAGCTGGCTCTAGAATGAAAGGAGAATGTGAAGAGACACCCTTATGTGTTCCAGGGTGTTAATGCCAGATGGGGATTTGAATCAACGACCTTGCGATATGCCATGTTGTGACCTGATCACTAGACCACTCAACAAACCTCCATAATAAGAAGTAGACACTCTGCCTCCCAGAGAGTTACTATAAATACTACCAGGTAGAGATTTGAACCAATGGCCTTCTAATTTACCACCATTTGGGTCATTTAACCACTAGACCTTCATAGATCACTCAGTAAGGGGGGAGAAGACTATTTGTGAAAAAAATACTACACATCTTCCGTCTTCCAAAGGCGGAAAAACCAGATAGGGATTTGAAAAGGTGACCCTGTGATTTACCATGCAGTGACTTAACCACTAGACCATCGCACTTCCATGACAAGCAGTTCATTTGTTACAAAAGTTATAAATATCAATATACTGCTTTCAACCACTCTGACATTCATTAGTACCAGGTAGGGCTTTGAACCAACGACCTTACGGTTACTTGTATGGTGACATAACCAAGAAACCACTGCATCTTCAGTAAAGGTATTTGATTCCATGCAGTAGGAATGAATACAAAGTATAAACCATTCACCTCTCCGGTGTTTAAACCACCAGGCAGAACTTTGAACCAATGACCTTACTTAGTGACCTAACCACTAGTCCATTTCATCTTCATCAAAGCCAGCTTTTGCTTAATATATTCTGCATTTTTACCTTTTAAGTTGTGATTTTACATTGCATTTATGTCTAACTCCTGTCGTTATAAGATTGTCACTTGGTTATGTACTTTAGGCCATATAATGATTTTCATGCATTGTAAATTCATTTTGTATTAATACAATATATATATCTAATCCAATAAATGCAGAAAATCCTGAAAAAAAATCTAACTTATATGAATATATATATCATCACTTGACTGTAAAGTGATTTCTTAATCATAACTATATCTTAACACAGCAGAGAAGTAAACATAATAGGCAGCACTTTGATAAAAACACATTAAGGAAGCTTCCCACGTCTTTAGGAATGATATTTTAAGACATTTATCCATTAACGGGAAAAACCATCTCCTAATCTCGGATGAAAATTGAAAATTTGCTTTCAGCGCTGCTGCGTACGAAATGATCACCATACGCAAGACACTGGAGGGCAGGAGTGGATAAATTGCTCTAAAAACCCAACTCAGGTTTTGATGTCATTGCCGTTAACAACGGAGGAAACCTACTCAAGGATACGTCACATTCCATTACATGAGCGAGAGATCGGGTTCTTCGTTTTGAGAGGTTTGTTGGGAGTGCGTGTAGTGGTGGTTTTTCCGCTTTCGGCATGCTAACCGAGCTTTCGTTGACCTATGTATATTGTCTGGCAATACATGTTAACTCGATATGCAAGCCAAGTCTTGCATTACATTTATGACAAGTAAATACTGTAGCCTGTTATCTTTAGATGTTTATTACCTCCATTTTGATTTTGTATTTTTCTTAATTAAACCTCTTCCATCCTAATTGAAATGAAATAAAATGGAAATGATCTTCAATTCGTACCTTACTTTGATCTTTGTGAACGTGAGTTTATAGAACAAAAATGTAAACATTTCAATAACACTGGCCAGAGTTACAGCCTGACCCTTGAAATGCCTTTTCTACAGCATTGCACAAATGTTTAAGGTCCAATGAAAAAGAAACAATAAACCCGTCTTTTCATGGAAGACAAGAAAACATCTCTATATCAATGGGTTTCTTTATTATAATGATATTATATTCAGAATAGCCTATGCTTAATTTTGAGTTTTAAGCACTTTAGTAATCTCCGAAGAGAAACGCTATTTGAGGAGATAGCTTTTCATTAAACAGTCTTTATAGCCAGACTATCTTTACATACAGGTGGTTGAAATGGAGATTTGAAGCGATATCGTTTGATAGTAGGCACTATAGTGAATAAATGCAAGAAACAAAAACTCATGATTTAACTTTTCAATTGTCACAGGTAGTGGATAAATCCTGAACAATCATATCATTACGGGTTTGTGCAATCGCAGAGATCTATCTGGAGAAAACTGATGGAATCTTTCAACCACGACAGACATATGCTGCAGATCCTATAATTCTTATCCTTTGCTCCACTATCCTACCCTCAACTGGCCTCCAGTTACCAAGGAAGACCCCCATCTTTACTGGAAGTCAACCACTTCACCCTCTCCTTTGCCATATCGTCCTTCACCTCCTTTTCAATCAATCTCTGTCAATTTATCTTTCTCCATTCATTTGTTCCATCTCCATCTATTTGCTCTATCTCTCTCCTTTCAATTTTAACATAGACCCTCTGGTTGAAAGGTATTGCTATGCTCTTTAATATCATGAAATAAAGCATTCATTTCTATATTTAATCCTTCTCCACCCCTTTAATTATCTTCCCTCCCTCTCCCTCTTCCTTTGTCTCCCTTCCTCTCTTCTCCTCTCGCTATCTCTTCCCCTCTCTCTCTGGTTACCACGACAACCTCATCTTTATTTGAAGTCACATCCACCCCTAATCCTTCTCATCCATTTTGATTTCAAAGCACAAAACGCTTAATCCCACGATTCCGTCTTAGCCGGGGATTTCGCTAAAGCCCCTCGCACATTTCCGACAAATCGAGGGGATGTAGCAAATCGGTTGAGGCAGTCCATCGTTTGTTCATCCGTCTTAAAGGCTCCATGTCAAAAATTTCATAAATTATCCTCTTTTTTGTCCCAGGAAGTCAATCTCTCCAAAATAGGCTTTCACTTTAGGATTTATAGTCTACACACATCCTTTGACAGCATTAGAACATGGAGCTATTAATAGCTCTGTAATTAGAAGATACCTGAGGTTGATCATATTTGCATTATATTTACCTTGTGGTCATAGATTTAAATTTAAAGCCAAAAGATTTGAATTCAAATTTTAAACAATCTTTTGAGATCTAAAACTTAATCTTTATTATTAATATTTTAGACTTTATGATTAACATTTTTGAAAAATTTAATCTTTCGAGATTTAAAATCTAATCTTTAAGATTGAAAAAAAAATCAGATATTTGGCTGTTCTCTATTTCAAGCCGATCTGGACTTATTGTAAATCCTTGAAATTTAAAGTGAAAGCTTGATTTTACAGGTCCACTTTGAAAAATCCTGGTAACTATGACACTGAAAGAACATCAGCCAGTCAGGAGTCAGTTTCATTGGTTTAACTGTGGCGTTAGCAAACGCTAAACTTGAACTCAACGCTCCCAATATAGCTGGAAGAATCTACCTTCCCTTTAAATCTTGTTCATTACATCCGATAGTCCCAGCTCGCATCAAGTCGATCCCCTTCTTTCTTTGCCTACCCTGTCCCATGGCAGTACAGACTAGCACCCAGTCACACAAAACCAAGCAATCATCATAGAACAAATCCTAACGATCGATTGCATTCACCACAATGAATGATCAATCATAAAATGGAGAATATCATCAATTGCAAAGCCTTGTGTAAAGGGACCATAGGGACCCAGATATATGGGATTGCTGAGGAAAACCTGGATCTTATTAACAGGGTATACAAGGTGTAGGCCTACTCTGTGTGAAAGATTCTTGGGAAGCTATGAATCGCCATTTGGTCCAATACTATGTTGTTTAATGCCCATTTGGTCTAAAAATGTGTATTTCCCCAAAGATTTAGTTTTGGAGGTCATGTCATATTAGTGTTTTGGCAAGAATTGCTTACACCGACTATAATAATAGAATTGTTAATGGCCTAATACATATAGTATATCCATGGTTATACACATGTAAGCCACTGAAATCCTTGCAACTAATTTTCCAAGAGCAAAAGTCTGTTTGAATCTCTGACACTTTCCTTTGTGAAATGCTTCCCAGATACAAACAAATATAAATTTGAAACTAGATGATTGCAATCAACTTATTTTATTTCAATGTCACCCTATATTGGCTTGTGAGATTCAATGTTGATCTATAACTGGATGCTGCTTAAATCATAGATGTCATCTTTTACCGTCTACTCGTGAGTTATAGAACCCTGACATCAATTTGTATTCCTCTCACCATCTCTTCCACACCTTTCCCTATGTTCATTTCTACTTCACCCTCTCTATAAAAGCGGCTTGCCCTAGTTCAGGTGTCGATTGCGCCACGACCGAATGGCTCCCTCGACAGTTCCGATGAGGTGAGGATAGTCGCGAATGGGATTATCAATCGCGATACACCGCATCACGCCGCCTGGCAATGAAAACATCGCAAAGACCTCCTCGCAGATTGAAAAATGGCTCACCGTTTGGGAGGATGGTGGGTTCTGTCGTCACTTTAAGCCCCTGACGACCAGGTAAACCTTGTCTTAATTTGCAGAGAAGGCGAGGTGGATTTGAGTGGTAGAGAAAGGCTTAATAATTATTAAGGAGAGCTCCAAAGACTCAACGCGTCTGCTAATTATTGTACTACTCAAGGGAAAGTCAACGTTGGATTGCACATTTCTTATAATACGCTGTGCACTGTAGAGACTTTCACAATGAGAATATATTGAACTTCTAAATGATTTTTCTGTGATAAGTGAGAGAGCTACCTACTGAAATCCTCAGTAAAATGAATCAATCATTGAAAGTCAATAAATTGTTGCCTTATGAAGTACTCTTCATTCTGATGTTTAGTATCTGTCAGAAGGTTGTCAATAGTAGATACCTTGTGTTTGAAAGGTGACACTTTAAAATTCCTTTTTATTTCAAATAGGCCTACTATTTGGCTTACTCTTATCTATGTTAGTTTATTTTGATTGATTGAAGTGTAATGTTGTTAATATATGCAATGATGTGTCATTCTTTCTGTTGCAAGAATAAGCAAATTTTACAAAAAAAATTTAGTTCATTTCAAGGTTCTATTCAATCGTACTAAGGTATTGATCCTCATTACCAGGTCCCTCGGAGAGGACCTTAAGCCATTGACCCTCTGGTTGGTTGCTTGCTTACAAGCATTCATGCTTTCTTAGCAATCAGGTAAAAAATCACTAACATTTATCACCATTTTTACCAGAATGAATAATCTCATATTACATAATACACATTGCAGTTAAGAACTATGAAGACAATGTATGAGCAAAACAAATAATAATCATCACATTAGTCAGTATTGTATTACTGGCTATTTTTCATCCATGCAATTTATGATCTATGATCTAACGTTCAATAACCCGCGTTCGTGCACAGCAAAATCACTAACCGGTGTCATTCCTCAAATTGGCAGCCATATGGACCAGCGCATAATTCCTTAACGTACCGCAAAGTTTTGCAGCCTGGCCGCCTCGCGATCTCCACGGACCTTCATTACGATAACCCACACCTCACTCCTAACACCTCGACGTCTCGAAAATACCAATTACCACCGATCCTGGTGGAAATGAGATAGTCTCATATCTAGACTTAAATGAATTTCATTGTATCATAAGATCAGATTTACTCATGTTATGGTAATAAAGCAAATCCAGCTTCAGTTTTCCTGTTTTCTTGTGTTTTAGAGAGAGAGAGGATTGATGTTATGATAGTGACAAAATTACAGTTAGCAAGAACACCTATATACTCAAACCAAGAAAATTTTCACTAACAATTCTCTGCTAAAAATGGTCTTTTGATACATAATTAATGACCAACACTATCTTTCTTGAAAATTTTAAATTCAAATAGAGGCTACATTTACTTCGTTCAGGCCTAAATTTAGCTGTGGTTTAAAGTTCAGTATCAAATGCCCCCTTTTTGTGGCTCCATGGATCAAAATCCATCACCCCCCCCCCCCCACCTCCCTAAAACAGAACATTGCTGGTGGTCTTAACTCATTTAACCTGGGTGTTAATTTCACCCCTTTGTTTAAATCCCCTGACAAAAGATGTAGATTACATGATATCAATTATCACTAGTGATAATAATACAAAGAGAGAATCCCTTGTATTTAATGCATGCAGGTTTCCAGCTAGTGATCTGTCATTAGCCCAGGAGTGTGTAATATTGATGTAGGCCTGTGGTTTAGGGGGAATGAGTAGGATGGGTTTCGAATTGTGTGGCCGGTCCAAAAAAATAAAGGAGCTTGAATTTCTCCAAGGAAGGGGTGAAGTTTCTTATTCTGTGGCTGGAATAGAATTCCTTGACACCATTGTCTGAATATTGTGGCTGGTGATCTCATAATGCAGGCAACAACCTGAGGTGGTCAAAAGTTTAAGACAGTCAATTCTTCTCAATATAGTTTTACTTGTAATGGCATATCGAGTGTTTAGGCCTTTAGCGCTGCAGGGATACCGATATCATAAATGATTATCAGATTGTGGATTAAAAACTTTTAACACTTCACATACTAACATGAGCTAATTATTCCACATAGGCCTAGGCATACAAATATTATTTAAGTTTGGTTTAAAATATGACTCATAAGCATTAGAGCAAGGTTTATTTTCTGGATGCCACCCTCCATCTCTTCATAATTTTGATAAAATAAAAAAACAATAAGGAGCGCTTTGTCACCGTTGGGGGAAAGGGTTCACCCTTTTACAAACCAATAAGATGTCAATATTCCAAGAAGGCCTACACATTCAAACATAATTCAAGTTTGGTCAAAATATGAGCAAGATGTATAATCTACCCCCCCCCCCCTTCAGACATTTTTTTTTAAAGATCAATAAGGGCACTTTTAGTCATTGATGGAGCAGGGCTTAACCCCTGTGCACACCACCCCTATGAACTTCACACCCTCTATCATGTAGTCATTCTGTGTAAACCAACACCATTTCTCCCATTCACTTGCCTGTGTGATGACAGGGTCGGAGTCACGAGAAGGACTTGTTGTGTTAACGAAAACTAGTTTCGAATACATGGATATAATAACACCAAGCCACAAATACTAGTAGCACTTATAGCAGTCATAACTCATCCGGTAGTTTTCCTTTTTACCTATAGGATTATCTAACAATTACTTGTATGTCGATTTCACTTGTCTTATTTGAGATGTTCTGGGCACTTTATATATTGTAGATTTTGTAAACGAATAATCGGTCCCTTTGAGATCCACTGATTGTGCTGAAATTATAGTATCCGCAATCATTGCACAGAGCAGCTTCTTGCACGTAAACGAATGTGAATCTCACCAAATCGAAACTATGCCTGTTGATATGGTGGCGGGGGCAAGCAGGAGGCAACGGGCAGAAATCTTGTTAACTATGCCCTATGCCTGTTGCCCTTGGAAACCTCTTTAGTTTGTTGTTTTGCAGGCATGGTTAGAAACATAACCTGACTTTTGACCAATCATATTACTAGATTATTCAACATTCTGAAAGAGGAATATAATAAGAAATAGTTTCATGGAAAGGAATCGCTTCAAGAATATACTTTCCCTTTTTAAGACTGTCCAAGAAGGAAGTTTCATGGACCAGAACTGCTTTAAGAAACTCAAAGAACAAATCCCAAAGACCAGAACTGCTTCTAATAATATCTCAGAATTAGTCACATGGACCAGTATTCTTCTAGAATATCCAAGAACAAGTCGCATGGACCAAAATCACTTCACTATTACAAGAATGAGTTTCATGAAATGGAATTGCTTCAAGAATGCAATTTCCTTTAGGACAGTCCAAGAACAAGTCTGAAGGATAAGACATGCCTTCAAGAATTCTCCAAAAATGTACCTTCCCTTTAAGATCTTCCAAGAAGGAGTCTCAGGAGTCAGGAAAGCATTGGACAAAGACCACTGGAAGTTGACATAAAAACTAAACAAGGATTTGTAGGTGATGAGATGAGGCATGCCTTCAAGAATCTGACTTCAAGAATGCATCTTCCCTTTAAGATCTTCCAAGAAGGAGTCTCAGGAAAGCGATGGACAAAGACCACTGGAAGTTGAGACAAAACCTAAACAAGGATTTGTAGGTTAAGGCGGAGACACCACCTCGGTCTGTAAAAATAGCCCATAGCGACAGTCACCACGGCGATACGTGATGGGCATGCTGGGAAGGGAAGCCGGGCAGCGTGGACCGCAGAGAGGTGTAAGTCTACCAGTGACAGACAGGGGTGAAGGGATAGTACAGGGTGAGAAGGAAAGTTGAGATGGAGGTTGTTTAGGGGGGTGGGAGTTGGAGTGAGAGGTGACCATGTACTTTTAAACGGTGCTATTACTGGCTGTGAAAGGGCTACTCGAGGGAGATGTGAGGATTGATCTTTATAGGCAGGTCTGGGCCTCCCTCTCACGTCCCTGGTCTTACAAAGAGTTACAATTGATCTTATCAACCTTAACTGCATGGAAATCCATCAATTTCATAATTTTTTCCACAGGAAATTTTCATAATATCCTTAGGAAACAAAGAGAAGCATACCAAATTTTCAATGAATGTATGAATATACATCATATCTAGGAAATATTTTGAACAAACATGCATTTTGTATGTTGACGTTGCTGGCTTTCCATAGTCTTGGTTGATCGGATCAATCGCAACTTTTTGTAAGTCGGGGCCCAGGTGTCCTCTACGGACAGGGTTTCCTGAAGTACATGTCTCTATGAACAACCATTCAAAATATATACCCCAAAATATGTATGTATTGTCTTCAGAATTATGCAAATAATATGCAAATGATATGCAGAATTGCTGTGGCACTTCCAATGCTAATTTTGTTCACCTCTCCAAGAGCAATGACGAGTTAATTTTTTAACCGACTTATATGTTGGTTAAGCAATATTTGAGAGTATATGCACAGGGCCCATCTTATTTTAAGTAACATGAGCAGCATGTTAGACATTCCATAGTTGACATGTTAAGCTTTCTATACTTGGAGTAAGAATATGTAAAGAAAGAATAACTTACCTGTTTGATGTAAAAAGAAGATGACAAGAAGGTCCGCACATGAAAAATAAAGAGAAAAAAAACACACATAAATTAGCACTTAGTTTGAACTAAATTACTCATTACAATAGTGTAGTATCATGCTGTATTTCCTTCCTCATTTTATCTCCTATATGACAGAGATCAAACTTTGGACACAATATTTTCTGTAATTATACAATATTAGTCTTATGGCACATCATGACGTCATAAGTACAGAAAATAGTTTAAAAGGGAGCTACTGATACTATTCCCCAGAATATATGCCCTTAGTTCATCATCTTCAAAGCATCAAATCAAACCTTACAGCATTTAGAGAAATGTTCGAAAAATATACGTCACAACTTCTAGACCTGTACGAAAAACTACAAAGCACAAACAAAGGGGATTCCCAAATGGATGTTAGTCTTCATAATTGGATCCAACAGAGGAAGAGAAAAGAGACTTAAAAGGGCCGTCCGAACAGCCTACACCTTTTGAATAGGACACCTTGTACCCTAGGGGTATAGCGTCTAGAAGGGTGTTAAAAAGGAACAAAGCTAATACTGCACTGCCCTCAAACATAGCCCTGAAACGTCCTCCAAAACGCTTATGAGCAGACATTTATAAGTGTGAAGTGATTCTTTAGTTGGAGGAAATCGGGGAGGGTTTCATGAGAAGCTTTATCAGTGAACTTCATCAACTCTGTTCCACTCAGCCAATCAGATGCAAGAATTTTTGTAGCTTTTAACAGTTATAAGTGAAAATCACTGACTACACATTTCATGTAATGCTCCCCTGATGGAGATGCTTAAAGTAGGCTTCTGTGAATGCAAGTTAAGTGCATGCTTAGTGCATAAGCCCATCCAACAATGCAGTACATACAGATAGTTTGATTTTAAAGCCTTTAAACATACACAGGCCTACATTATGTAGATACATGGGTTCTTTTTAAAGCTATTTTTTAAGAATGTGTTTATTCTGAAGAGGGTTGTCTTTAAGCATGTAGCCCTTTTAGTTTGGTGACATCTTCAAAAGAAGTTGGGGCTTTTTTTTACAAGCCTACTATCCGAACAGACTAGGTGACTCTATAATGCCTTGATCACTTTCAGATACAGACATATTTTTTAACTTATGAATTCCCCCCCCCCCCCTTCAAAAAAAGGAAATAAAATGTACGAGGCAATATGGAAGGAGCTATTATTATATTCACACTATCCAAAATATTTGAGAAATGCCAGAGTAAAAAGGCAAAAATAGAAAATACAAGGTAGATAGACTATTGGTTATCATCATCACAACAAAAGTTTCCCAACACCACTTGTACAAAAACTTAATACTTTTAGCAAACTTTTGTATCTTCAGTTTGCAAATGTTTGCTACGAGATCAGACTCCTCAGAGAGTACCTATCTATTTCAAATTTATAATGGTTTTATTTTTATTGGTTTTTGGCTTTGAGACAAAGTAAATTCATGAAAAGGGTGGCATTCCGTAAAATAATGTACGAAAATCACAAAATGTGATTTTTCTACAATATGAGTGGATAGTCCCTGACCCCTCGTTAGAAGACCTACATTTCATAAAGTTATTAACCAAAAAAGTATACAATCCATTCAAGATCACAATGACATGTGATGCAAGAAAATAAAACACCCAAATTTACCTTTCTCAAATCTAGACCAAACAAATAAGAATTTGAAAACAAGCAATACAAGCATAGATATAGAGGAATTACCACTAATATTTCATACAATTATCATTCATTATATCCGACCTTGAACAAATTTTCATTCTTCCTTCCCTTTTGGGGATAAGGTCACGTTTTTCTGACCACTTTTCTTTTCCATTTCCTGCCGGTTCTATTCTTTCGCCTCCACCACTACTGCTTGAATACATGTGCCTACCATGTGTGTGTGTGTTTGAGGTAGCTTCCAAAGTGGTTTACTCCTCAAATCCATCCCAACAATCAAACTATTAAACGCAAATATTATTCCCTCTCGCTTGTCAAATAATTACCCCGTAGCCCGAGGGGGCGCGGAATATCGCTAATTCCTCGTAATTTCCAAAAGAAACGGCCAAACATGCGCGACCTCTACCCGAACAAGAGGGCATAAACGCGCTTAATAGCACGCCCTGCAAAAACATGCTTTGTGAGAAGCATACCAAATATACAGCCAATATAAAGGGCTTAGGGTTCGGGAACAAAGACCAACACGAAAATGCATAAGTTGTGCTACCCCAGTACTAAACTAACTATATTATGATGTTAATGCAGACAGGCTGTACAGAATGGAGGATTAAATGCATTCACACACATGGCCTTGTTCCCATTTACAAAATCATTAAGAAAATTACAGATAATTACAAAGTTATTTCTACCTAAAGCACTGAATGGTATGAATGTATATACAGCAAACAGATGGGAATAAGTGTTTGGTAAACCGCAGGATTAAATCCAAGAAAACAAAATTAGAAGTCTTTAGGGGAGAAATAGAAAGTTGAGCTAAAAATAACTTTCCAGTATTATCTCAAATTTATCCTGTACAATCATTTTGGAATGATTTAGAATATAGATGAGAGCCTAGGTACTATCATGGAGCTATAAATTTGAGATAATGATGGAAATGTAATAGCTCTATGGTACTATTAAAGTGGAATTTGTTCCTACATGTAAGAATCATAAAAGATGTAATGAAATTTAGTAACTGTTGTATCAAGAATACAATGAAAGTAACATAGTCTGTATAATAAACTAATATCTGCATGCACACCCCCCCCCCCCAGAACTTGCAAAATAATGTCTCTATTTCTTTCTTTTCCCCCTACTTTTCTAAAATCTTTAGGCCCAAATTCACAAAGGTGGTTTTGAAAACCCCTGGCTGAGTCCATGGTTTATGCAGATATACTGTATAAATTACGCTTAATTACCGCGTAAATTAAAAAATGTCCAATGCTGATGCGCGCTTTTGTCACAGTGCACCGAATTGACCCCTGTTGCCGTGGTTATCCATGCTATTTTACTCATGAGTCCATTGTTTTTATTCATTAGTCCACTCTTCAAACAGGGGACTCATGAATGAAATAGCGTATCTAACCATGGTAACAGGCGTCAATGTTGTGCACTGTGTCAAAAGCGCGCATCAGCATTGGATATTTTATATACACGCGCTAAATTAAGCGTAATTTATACAGGAAATCAGCATAAACCATGGATTCAACCGTGGGTTTTCAAAAACCACCATTGGGAATTCGGACCATGAGGTTTGGTCAGATCTTAGGAAATAAGTCTTAAAAAATATAATATCACATTTCACACCTTTATTTCTCCTTTCAATTAATACACTCACTAATCACACAAGCAAAATAGGCTAATCTGAAACAAAAATGAATATATTACAATGCCCGTTTTCATTTTACACAAGCAAACAATTTAATTTTCAGGTCAGTGCTTATATACAGGTGAAGGTTTGTTAGAAATCTGAGAGGATTTTTTTTCAGGTCAATAGACCAAAATACAATAAAAACATAGTCATAGACAAAAATACATGTGTTGACCCCCCCCCCCCCCAAAAAAAAAAAAAAAAAAAGAAAATAACAAAATGGTGAAATGAATATATCCTTTTTGAGCCATGGGTCATTTTCATAACCAAACCAGGTGCAACTATTTTAGTATATAATATTTTTTTTCTAAATTTTCCTTTTAATTTTCCTTTTCCATCCAGACCCCCCCCCCATTCATAATCACTTAGCCATTATTAAATATATTATATTGTACCATCATTGGGAGGATTGCATATGTACCTATTGAGCCTTCCCTATTGTTGCCATAGAAATTCTTGTACTAAGTATGTGTTGATGTTTTTTTGTGGGGAATTCATACTGGTGTCCAAAGCCTTCGGCCAGGATTAGGACTTTTTCAGTTTGATCAAAAAGGCGATTGATCCAGAAAGGGTAGGATAAATAAATAATACTGGGAGGTTTCATGAAGTGATGTGTCCCCCTGACTTATACTCAAAACTGTTATAAGCTACTGAAATTCTTGCATCTGATTGGCTGAGAGCAAATTTGTCAGTGGAAATCAATGACAAGATGCTTCGTGAAAGACCCCCAATGGTTTAGCCCGTTATCAAAGGAAAGAGAAAGTACTCCTCGAAAAGTAGCGTTCTTGTGAGCAACCTGGTCTAACATTAGGCCTAGACCTGATTCATTGATAGGCATAATCACTGATAGGCCTAATTCCAAGATAGACTTTACTCTACACTACAGCTACAACCAGTTGGTCTAGTACTACAAATTAGGACCAAGTGGGTGATGTTTGGTCCAATTACCACAAAGTTTATACACTTGGGATAATAAATGTCATTTAGCCTAATAGCCAAATCAAAACCTTTTTTATCAACTGAGATAACCCCTCTATGACAAGTTGGTCTATGATACTTTGCCTTTGGTCTACAAGTTGTTCTATGATGCTTCGATCTACAAGTTGGTCTATGATATTTTGATCTACAAGTTGGTGTATGAAAATTTGGTCTAGAATAATTCAGCCTATGGTATATTATTTTGGTCTATGAAAAGTTTGGTATCTTACCAGCCATCTACTAAGATAG
The DNA here is from genome assembly GCF_037042905.1 of Lytechinus pictus. Lineage (NCBI taxonomy): Eukaryota > Metazoa > Echinodermata > Echinoidea > Temnopleuroida > Toxopneustidae > Lytechinus > Lytechinus pictus. The sequence continues at coordinate 23,462,787 of NC_087250.1, forward strand.
ACAGCTCTGATTAATGGTACAGATACATTCATGCAAATGACACATTTATATTAGATAAATCTATCAAATAAAAAAACTACTGTAATAAATCAATGAATGTATGCATGCAGCATAAACACTTAATACCTGGCTCAACATTTTTGTTTTCAAAGTAATATTCGGAAAGAGAAGTGAAATCTAGTGCTACAACCAACCGAAGGCATCAACCTTAAAAAGTGCATTTCGTATAACCCTCTTACTTTTCCTGAAGCTAGAATTAACCGAATAACTAAAGTCCAAGTTGAAATACAGACTAAAGCAAATTGATTGCATCGTCTGCAAAGCCCAAGCAAACCCAAACCAATTGCCAACTTTAATCCAAATCTCATCAAACTGCTCCTCCCCTCCCGGCATATTTAATCCAATAATATTTAGATAATCCCCCTTTAATCCACTTATAATCCGAATGATAATTCATAACCATCTTTGCGGAGAATAACGGGGTCGTTGAATGTCAGAGAGATGTATTACGTGGATTTAGGTAGAATGAGTCAACGCTGGTTTACAAGAAGATGTAAACTAACATGCGTTTCAAGTAAAATATTTAGGAATCTTAACAGGATTAAGAAGTTTATAGACCTGGGGGCCATTTCATAAAACTGATTGTAAGTTAAGAGCAACTTTAAGAACGACTGGTGATCCTTTCTTGTGGTAAATGATATTAGCCATTCAATGTTCATTGGTGATTATTTAGAGCATAAGAAAGGATCACCAGTCGTTCTTAAAGTCACTCTTAACTTACCAACTGCTTTATGAAACATCCACCAGATTTATAGAATAATGTGATTAGGCACTCTGCAGCAATTAATATTCTTGAAATGCATTGCCAAGAGCGATCCCTTTTTAAAACCACATTTATATTACAGGGAAATGGAAATTCCTAGAAGAATATGACTAAGGGGGTGAATTCTAGTTTTAAAAGTGCAGTCCAATTTACAAGAAATTTGAAAGAAAAGTTTGCAGAAGTCTTGAATTGCTTATAAAACGGTTACTTTTACACAGGGATGGCATACAACATTTTCAAACAGTATTCTAATGATCACTAAAAAGATAGTTTGGTGGTTATTTTACTCGCATTGTACATTTCACCTACATGTATTACCAAATGCAAAGAATAAATTCATTTTTGTTTACAAGATGTATTTCCACCAAACTTGCATTTAGGTCACCATGTTTCTATCTTATCTTATCCATGTTGATATGTACCATAATAAGAGCAGGACATAGTATTATGTGATTATTTACATTTCGTTCTTTGGACTCTACTTGCACTACAATCTACAATGATTTTTCTTCTGTTGTTGTTATTGCTGTTGTTGATATATCGTTGTTCTTGATATGGAAATTGAAAAAAAATAAAGATTCATTCAACATAGTAAAACTGCAAAAAAAAGAATCAGTTGGCCTCACTTTTAGCTTTATTTCAAAAAGCAGTAAATAAAATATTTCCATCTAAGCTTGAATAACAATCACAGTACGCATCTTCCTAAAACACCCAGACAAAGCAGAACAAGGGGAGAGATAATAAGAGATACCTGACAAATGTTGATTTTGAGATAACCTTCATTATATACACTGACAGTTTGATCCCACACCTCCCATCCAGGGGGGCACTTCAGGGAACAAATAGACAGTGATTATCACTGGTTATTCGTTAAAAGCTACTGATATCCTTGCATCTGATTGGCTCAGAGGAAAGTTGTCAATGACAAGATGCTTTGTGAAGCACTCCCCAGGCTCTCTGCAGCAATGACCTTTGACCTTTAGATCCAGGTCATGTTCATGTGGTTAGTAAGATCAAGCTTGGAAAAGCTGGGGTGAATCTCATGAAGAGATTTACCAGTGGATTTCAATGACAGCTGTTATAAGCTACTGAAATGCTTGCACGTGATTGGCTGATAGCACATTTGTCACTGAAAAGGTTTTTCATGAAATGCTCCCCATTGGTGTGGTCATAAATCAGAGGCCCATTACGACTGTGTTTGGCGCTTTGGGAAAACAGGGCATTCCTCATGAGCGCAATTTCTTGGCATGTTGTGGGCATTTTGAGGTCCTTTGTGATTTATCAAGAGATGATAATATGCTGGAGCAGTTTTTTTTTTCATAGAGTATCTGCATCTAGGGTTGTGGGTAGGGGTGTTAATGCTAAGGGAATGTAGGAGGTGTTTTGAACTGGTGAGCTTGGTTAGGGAGAAAGAGGAAGGAGAAAGATGATGAGGAAGAGGAAGAAGAAGGGGAAGAGGATCGGGGTGAAAGAGAGGGGAGGGGGAAGAGAGGAGAAGATGGAAAATGAAATGAGGACAATCATGAATCACCCCCCCCCCCTCAAATAAATTATACATTGTAATGTGCTGAAAGACATTGTTTGATGTATTGAATACTAATATTAAACATATTATACTCATAATTATTTTAACAAATTTACCTAGAAAGTAATTTCTAAAATCATACTTCACAAGCTTGCCTACTAGATCCCTGAGTCGAGAGTTGTCATGGAAAGGACTGAATATAATGTATATCAGTTAGTTTAAACTTGGGGAAAATCACCCCTAAACAAAGTGACAATTAGTCCTTACCTTCTTTTCCTTTCTGAAAGATTTTCACAACTCTTTTCTTCTTGGTCAAACAACCAACTCACTATCTCTATCATCACACAATATTATTTTTCATCTCATAAAAAACTTTTCCCTACCCAATTTATGGTCACAAAGGGCAGTAAGAGCAGACATTTATCACTTCTCTGAGACCAGTTAGGCCCCTTTGGACATGTTATTTATGAGTTTACAGAGTACCAGTCTGAGCCTTTGATAACAGAAACAACACTTGGGAAAGCAAATGAAAATGGACTTGACTTCTGGCATTTGGAAGGAGAGAAGCTCCACGTTTGAGGTCACAAAAATTGATAATATGCATAGGAAATAGGCATACACAATTGAAAGTACAAAGATATTGGGTAGAAGTGTATTTCCAGGAGCTAGTGTGTAAACAAAATAAAGGCATACATCAGGCTCACAGCAATCGGGCAAACCAATGTCATGCAATACAGAATAGAGAGATCTTTTCACATTGCATTTTAAGTTGGTCAATCGTTCTGTGCTAAATTGTAGTTTGAACAATTATTCACAATAATTATGAGATATGATTTATTATCTACCATAATCAATTAGCAGGGAACTCAAGGCACCATGTAAAAATCACTTTTTTCAAATTTATAGGAATGTCTTAATTAAAAAAAAATTAATTCAACTGTAATGCTGTTAAAGGCCTATATATTTAACCTTCACTTTCAGGAACACTCAATAAACCATCTGTCCTGCGAGTCTAACCCTAAAACCTCAATCATAACAAAATATCAACTTGAGAAGTGCAATTACCCCACTTCACGCTCTTAACAATTCAATTTTTATGCAGGTGGCGAAAAAAAAAATCCTAAAATCTTATCACAATGGAAAAAGTTACACCTAGAATATTCAACACATCATCATCAAGCCTACAAGCCGGTTTCTCTCTCCCCCTTATTCTTGCCCCGAGGTCGTCCGAGGTCAATTTCATGACCTAATGGGGTCAAGCTTATTTGCGGTCATTGTGCTTGAGCTTCGGTATGAAGCGTTTAAAGATGCATTAAAAATTGGAGGGTTTTAAAAGGGATTGGTTTCTATTCAAATAGCGTTGTATGGATATTTCTTGAAAAACATTGATTTTTACATGCGGTAATTATATTTGAGGTGACACGAGTATAAAGGGTTTGGATTTGTGCAGGTTTTGATAAAACTCAGGTGTTTTGTTTGTATACAAGGATCTGAGCTGATGGTGGATGGACAACTTTGTTAACAGGTAAAGTTATGTATTTTTGTTGAGATTTTTCTCACTTCTGATTTCTAATGGTTGCCCCCCCCCCAAAAAAAAAAAAGGCCAAACAGATAAAAGTATTGCTAGTAGTAGCAAGATCATATTTCACTCTATTAAATCAAAGAATTTCAATTCTTATTTGTTGTATTCTTTTGAAAAAACCTATCCAACTATTCATACCATAAAAAGGCCCCCCCCCCCCCCCCACTTTCCCCACCTATCTCTCCCTCATTCTCTTTCTCTCTACCTCTTGCTCTTTCTTTCTCTTTGGTAAATTAAAATTGATCAATCAATCAAGCAATGGATATGGATCATTTCTTCTTTATCTTATTCATGTTCTCATTATCATTAGGGGCCTTTATTTTGTTGTCTTTCACATTCTTGGTCCTATGCCCCCCTCCCCCCCCCCCCCCCCAGCTACACCTCTCCTCTCCATTTTCGTTTCATCCACATCATTCCAGAAAAGATACAAGCATTATTTGGTCTCTGTTTGGCATCCAAGCTCAGAAGAATAGATCAGCTCTACAGTACATAACACAATCATATCTTAAAAACTATCTTTCATCTGCCTTGATTCATTGATGATAACAGATTTTGCTTGGATTATTCCATTAATGATCTATCGACCCTCTGGGAGAGTGCATTGTGGGTAATCCTTTCTTTTAGTTATAGCTTCAGGCGAATTAGAATATTGACAAAATATAGGCCTGCTCCACTAAAAAGAATCAACATAATCAACGATAAAAAAGATAAGGAAGGTTGTGTCATAACTTCTAATCAATGTCGGGACAAGAATGCATGATTTTAATTTACTTTGGGTTCTTGTTATATAAATGAGGTACCCCTCTATTTTTGCTCCCCCCCCCCCCACCTCATTTCCTTCCTTTTCTACTTTTCTTAAATTTCAATTGAAAATATAACACACACCCCTTGCCTCAACCTTTCATTTTCTCTCTCTCTCCTTACACTTATCTCTTTCTTTTCCATCCCCTATACCCCTTTCCTAACCCCCCCCCCCCCCCCGCCATGACACCTACTTTAATCTTTTCAATGCCACGCTTGTATTGTGTGTACACATGCAATCATATCTGATTATTTTCATTTTGACACATGCATTCACTTCATTATCTTTGTTCCAATAAAAGTTTGATCTTTAAAAGTCTTTTGTTTAAAAATTATTGAATAGATCTTGTTTTTGGTAGAATCAATGTATTGACTTTAATTGACTGGAATTGCAATCAATAAACTTGAATTTTATAGACCGAACGAATGATTGTGTTCCGATAACAGTTATGTCTGTATGTGTAGTGCTTGTTTGCCACACATCAAAACATTAATCCAGGCAAACTTTCTACTCCCCTTCGCAACGCCTCACCTCCTCTCCAAAAATATATCTGGCCTGAAAATATCTCTATCTCTGAAGTTGTGTATATTTGTGAAATATTCATTTATTTCCATGTTTCTTATTACTTCACTCATCTTTGATCTTGATTTTCTCTACATTTCTGGTATAATATTCATTTCTTACGATTAAGTTTGCCTGCACTTTTGAAATTTTCAATATTTTTGTATAATTATATTCATCACGTTTCATTTGGCAACTCACGCTGCACATACAAAACTGCATTCAAAGAAATCAACGCATTAATCAGGCTAATACATATAAAGCAATCAGCAAGTATAAAAAGATCATGACATGGAGATAACCACGATGCACGCTCTTTTTATAAAGATGAGCAGTCGAGCAGACAAATCTATATTGTTAAGCAGACTTTTGTCATATTCTGAACAAAAATCCCCGGGATATTGAACTCATCCGTGACTCATGCTTCTACTGCTTGAGGTAGAATGATAACATGAATATGTTTTGCTATATACTTCTGTCTGTGAGAGGGATGTCTGTTCACATATTGGTTGTATTCAATTAAAACTTTTTAACTTACAAACACATATTTTCAAATTCATTTTTATAAAGGCCTACTTCTGTCTATGGTAGCGATTGCTGTTCACATACTGATTGCATTCAACTAAAACTTTTTACCACACAAACACATTTTCAAAGACACCTAAGTTTTGCATTTTGCTGTACTCCTACAGTGATTACAATTAAGATAAGATGCATTCAATCTCAACCAGTTTATCATGCAAACACGATTCAAAAATATTAATAGATATGTTGTATGTTATACTATATAAGCCTACCACTGCATACTTTTGTATGAATACACATAACAAAATAACTGACTCTTTTGAAAATGAGTGACCTCCCCTTTAAAACGGACATTCTATTTAAAAAGGGAGCTCATGCATTCTCAATAGCCTTATAGTGCAGCTTCTTGATCCCAGTCTTCGGTCATAAATAACCTACAACTATCAAGTACACAGGGCCAATGGCAAAGCGATCCCTCATGCAATATAACAAACTATCTCATATTTTTGCACAAGCATGGCTGGGGTGAACCCATGCGTTATGAATGACCGAAATTGGACAAAAGCAGCGAAAACAACAGAGAGAATGGGAAGAAGAAAGGGGGAAGAGCGGACGAAAATGAGATCAGCTCGGAAAGAAAGGAGGGCAAGGAATCGCCCTCAGGTGGAATCATGATTCACAAATTGAAAAAAATATTACCATCACGACCATCATCGGCATAGCACAGATATTGGGCCTATCTTGCCATGCAGTGCTATATTTATGCCTATCAAATGCTTCTTCCTTACATGGGGGAATATCTTTAAGGCTATTCCCCCACATTGTACTCTGAATATTGCTTGTTTTGTACAAATTTTGCCCTTTATTCTGACGAAATAAATAGATAGTTAGAAAGGAGCTCCGCCAGGGGGAATTAGAGCACAAAAATATGATATTTACTTGCCTGTGAATAGACAGCTTCATTTAGACTGAGAAAAAGCTTGTTTGTCTCATATTTTCGAGTATCATTGGATGAAAGTTGCAAAAAGGATTCATAAAGATATCCCTACAGAAATACAAAGCCTAATTTTTGCTCGTTTGAAATGCTAGTAACTAAATAATCACCAGTTCGAGCAGTAAATAATACAAATAATATAATGAAGAATGTAACTTGTTAAGTGCCAAATCCACTCTGCAACTGCCTGAAGTGCATCTAGGAATATTCATCCTCAAAAGTTTGCTCAAAACTTGGATGACCTTGAGAGGGGGTGTTCATCACACAACTCAAGGAATAATAATTGGTGCATTCACATATTAGATGACCCTCCCCCTTTCACACACACACATAACAATTGAAGATTACTCTCTAAAGTCATAATGCTTATTCCAAAAAGAAAAATGCATCTATTGGGGGCAGGAAAGAAAAAGAAATCTTTGAAATGTGAATGGACCATGGATCCAATTTACTATAGAACCATTTTCATTATTACGGAGTTTCTCTCTTTCTTGTTGTGATATTACTGCAAAGGTCACCAAGATCATCAGATAACCTAGGTTCAAAACTTGTTCTCATTTAATCGCTTAAATCATATCTTGACATGTTATCTCCATGTTAAATCGTTTTAATCATAACTTGGAAGAGATAACACGGATGGTTTGTTTAAAATCCTTTTTGAAAATTTGAGCTCCCAATTTACTTCGACATCAATTACGAAGGAACCTCCAACATCAGGCAAGGTAAGGTATTGGTGTGTGAACTTTAAGGAGAAATGAACTGGTGTAGATAATATAAGTATATTTTCAGTGTCAAAAGGATAGAGTTGTACATCTTTGACATCACAGATCTTGGTTGCATGGCAATGTGAGGATTTACAAATTACTTAGCATTGGTGATCTCGGCATTTTTTTCAAATGTTCATAACTTTCTGATTGTTGGTCCAATTTTACAAAATTTTCCTCAAATTTTTCTTGATCTTATTCTTTGATTTTTCTGCTTTCAAACAAGCTAACCTTCTCCAAGCGTTTGACTCTCCTTTAACAGGAAATTTCATTCTACATTGCAATGGAAAATCATAAATCACAAGCAATAACATGCGCAGTATAATAAAAGACCATGGAACAAAAAACATACCTTCCGCCTCCCCCATCCCCTCACAATGACCAAAAAAAGAAAAGAGAAAAGAGACACATCCCCTAAGCCCTGATATTTGGCAGTTATTGATATCTTTATGCAAATTGGAGCTGGTGGCTAGTCTACAGGCACAGACCTTTGGTTTTCGCAATTTGCATAGTGCATAATGCAGAGTCTGAAGGATTGAGACTAGTTTCACTATCCACTGTGGCTGTCTCTATCAAATATCATTTGACAATGACAGAGAGTTTTGAGTCTAGTCTTTACTCTAGACATGGTATAATTGGTTTAAATGTCAAATTTGAGTCTGTGCTTGCAGACTAGGTAGTAGCCTAGATAAGGGTTGCAGTGGGTCCCTTGCCTGCCATATATTACCCTAATTGATACTGACATCTTGATCAAGGCTCTCTCCAGAACACATCAAGACCCTTTCTTTTCCGCTTCAAGATATTGGGCCTTGGTTTCATTTGATTATTGATATTCTCTGGTTTTTCTGTTGATAACTTCTGTCACTTACAAATCTTGCACAATAATATGCATTGCATTCATTTTATTTTGGGGGTGTGGGATAATAAGGACCACTATGAAGAAGTTGTCAGGGTCAGGGGCAGATACAGAGGGGCACATTTTCCCCCGAGGAAAATTTTGACAAGCTGTAAAAAACAAATAGCTAAAAATAAGGGTATTTAGTCCACGAAAAAAAATTGACAAGCTAAAAAATCAAAAAAGAATTCTACACTTTCAAGGGGGGGGGGGGAACACTCCTGTTTTAATGGCAAGTTTACATTTTACAAATTTTAATTGTGCCTCTCAAAAGGGGGGAACGACCGGCTTTGCCCCCCCCCCCCCCCCCACCCCCCTGGATCCGCCCAGTGGTCTGGGTGGTATGAAAAACCTGTTTATCACTATCAGCATTGGCTTCTTCACAAAAGTCACTTTGCTTTGCATGATACATAACAACTTGCCCAGTTACCACTATTTTGGGGGATTTCCTATACATCATTAATCATTTTTAATCTGCATGCTATACCTACATATAGGCCTAAAAGTTCATGTTTATGAAGAAATTATCTGCATGGTGGATACAACAAAATGACGACCTGTTCAGTTGAGGTCGCTGTATTTTCAGAAAAATCACCTTTACTCTGCATCCTATACTGGGTGGTAAAAGAAATTACACCAGTTTCTTCAAGGATGCTGTATCTACATGGAGAAGTCACTTTTGCTCTGCATGCTAATATCTACATTGTGTGCACTGTTGGTTGGTTTGCAACGGAAGGATTTGGGATGGTGTGTGTTTGGAAAGAATTTGAGCCCTGTAATGCTAGATGGGTATGCATAGCCATGCTCTGCTTTGCTTTGTGACATCACAGGTCAAATTCAATCAGTTGGTCAATTGTTATGATGGTGATGTGAATGCCCAGCTTGGGAGTTTTCTCTTTTTTGTTCTTTATTCTTTTATTCATTCCATTCCTTCATTCCTTCAATCAATCAATCATTCATTCATTTATTCACCCATTTTATCCATTCATTCATTTCTTCTTTTTTTTTCTTTCATTCAGCCATCCCTTTTTCCATTCATTCCTTCATTCCTTCATCCAATCATTCCTTCCTTCCTTCCTTCTTTCATTCATTATTTCTTTCTTCCTTTTAATCATCTCTTCATTCATTCATTTATTCATTCATTCAATCCTTCATTCATTCCTATATTCCTTCCTTCCTTCCTTCCTTCCTTCATTCCTTCATCCATTCATTCATTCATTCTTTCATTCATTATTTCTTTCTTACTTTTAATCATCTCTTCATTCATTCGTTCATTCATTCATTCATTCATTCAATCCTTCATTCATTCCTATATTCATTCATTCATTTTATTTACTTAATGCCATCTCGAACCAGGTGGAACCTGCACAAACCCTATGGAAATGACAGAATTCAGTAGTCAAAGTCATAATTTGTCAAAAATAAAAACAGAATTTAGATAAAAGCCTATACACACTCTAGTAAGGTCATAATCATCATCAACTAGAACATTTGAAAAGAAAATTTGGAAGTTCATAAATCATATTTCAACATGACAACAAGCAAGGACACCAAACAGACCTAAACATTGCCTAACCGAAAGAAAATCTCACAGAAACCTTGATCATAAGTTCAAAAATAGCATCAAAATCAACTTCTTTTTCATTATTTGTAGGTCTTATAGTACATCTGCGTGATTTTGCCAAGGCTGAAGATTTGTGCCAGCTTTTAGACAGGTATTACACCCAATTTTGAAGCTGTTAAACTCAAACAAATTCTAAACAGTGATCCCGCATGATTGCACTTGGAATTCCTTCCTGAAAGGAACTTGTAAAAATTCATCTTCGTCTAACAAAAGCGAACTCTCCATGAGGCCGCCCCCATGGTTTACGCATAATGGTACAAGTATTCTGATTGTAAATTCTTATTTGCTCACATTCTTATATTCATGTTTCATTTTTGTCCTTAATCGGTAGATAGATACATCAGGCCCTGTCTTACAAAGCATCATGATTGATCTGATCAATCTCGACTCTAAAAAAAAAAGCCAGCAACCAAAACATGTTTATAACTTTATATTAATGTCTATTTTACTTTATTCTAATACCTCAGTCACATTTGACTGATGTGATGTACCAACTACATACAGGTGGTTTGAATAAAAATGAATAAAATTACTGTTTTCAACTTGCCGTAGAGCAAATGTGACTGAGGTATTAATTTCTATGTAGACCTACATGTAGGCACCAGCCAATGTGGAGGACCTCTCAAAAGAATTTTCAATTCTTTTCAGTGATCCCTGGCCGTTCCATGACATTTGCTCTGGCGACAATTGCTCGGATGGAAAATCTGCATGTTGAGCCAAACATAAAACTTAACCTCCAAAAGTAGATATAACTAACCCCTAATCCTTATATTCACATTATTCTGAAGCAAAAACGCTATTACAATCCTAACTCTAACCCTATGCCTTCTGAGAAGACCGGAGCAATCCACGCAGGAGCAAATGTTGTATCATCCCAAGACATTGGTTGGTGCTCATTTTCATTCTAATTTTGCAGCATTTTTATTGTTCTTGTCATGTTTGCTATGATCTTGCCTAAAAATGGAATAAATTAATTAATAACTAATAAATCATGAATGCATTATGGTTGCTTAAAGCCTTTACAAATAGGACTTTAAATTAATATAGTCATGAATGCATCATTGTCCTCACAAATCAGTGAGCTCCAGTTTCCCTAATTGACATTGTGCGCATTTCCTACATCAAAAAATTATGATATTGACAGAATTTCCATAGATGATATTCAGCAGACAATGGTATATCCCTGTGTAAGACCAGGCAAAGGAACAGAATCATTCACTTAATGAGCATTTCACCTAACAGCTTCACAAAATCAAGGCAAAATAAACAACAACGGATCTTGTTGGAATTTCATTTTGTGCAATAAAAAATATCAATTGATACTGAAAGCAGATCATTCCATAACTTCAATTTGCCATCTTTTGTCCGAATGCAATTAAAATGTTGACTGCTGTCTGTGAATGACTGCTCCAGATATGGCGTCAACAGGCAAATAGATGCCAATGATGTGATGGTCCAATTATATCCCCACAATAAAATGGTTTACATCGGTTTATGAGTGCTTAGAAATTGATAATTTCACTCAAAAACATATAATTGAGTTTTCGGGGTTGGGTGCATGTCGTACGCACTCTAGATGTATGTATTTCTACCATAAATGCAGTCCCTTTTTATGAGCATTATGAAAAATATATTTGCATTTCTGTACCCCCCCCCCCACCCTACTCTAAGTCCTATTCAAATATTCATAGATAGTTATTACCTGCGTAAATCTTTATCCTTGGAGTTTCTTTGTTGTTTGTGTGTGTTCTGACATTCTGTTTGGCAACTTCATGTCTTTTTTTAATATGTTATAGGCCTATCCTATATTTTTTTAATTGCCTGCTTGACTGGGGTTCTGGGGGGGGTTCCGGTTTTGAGAGGGGCATGGTCGACATTTCTTGTGTTATGTGTCTGTGTCTGCATTGCTTTTGTTGCTACTACTGCTGCTACTGGCATTGTTGATGATTTGGGTTTTAAGGGGTATGCCCTACTTCATTCAGAAAACTTTAAAATACAATAATTTTGGTATTTGTTATTAGATTTTGATGAAATTTTCAGCCTTTTGCTTGGTGATTTTTAATCTTTTTATTTAGATATATTCATCTACGGTATACTATGTAGTACCGTTTTAATGTAAAAATATGAAAAATATGATTAAAATCAAATTATAGGTTTTGATAATTTCTTTGGAGGAAATAATAAAATGAAATGAAAGCAAACGGAGCCTGTTACAACTCTGTTTGATGAATGAACATATTGAATACATTATTCAATGCCCAGGCATTTTATTTTCTAATGCCTCAATCCTTGACCAATCACATCTAACCAAATGACCATTATATCTATCCAGGAAGCAAAAAGTATTAGTTAATAATGTCCTAGAACATTCCAGTCATGGATAATAATGAATTCATCATGAAATAATTTTAGCTATGGTAGTAAAGATAAATGTTAGCTGGCTCCAGACAGCTTTTCCTTCAAACTCCAAAACATTTGTTTCTCATTCTTATGAAATAAATCATCAATGATTACCTAACCTTGTAAAATGCCTATAAAGATGCAATCAGTGTTAAAACTGATATCCACTACAAGTCCTACTAACAGGAGAAAAAAACATATTTTACAGTAGGCCTAAAAATATTTTTATATAATATTTCTTTGCATTATTACATGGGTCGGTTGTCAATGTCAATCTATAAGAAATTAAAAAGATCTAAATTCTCATTTAACAATAGCATAAAATCTTTTGGAATGTTAGCCAGGTGCCATCTAAGTCCACTCCCTTCCCCCCTTTAAAAAATAAAAAACTAACATCAACCCTTATTATATTTTCATTACAAGAAGTCCTACTCCTACATAAAGATGAGCACTGCAGGGCCTATTATAAGCAGAGTAATCTCTCTCTACCAAACTTTTCAATGCTAAGAACCTTCTCAGAACATTCAAGATGGATATACCCCACCCCCCTCCCCCTCCCCCCCCCCCCCAGGGACCCCAAAATAAATAAATAAAGTGAGAGGTAGAAATGAAAATGTGCACATTGCAAATATCCTGTTGTAGGGCTATATTTTTCACTGTACCACACCTGTGCAGCCTTTCAACACATAAACTGTGTGCATCTGCTGCCTTCAGAAGGGCAATAGCTCTGTGTAATAGTCAATGCTAACGACCTTCTGCTTGTACTATCCCGTGCTGTCCTTTTAATGTCAAACTAGAAGTTTACAACCCTTCTGTTTGGCACTTTATGGTCCTTCCAGCCTGATTGAAATATAACAGATCTTCCTCCTCGCATTCCTTCCCAGCTTTTCATCTTTTCCTTGGAATTTTATTCAATATTTTGGTTATTATTCCTTCAAATAAAACTTATAAAAATAAAGCCATGCAGCTGACATGTTTAAAGGGAAGATTTTATTTCGTTGAAAGCGAAAATTTTGCTTCTTTATTTAGCACCTTATGAAAGTGCAAATCCCACAGAAATACACTTAAACCAGACATCACTAAGTCAAGGCACCATCCAAGAGTCCCATGAATTCAAAATCATGTACCCTTCAGCAAATGCTACATGCAGTCCCACATGCTTAAATCCATGTAAGTATTGCACAGAGAGCCCCATTCAGTGTGTCTTGGTATGCCCCCATGCTATTGCCATCATCGCTGCCAACAGTCCCACACATTAAGATACAATGTCCTCTTTCATTCCGAGGCCAATTGACGTTGATCATAAGTGATGACACTATTTACAGCTCTAGAGATCTCGCCCCTCCTGAAGAGCATTTCATCAACCAAAGTAGTCAGTGACTGTTGTTATAAGCTTCTGAAATCCTTGCATTTGATTGGTTCAGAGAAAATTTGTTACTGTTAGTAAAAAGCGGTGACTGTTCGTTCCATGAAACACACCTCTTGTTTAGCCAAGCCAGATAGGAATCACATCAACGCTGCTTCAAGTTCAGCTATGTCTGTATTAATGAGCCAACTGGCATATCCATCTACTACCAACTTTCCTAATCTGAAACATATTACATCAATCTTCATCTTAAAGACTGCATGGCCAAAGCTTTGGTAAAAAGGCAGTAATGTGAACTTTAGGCCTACTTGAGTGTCATCTCACATTTTAATATTGCAAAAGTGTTGAGGTCATTTTTTTTTCAGTTATTTGAATTCAGACGTCTTATTTTTTCAGCTGTTATATTTTAATTTTGGCATCTCGTAACCTCACCCAGTATTGATTTATTTTTATTACAAATGATACCCCCTTGAGCACTTACTTTACAAATTTAGTAATTGGATAATAGAAGGTACAGAAAAGGATAATACCCTGAAATTGTAAGCCCATTCAATGCTCAAGAAAGGGTTTCATACAAACAGAACAAAATAAGATTTTAAAGAATTTCTCTTCCAATAACCTCCTGAAGACTAAGATTTTCATCAGATAGTTCACAAGCAATCTTGAAGTGGGAAGATGTAAAAATATGAATGTTATTTCCTTCTAGTAAAAATATTTTTACAGCGCAATTGCAGATCCAGGATTTCAAAATAGATTGGGTGCAAAAAGCAGAGTAAGGGAGCATAAATGACAATTTTTTTTTTTGGGGGGGGAGATTTCAATATTAAAAGCCAGCATGCCCCTCGCGTCCCCACCTCAATATAACCACTGATATGTCCTTGTTCACATGAGATAATTTACAAGCAAACTTTAGATGAATAGGTGATGGGAATACAAATTATGTTTTCTAAACCTGAGTACAGAGGTTTTTTTAATCTTATACAATATTCTTTGGTATGCATGCCAATGGTCTTGCCACTACGTGAGCTCAACATACTAGATGGAATCACATCTCGATCCTGCAACACAAAGGTTAGCGATTAATCATACGCTTGATTTTTACGATCGATTGTACATTGTAGCCAATGCGATCAATCATAGAAAAATGTTCTACCATCATTGCTAAGCTTTGTGTTACGGGCCAATGATGTATAAATGTGAATGCACCCAACAAATAAATTACATTCTGTAATTCAAGGTTAAATACTGGGCTGACCAAGGAGGAAGGAAGATCGCGCTGTCTTCCCCATCTTGTCATTTTTTTTTCTGTCTTTCTTTTCCTCTTTCATAAATCTGATCTATTCTCCATAACTTCATAAATCCATACCAGAAGTATCTTTAAAGGGAAGCACCCGGTCATGTTAATTCCATTTCAATAATGCAGACAAATCGTAAGACATACCAGAGACTGATTGCCCATACCAGAGAATGATTGCCCATTAATGTTGTGGCAGCAAGAGAGGATGGGGGTACAATGACCCCCCCCCCACCTTCCCCCTCCCGCTCCCTCTCCAATTGGCTGCTATACAAAATTCAAAATTCACTTCCAATAAAAAAATAATAATGTCGCCTGTAGCCATATGCAACTATACAACAAGTAGCCCCTACAGCATTCTCTGTTTTGAAAATAATAATAAAAGTATAGTAACATGAGAACCACATCAGTATATCCCTTTAAAAAAATTGAAATTTTATATTACTTACCTGTTTCCAAAGCCAGGCAGAAAACGTGATGAGCAAAAGAAGGATATGCAAAAAGAACAAAAGAAATGCAAATCAACAGCAGGCTATATTGTCACACACTTCAAATCACATTGTAATTTTCAGTTTTTAAATTTCAAGACTTTCAAAATTACTCAATCCAGAGCTGCGCTGAATAGGGACCAGCTAATATTGAATTTATTTTTTAATCTTCAGATTCTGTTTGGTTTAATTTCAAAGGATTTGAATTCAAATCCTGTAAATTCAATTTCAAAAGGTTTAAATATACAAACCAATAGTATTTTGCTGGTAACTATTTACGGCTGCTCTGGATTTACTCCAAATCCTTGAAATTTAGAGTGCATTAGAAATACAATATAATAATATGAAATGAAACAAAACTAGTCAGATTGCAGAGATAACAGAATACAATCTAATTCTACGAATTAGACAGAAAAATGATACAAATAAAACAGTGTAATATATTTCCACTCTTTTTTCCTTTTTAAAAAACCATTCTAAAATATAGAAATCAAAACCCTACTAATATACTGTAGTACAATTCCATACAGGAAATTATAAGTAAATTATATGGAATATGTGGTGGATTCGTTCCATTAAGAGAAATGATTATCAGATCTGTATTTTTTTTAATGGGAGAGTTGTTGAGTGTTAAAATCATAAAGATGTGATATAATCTTCACTGTAACTCCTCAAACCACAGAGCAAGGTAACCACAATGGACACAAAATAAACACCACAACTCTTCCAACATCGTCACTGAGTCTCATTCATAAGTATGATTTTATACATGCCACTTGAATAAAAGACTTTCAAATCACGTTCCATAAAAGAGCTACATGCGTTTTAGCATCTAAATTTATGCATAAACAATGATCATATGTTTTTCATAATGTATTGCACTGCATCATCAATGTTTGATAATATGCCTTATTTTGACTGTTTGAATTTTGATTCCAACAAAGAGAATGGCATGGAACATTTATGAATAATATATAATTGTTCCATTGCAGACAGGTTTATAAATTCAAAGGTTAAAGAAGACGAAAAATAATCCCAAAAAGTTCATAAATATCATCCAACTCTTTCGGCTGAAAAAAACTAAAAATTTAATATGAACATTCGAAATGGGAGGCTTTTATAGGGACAATATTAATTATGTATTAGTTTACCTACATAAAAAATAGGTAGGCCTATATGAATGAACTTTTACCTGCACACACACACACAATAGGTCAATGAACTTTGAAAGAGTTGCTATCTTTAATTTCATGGGCTGGCAGCAATATGGAAGTAATACAATCACAAGTTATTCCTGTGAGAGAGCACAGACATGCCATTTTCTCAAACCTCCTGTTTATTTGATCCAGATATTGGGAATTTCAGCCCAGAACGTACAAAGATTGAACCCCCCCCCCCTCCAGCGAAGTGAGATGAAATCAAATGATGTACCAGTATGCATTCTGGTAGTGCTTCTACCTTACATGATATAGGCCTATATTATACACTTCAGGGGCCGCGGAAGCAGGGGGGGGGGCTGGGGAGGCTTCAGCCCCCCCCCCCCCCACTTTTTTCCAAACTCGTGTACAAAAACGTTAAAATGACCATAGGATTGTAATTTTTTGCATGGTCAGCCCCCCCCCCACTTTAGAAACCGTTCCGCGGCCCCTGCACTTTGTAGTTTGTAGTATTTTACCCATCTGTCTGTTAATATTTGAAAAATATAATCTTGCTCTACCTATTATCATTAAATTTGTCATTAGTAAAATCAAACTTCTACAGTTACGTTGTGTTAAGTATCATTACGTTATGTTATCATTATGTTACCTTATATTACGTTACTTTACATTACGTATGGTTACGTCACATTGCACTATGTTATGTTATGTTACAATATGGAGTGGTACAGTATGGCTTGATTGTGCTATGTTAAATTGTATTGTACATTACATTAAAAAATAAAGGTTACATACAGTCTATACAATACAGGATGTTTTGTTGTGTGATGTTATGTTAGGACTGACACTAATGTCTTATATTATTCTGTACTGTATTGTATTACACATGTATACAGGAATTGTCTTTTTCCTCTGTGTTGCTTTTTTTTTGTGTTCTTGTGATATAGGCCTATAGGGGCATGTCATACCCAAGAATTCTTGTAATTTTGACAAATGCTACTATTTAGCGGGTATTTTCTTTCGGGGAGATGACGCGTAATTTGCTTTCAAACTGCCAAAATACCTGGAACTGACGGACTTCGAGGCGGTCTGAAACCACCTAGTCTAATGCATTTAAAAGATCATGAAATTTGTTTATGTTTATGAATTTATTTGAGTGTTTATGAATGTCTTCATGATGATGTACTGTCATTGCCAGATTCATTAAATAATATCACTGAATTTTTGAAGTTTTTGTAAATGGATGAATGGACTAATGAATGTATTAATGAAAGAATATGAATGAAATATCGAATGATTGAATGAATGAATGGATGGATGGATGGATGGATGGGTGGGTGGGTGGGTGGGTGGGTGGATAGATGGATGGATGGATGGATGAATGAATGTCCACAGAATTTGAATGATAAAAAATAATTAATTCCCCAAATACTTCCGCTCTGTACATCTACACAGTGAACTAGCGATCATACAGTTCAACAATGACCATCACTTCCAACAGAATCCCATATCACTAATAAAAAAAAACACTTCAACCGCCTCATATAACCCATCATTACCTACTACCCGCTGCTTATCTTGCTCATTACCTGTCACTAATTGGGTAAAAACAAGTGTTTTTTATGACTTTCTGTATAGCAACATCCTATACATAGATGTAGGTCTATAAACAACCTGCAAACATTGGTAGAAATGGAAACATGTCTTTCTACTTCTGTAGGGAATGTCGCTCGATTGCTTCTTGAATCATGTTTAGATGGTATTGAATTGAAGGGAATGAATAAAATTAACAAGTGTGGCATGTGTAACTCATGTATCGCCATGACAATGATGATGTCACAATGATATTAACAATGGAATTAAACTAAGAAGAGTATAAGGCTTACAAAATGGAAGGAGGTCTAAGGGAAGAACCGTTCTCGTATAAAATTATTTCCACTTTGCGTCATATCTTTCATTATTCATTATTTCTGTACAATAAATATGTTATTATTTCTACTGATCTATTTCTTTCATAAACTACATCATCAGATATTTCAGAATGGGTCATTTCATCCTGTTTTGGCCACCCCACCCCACCCCCCCTTCCCCCTTCCTTCCTTCCTTCCTTCCTTCCTTCCTTCCTTCCTTCCTTCCATCCATCCATCCATCCATCCATCCATCCATCCATCCATCCATCCATCCATCCATCCATCCATCCATCCATCCATCCATCCATCCATCCATCCATCCATCCATCCATCCATCCATCCATCCATCCATCCATCCATCCATCCATCCATCCATCCATCCATCCATCCATCCATCCATCCATCCATCCATCCATCCATCCATCCATCCATCCATCCATCCATCCATCCATCCATCCATCCATCCATCCATCCATCCATCCATCCATCCATCCATCCATCCATCCATCCATCCATCCATCCATCCATCCATCCATCCATCCATCCATCCATCCATCCATCCATCCATCCATCCATCCATCCATCCATCCATCCATCCATCCATCCATCCATCCATCCATCCATCCATCCATCCATCCATCCATCCATCCATCCATCCATCCATCCATCCATCCATCCATCCATCCATCCATCCATCCATCCATCCATCCATCCATCCATCCATCCATCCATCCATCCATCCATCCATCCATCCATCCATCCATCCATCCATCCATCCATCTACCTATCTATCTATCCATCTTATCATTCACATTTAGTCTTTACTATCTTTCATCCACTTTATTTCTATCTCACTACTTTCTTTCTGTCTGTTGATCTATCATTGTCTCTCTTTAGCTCCATCATTCAATTCCTCCCTCCTTCCAAAAAGGAACCATCCTCCCCCATATCCTCTATATACATCAATCTCTTTCTATCTCATCGTTCGCATTCTTCCTAAAGCGAACCAAAAGAAAATGTTATAAGACTGAGTGTCTGAGTTGCTACACTCAACGGAGAGCTCCACTTCCATACACTATACACTTCGTCAACAGAACCCTGGCATGTTGACACGGCACATAAACCGCCGATAGAGAACAAACAGCATTACGGTACCGGTTTCTCGCTCAACGAGCGCAAATTTACTCAGACCGACCCCGCCGCGCATCAATCATGCTCATTTGCCGTTTACGGAAGACCACGCTGAAAAGGGAGAGCGCCTCAAAAAAATTCATTCATTCCTGTTTTTTAATTTCTTTTTCATCCATTTCAAATTTGTCAAGTCTTCATATTTGTCTAAGAAAGCCTAGGGAACACTTTGGATGATATGGGCATTAATAAGAAGGTGTCGGGCGATCGATCGTTGGGCGGGGTAAACAAAGCGATGCAGATCTTTTTGTGAGATCTAGGACTAATATTTATGATTGGGAGAGAAAATTGGCTCAGAATACATAAATTATTGCCAGCTCTCCCAATAAATTTTCAGGGTTGTATCAACAGAACAGTGACAAGTATATAACAATGAGTAATTTATGAATTATCATAGCAACTGCAGATTTACCTGCAAGTGGGAATGGATATTTTCTTTTTTCATAATTATCCTGCAACATCTGCTCTGCAATAAGAATTAATTTCCTATCCCCAACTTCTTTATTAAATAACTTTATCTGCAGATCATTTTTAAAAGAATATAAAATTTTAAAAAAATACCCAAATACAGTGATATAAACAGCAAAAAAATCATTCATCTTCATGATTAAAGTAAGCTTAAGTAAATGCATATCTTTTAGTCATTCATGTAAGAAAATCTATATAAAAAAAATAGAGTAAAGAATTTGTCATGGGGGAAGAGCCAGCTTTTACACTATACAGATATTTTCATAGTAATACAACACTGAAAATGAGAATATAATTACATCTTGATAGGCCAAAATGATACTGGAAATACAGCTTGTTCTCAACGTGGACCCTACCACAAGTCCATGTTCTCAACATCCAATTTCCCTTTCCCTTTCATCTACTACCACCCTCCTCCCTTACCCTTACCCTTCAGGCTACACCCCCCCCCCCTCCAACAATCCTGAGCTTGGTCTCAACCTGCCATTTCCCACTTCCCCTCCAAACTACTAGTTAACCCCCCTGCACCCTTATCCTGCAAGTTACTTGCCTCACCCTCCCCCCCCCCCTCTTCTCATTACCTCTTCCCCCACCCCCAAATCCTGAATAACTGTTATGACCCATCTCCTAACAATATACACCAATGTATACCACTGTATCATCTTCAAACCCGTAATCCAATCTAAGGAGCATGTCTTCGTCCACCAGCGTATCAAATTAATTATGCTTCTCATCTTGCCCTCTCCCGCTCCCTGCTGCATCATCGCCGGCGGCAACGGAATATGGACAACCCCCAGGCCAACCAACGTCTCGACCTCTAGCTGCAATATTCATAGTTTGGATCGGGCAGAGAATTACTGTGCTCCCCGGCAGGCACGTATGACTCATAGAGGGTAGGGGTGGGGTATGATGGGGTAGGGGTGGGGGGTATAATGGGGAGGGGAAGGGGTGGGGTGGGATAGAGGGTGGGGTTGTAGATGAGGGAGGGAAGGAGAAGAGGATGAAAGAGAGGGGGAACAATATGGAGATAAAACTTTTGAAAGAGGGAGGGGTGAAGATGAAGGAGAAGATGGAGTTGTTTCTTCATCCTCCATCTCTGTATTACTCATATAAGTCCGGAGGGGGATCGATTTCCGATATATGAAATCCACTGTAGTATGCCTCAAGAGTCACGATTGTGTTTGTAAACTTATGCTGGAATGCTCCCCAGGAAGTGGAGAAAGTGCATAGAATGTGTGGGGCAAAACCAGACCCCGCTGACCAGGGTAATAACAGAGGAGAAGAGAGCATGCTTTGGACCAAGGGCATTAAAAAATTTGATTTATTTTTTGGGGGGGAGATTGATGCCAACTTGCCCCCCCCCCCCCTTCTTCCCCATCAAGGAAGGGGTGTCAGTGGAGTTATTTTTTACTTCTTTCTCCCCCCCCCCCCTTGTCAGAGAAAGAATGATGAAGAAAAAGTATGCTCCCCCGGTTCAACTTGGGATCCGCCACGTCGGTAAGGATGAGAATGAGGAGGAGGAAAGGAAAGATAGATCACAAATAATGCATTCTGGGATTCACGATGAAAGATTCACAGCAATGAGGATACCAGGCGAGGGCTCTGGTTTAAAGAATAGAGACATTCATTTCACAGATCCGATGTCGGTCGACGGCGCTAGAGGTCTGCCGGATAATGTTACGAGATTCTGTAATTGAAATGACGGCCGATTAAACTCATGAATATACCGGGATAGACATTAACGCATCTCAAAGCCCAAGACTACTCATCACAAGAATCATAAAAATGTTCACTTTTACACACACTATGCACATGTTTAATTATAGAGATGAAAGGATGTATGAATGGAAGTTGGTGGTCATGTAGTCTACGAGGACAGACTCAAATTTAACACTTCAACAAATTATACCATGTCTAGAGTTAAAGGGGAATCCAGCCTTGGCCATAACATTTTGTGTTGGGAAGGAGAAAAATAAATTAAAACAGAATGGTGAAAGTTTGAAAGAAATCGGACAAGCAATAAGAAAGTTATAGCTGCTTTAAAATTGAGATCACTAATACTATGTAGATTTCAAATTGGCAACTGAGTAAGTAAATTACGACAAGGGGCAAGGACAACTTTCCCATAGGCCATGTACTTTATTATCAGGGATTTGTGGTTTTCTCCTAAGTACACATTCCCCTGGGGCAGTAATCTAAATATAACCCAGGTAGTATATTGTTTTATGTCCTCATGAAAGAAAAATATAATTTGAAATAAAACTTTTGGGAAAAACGAAATTTTAGCCATAATATGTATTGGAGTACATGGAAGAGTAGTCCTTGCCTTACATCACTATGACATCCCATATGCGGCCAATTTGAAGTCTCCATAGGTATAGTGATTACCAATATTTACAACATTTAAAAATTCATAACTTTCTTGATGTTTGTCCAATATTGTTCAAACTTTCACCTATCAACTTGTCTGATTTTTATTTTCCTTATAAAAACAAGTTTTTATTTGGGTTGGATTCCCCTTTAAGACTGGGCAGAGCATCTCTTCAGTCCTTAACCACCATAAGCCTTATGTTTAAGCTCATACTCAATATCAAATTATAAAACTGTAGAAGAGCACCCAAGAATAAGGCAATAAAAAAATTATCAACTACAATTTTCTATAAAAAGCAATAGGCCAAGTTATTGTATGGTTTGGTCGGTTGACTATTAACTCATCTAACATGATATTTTGTTGTTTAACATCTCTTAAACTTGATTTTTCTTTATCATTCAGGATCATATAGGACACTCTGGGCATGCAGTACACTGAACAATTATGTTGATGTGAATCTTTCTACGTTTCTGAATCGTGTTTCAGGATACAATGTAAGCATGCTGTGTATGAACATGCTTAAACATGAACTTGTCAATACTGTATATGACTCACAATCGTAAGTATACATGATTGCATCATTGGCCTGAGGACATACAATTATTAATGAACTCAGAGTGTACTTCAATTCACACCTACAGGTCTGTGAATCTAATTTTGAGTGACAGAAAGGCGCTTGGGCAAAATTTGTTATTTTCTGTACAAGCGTCATTTCCATTTTCCTCCTCAAGATCTGAACATTGTGTGAGTAACAGAAGGTGGTTTGGGAGAACTTTGATAATTTTTTCACTTTCTGTTCCTTACTGAATTCCAGTTTGCCCTGCAGCTGCACCAAGTAGTAGTAGTAGTAGTAGTCTACAGAGCACTTATGTGTAGGAGAGCTACTTATTTTGTTTTAAGTTTCCCAACTCTTCTTCATAACTTTACACAAAGGTTTCAATAGGAAGATAAAATAGGCCTTCATTTCAAGCTATTATGATCTCATCTCAATCTTCAAATTGGCAAAGTACATACTGTATTCTGTCTTCTTGAACTTCAAATTGGTAATCTGAATGTATGCTGACTTCCTGAAATGCACAAAGTTGCTTTCTGGCAAAAGCAGAAAGGATACGTTCTAAGCTGAACCGATCACATGCACTTTCGGCACAACTTTTTAACTACCCATTATAAGACAATGCAATGTTATACATATAACATGCAACATCATTTTCATTCCTTCATAGGGGACGTTAAGTAATACAATTTACCAAATAATTGTGCATGAGTCCGTAGTTAGCCCTACTAATCTACCCCTTCCCCACAAACACAAAGGTTCGTATTCTGAACTTGGGTTTAAATTAAACTTTGGTTTAAAGTTGTGGTTTAACTGTGGGTAGCCAATTGTGGCATAAACCTCTAATGTTAAAGGTTCAATGTATTGGCTTATTTGGCTATTGAATCATTCTTAACTGCCTGGGAAGGGTAAATAAAATAATGTCTTTTCCATTCAACAATTATAAGAAAAAAAACACAGTGAACATAAGAAAGATACAATATAAACAAAATTCTGACATTTTTGGCTTCCCATAATTTTAGCACAGAGTTAGACGACAGTCTAAGTTACAACGGACTTCAGAATACGGGCCAAACAGTTTACCCTGAGGAAGCAGGGGGGCCCAGACATTCCACAGCTTGTAACTTTCACTTAAGTATGTAAATAAGGAAAACTGGTAGACCCCAAACAAGCATCAACATCCTATAGAACTGGTCAGCACTTGAAGAACAATAGGAAGGACATGTATTGTCTGAGGTGGGGATGGTCTAGGAGTAGTCTTGTCTTGGGTGAGTCGCAGACCCTTTGGAAGGATGCCCCACAAGATGATAATTGATGAATTACTTTAAAAAGCCAAACTTTAGTCATCATACAAATCTGCCGAGTCTTACAGTAATAGTAATATTTCTAATATTGTTCAATACTTATGTTTTTAAGTGCCTTGCATTGAATATTATTATTAAATAAGATTTAAATTATGTGAGACTTGTGACCACCTTAAGTTGAAGTATTCAAAGAATGATAATCCAGTAATGTTGGGTAATTTGAATTAAAATTTAAATGAGTACTTAATCAAATCAAATTAACTATTAAAACTATTTGAGCTAGGCCTATGTGAATTAAGTAATGCTGATATTACATAAACTATTGTCCATTTCAAAAAGACTCTGTAATTACAATACAAATGCATCTTAGGTGCGCACTGAGCAAAGAAGAAATTTAGACCCGGGTGGCAGGGTCTGAGATGAGAAGACTAGGATTATAAGAGAAGACAATTCTCACCCATGTATCAAAAGGACCGAGAAAGGGGGCCTATAGTTCTAAGTGGAAAGGGGTCATTAATTATGTATACCACTGCCCCTTCAACCCCATCATACCTGAATGTTTGCACACAGGGGTAGATTGTTACATTACAATACATTGAGGAGCCAAAACCTTTGTTTGAGGGGTAAAGAAAACTTGGAAAGGGGAAGGAAAAGGGGTACATTTAAGAGCTGGTCTTTTGTTAGAGGGGTAATGGAAAATGAGTGGAGGGGTGAAAGAGGGGTGTAAGGTGTGCCACTGGGGGTTGAGAGTGTGGGAATTGCATGGACATGAATGAAAGGGAGATCGGAATGGAGTGTGATGTATGTGGAAAAGAGGGGGTTAGTATTGATGGTATTGTTTTTGTTTGGGTGTTGTTTTTTGTTTGGGGTTTTGTTTTCGTTTCGTTTCAATAACGTTCAAAGTCACTCATTGTTAGAGTCAATGACCGATGACATGCAATTGGTGTACACATGTACATGGAGAGATCCCTCTTCAGGCTTCTGTCCTCCGTTACTCTCTCACTATTTTTTTTAGCTTTCTTTTTCTTTCTCTTTCTCTCTCTCTCTCTCTTCAAATCAACCCTAGATTACACATTCACATTTAAAGGTATTGTTTAACTTTGTGAGCAGCCGATTTAAAAAATTCTCAAACCAAGATGAAACATGTGTACAAGTGCATGTATTAGAACTAATAAACCCTGAAAACAACCATTATTGAGAATGAAAAGCTAAAACTACAAGGCAAACCCTGATTTTGTAAATAGGCGTCTTATAGACGCCTAAATAGTACACATAAGTGTATGGGATGAAATTAAGATGGTGTTTTCGGTCACTTTATATTTCAATTTTTGAAGCACTAAATAATTATTTTCAACGCAATTTTTTCTGGGCTTCATTTTTGTAACATATCACAGACACAGGTGACAAGTGTGACCTTCTAGCTCAGATTTTTTAAAAGTCAAACCAATGTTAACCAATCACTTTAAATCTATATTGAAAATGTCAAAATGGAACATTTCTAAGTAAAAACATTACAGGACAAAAAAAATCAAAATGTTCTTATAACAAAATTTGATTGAAAGGCAAGGATGTTGAATTTAAATGTCGCCATCTGTCACAACTTAAAATACTTCTGACAAAAGTTCTGAGCTTACTTGTCCAGGTTAAGGTAAATCCCCTTGGCCTTCACCTCAAACAAAATCTTATTTTACACAATTTATGTGGCGGCGCAGCTCCTAATCATTTGAATAATTTACAAGCCAACATCCACAAACTATTCCGAATGGTCACGTTTCAACGCATTGCCCACGACCTTAATAGTTAACGTGAGCCAATGATCAACAATAAGCAGTATTACGACAATATCGCTTTCACGACAAGTGTTGTAAAGTTGGTTTTTATGATTGCCGTGTGTGAGGTGCGTTTCTGTTTTAGTATCGCCAAGTACTCATCACCTCTCTCAACCTAGAATGGTAAAGAGGGAGGAGAGAGACTGATGGGAAGGGTTGTCATGGTGATGACATGTAGCATCTCTCAGTATCTCCCCTGCTCTAAGAAGAGATGAGTGGAGGGGAGGGAGGGGGTGGGATGATGATTCTTATGTAATTTTCATTTGTGCATGACAATTAATATTACATCTAGAAGACACTTACCTATTGAAATCAAGAGATGAAAATACATCAGGATCAGCACATGAAAAGAAAGAGAAAATGGCAACAGTTGAATGGTTAGTTTCGATATTACACAATTTGAAATATAAAACAATAATTGGTGTTACACACACATCAAGCACGAATATGATAAACTCTTTGAAGTATCACACTTTGTAACTTGTGAGCTTGGTCATTTTAAGCTCTTAATTTAATTGCTATTTTTCTGTCATTTTATTTTCTTTGCGAATATATAAAAACATTTTTTTTTACATTATGTATTTCTATGAAATTCCATAGGCAAACATTGTTATCAATTGATTTATTATAATTCAATAATTCATGTCTGATATTGCACCTAGAGCACTTTCCAAATGTAAATACCTTACTACCAATCTTTTAAAGAAGTGCCCCGGAAGTGGAAGCTATGTCGATCACGACACACCATTTATACACTCACACATACAGGGCAAACGTGCACGGCTCATATACCAAGGAGGATCACTGCAAATAACACAAGTCGATGAAATAAGGCAATATAAAACGTCGGTGAGGAGAGTCGTGAGATATCTACCAAGGGTGATGCTGTAATGGTAATGTCATCAAATACAGGATATGGAGAGTATAAGACGTTGATGGGAGGTGCGAATGGGGTCAAGATGTGGACAGATGGACACTTATAATAGGGGTATGCATTCAGACGGCTGAAAATAAAGCGTTGAATTAAATGGTTAAATGTGCTCAAAGACCTTCATGACATATTAAGGTTCTATTTAGGTACCATTATAAGTGAGGATTAGTGTTATCATTTAAAGGATGATAGATAGTATCTTCACCGACATTAGAGGCAGGAGCAAAAACAATCTCTCACTTGATCCATTTCTCTATATTTTGTTCCTGTCTTTCTCTGTTTGTTTTTTTCTTTCTTTCTACGATTAGCATTAATTAAGGGCTCTTACATTTGAGTAAACTTATAGCACAACACTCATTCATCCCTTTATTACAAAATCTCTGCTGCTTCTCTTATTCCACTCGCTTCATGTAATTTGTTACCATGGTTACCACCCCCCCCCCACTCTTTCCTACTCTCTAACTCTCTTCCTTTCTATCTTTCACTCTCTCTCCCTCTTTCTCTATATCTTCCCATCTCTCTCTTCCTCTGTATCTCTCTCTCCTCTCTCCTTCTCTCTCCCTCTCCTCCCATACGTTCAATGCCCTCCTCTGTGCGATTCTCCCTGTATATAACCTCATCTCAGCATGTTAAACCCATCACATATCTTTGCGTCATACCTTATTCTATATCCAGACAGCTCAATAAACACCTCTGTGAACTTCATAACCCTCCACTAGATAGGAGCCAAATAAGACATCATACCACGGGTGTACCCCCCTCCCCCCTCTTCCAAAAACTAGGGGTAACCTCAAACAGATACATGCACCAAATGGGTATTACCCCCCCCCCTTTCTCACATTAGGGATAATCTCAACCAGAGGATCTCGCTGCCCCCCCCCCTTCAAAAACTAGGGGTAACCTCAACCAGAGGATCTCACTGCCCCCCCCCCCTTTAAAAACTAGGGGTAACCTCAACCAAATACAGACCACATAAGACATCATACCATGGGTATAGATTCCCCCCCCCCCCATTTCACAAATTCAGTGTATCCACACATACATAATCAAGCTACTGAAATACTTGCATCTGATTTGCTCAGCGCAAAATAGTTGGTAAAAACATGGACCTATTAGAGTAGGTCCATGGTAAAAATCACTGACTACCAGGTATTTCTTTTAGGAAGTGCTCTCCATAGGGATTTGAATATATTACTTTGCCTTTCTTCACTTTCACCACAAAATCTGACTAGAACCTTTAACCAAGATTACCATCGCAAGTAACTCTATCAAAGCATCGTGATGCAAGCTGAGCTAGACATCAAAGCTACGATGATGGGAGTATATTCCCGCTCAATAAAAAAATATTCAAGAAATTAGCATCAATTATGCAAGCTCGTCGAAGGTTTAATACCAGTCACAGCCTGGGGCACCTCAAGGAATAAATAAAATATATGATCTTGACATTACGAGGAAAAGTACATCCATTTTACCAGACATGATCAAAGTGCGTATGTGAGAAAGAATGCATTTGACCTTCTTTTTTGTCCTTGATGTGAACTGAACTTGCAATGGAAATATTCTTGAAATTCTAGAAAACAGTTTTTTTTTTTTTTTTTTTTTAATTAAGTTTTGGGGGTTTTAATTCTTTGATTGTTTTTGTGGGTTTGTTGGGGCTTTTACCATATTTAGTTTTAAAGGGCACTGAATTGACCACCTGAAAATGAAACATTTCAAGTCCAGCCCCCCCCCCCCCCCCCCCGAGCATTGCATCCGCTCCCAGCTATATTGTGTATGCAAACATGAGTGGTGGTGAAATACCTTCTTTAGTTACTTCTCAAGTTTTATGGGGGTTACCCCCGCCCCCTAGGTAAATCCTGCATTCACACACACTCACAATAATCATCCTCTTCTCTCCAAACCCCTACGAAATATTCCTCCCCCCCCCTCCATGATTCACCCTCCTCCAAAACTATCACAAATGTGACACCCCCCCCCCCACAAAGACATGACAATCCTTCTCCTCTACTCTCCAAGATCTCAAAATTCTTCCAACCCCCCCCCCATCATTACCCCTTCTCAAAAACTATCACAAGTATGACACCCCCCCCCTTCACACAAGACATGACAATCATCTTCTTAAATAAATCTTATCCTTCTCCTCTCTCCTCCAAAATCTCAAAATTATTCCGACCTCCCCCCCCCCCCCATAAAAAACTATCACAAGTATGACCCCCCCCCCTCCACACACACAAGACATGACAATGATCTGTTTAAATCAATCTTATCCTCCTCCTCACTCTCTTGAACTCTATCACATATATTCAACATGGAATGCTCATCAAAATGATTGCCTCATCCTCCCACTAACCTACCCTACCTACCATAGACATCTCTATAAACAAACAATCCACTGGCAACAGTCATTACCGTTTGCCTTACTGACACAGAAGTGAATAGCATGGGACTATAGGTCAAAAAAAATCTGCAAAGGGATAAATCTTCTACGTGCTCTAGAATGCATAGAGGGGCCGGGATATGAATGTTTGGAAAAGTTTCTTGCAATAAAATTTAAAACAGAAAAAAAAAATGTCTGAAATTCTGAGTCTGATGATCAAACACTGGATGAGCATCCGAAGAGATAAATCCTGACTTTGAAAGATTCCAGCAAAATAATAATCATAATATCAACCGTCTTATTTGAATGAGCGGTTGTTAAAATAAACCTGGGATGTATGAGTCTCTCACCCTCCACAGTTTCCCTATGCAGGAAATTCCTTTACCAATCTACCCCACCTTCATCTTCTATAACATCACACTTCCATCTCTATTTTTCACACTTTTATCCCAAAAATAAACTCCGTCCATACAATTTACCTGCCTCCAAGGCATGGGCTTCAAAATGAATTAAATTTAGAAAAAAAAGGAGGAGGCAAAATGGAGGTATATGCAAACATTTTTCTGGCCCCTGTATAAGAAGGTGATGAGTTATTGGATTTCTGCGGTTCATGTTCATACTGAGAAAATGTTCGTCGAAAACTGAAGTTATTGGAGTCATAATATTCAAACATGGTTCTATCTGCTATGAAATAAACATATAATGCATGGGTTTAAATGATTAGATCTGATTACAGGCAAAAGGCAAAGCTATGGATTGTTTTATTTTTTCTGCAGTGCACTCATGAATAATGCAAACCTTTCCGAATATACTACGTAGATGTAATACAAATAACTTGTTTCTGTTAGATGATGAAATCAGAATGTTATGCATTATGATAGAAGTTTTTGTTTGTATGTTTTATTTTTCCCCAATGCAAGAAGTACAAATGCTTGGAAGGCAGTGATAACATCGCTTCTCCAAAATGTGTCGCGCATGCAAAACATTGTAGATGTAAAGTTTCTCAATGGACATAGAGCTTGAGGCATTGAATCTTGGGGTCCATTCTCACTGCCTCCGTACTCGTATATTAATGCTTCACACACATACTCTTTTAAATGGCAGCCTTTATCTACAACATACATAAATAAGCAACTGAATTGCACATTGATTCGATTCCACATTTTCACAATTTGTAGCAGTGTGAGTGAACCGTCTCAATGAATGGGGGGTAATTTGAGGAACAAATGTTTCGGATTTATTGCAGGGGCTCGCATAACCCTCTTATACATAGCATCTACATGTAGGCTATAAACGAGCTCCAGTCATGTCATGTACTTCTCATATGCCTCTATCAGCAGTAAAGCAATTACTTGATAAGATGGAAATACATTTATAAATGCGAGCCAATACAGAGCAAGATTAAGATTGAGACGAGAGGACTCAGAAGAAAATTCTCCATTTTATAAAGATAATGGGAAACTATGTCCTCGAATGAGCCGAACCAGGGCCGCAGGGCGGATCCATGATTTTCCAAAAGAGGGGGCCATTTTCCCAGGAATTTGACAAGCAAAAACAAAATTTGAAAAGGGGTGCACATCAGTGCAAGAACGGCATATTTTGATTATGGCTCTCAAAATGTAGAATAAGTCAAATCAAATCATTAACCATTCACAAAGACCACTTTTTTGTCTATATTGAGCCATCTTTTATACCATGGACCTTTTTTATTAGGTCCATGATCTTATAATACATGTAGACGGTTTCCCTATATTTTGACTGCACTCGAAGCATAAGGATTAGTAAGCTTTCATCAAAAAGTAAATAATTATATATCCTTCTATATATGTACAGGCTACAACTCACTGATTGTTTTACTATTTGAACATCGTAGAGATTTGAAAGCATTTACAAGTGGGGGTGGGTCAACATTGAAGTGGTCTTGCAGCTGATGTAGAATTAAGAGATTAAACCAGAGTCTTCAAGGAATAAACCTAGCTTCTTTACAAGTCCTGTTCCTATTTATACAAACCAAATTATGGTCAACTGTAACACCCATTTCTCCCCACATAAAGATTAACTGAAACCCAAACCAACTTGGTGGATGACTTGGTATGCATTATGGCAACCACAGGTAGGAGGAGCTACCTCAAATAGTATCTTGTAATTTACAAGGTGATCCCTGGGGTAATTAACGCTGGTAGTTAATTGCATTTTTAAGATAGCTCCCTGTGATGTTATGAATACAGAGCAGTTAAAGGTCAAGTCCACCCCCAGGAAAATGCTGACTTGAATACATCTAAAGTCAAACTAGCATAGTGCTGAAAATTTCATCAAAATCGGATGTAAAATAAGAAAGTTATGACATTTTAAAATTTCGCTTATTTTTCACAAAACAGTGATATGCACAACTAGGTGAGTCAGTCGATGATGTCCATCACTCACTATTTCTTTTGTTTTTTATTGTTTGAATTATACAATATTTCATTTTTTATAGATTTGACAATCAGGACCAACTTGACTGAACCATATAGTATAAAACAATGCTAATTCCACATGTTCAGGGAGGAATTAATCGTTGTATCACTTGACAATGAGGAGAAAATTAGAATATTTCATATAATGAAATACAAAATAGTGAGTGGATGACGTCATCAGTTTCCTCATTTGCATACAGACCAGGATGTGCATATAACTGTTTTGCAAAATTAAGCGAAATTTTAAAATGTCATAACTTTCTTATTTTACATCTGATTTTGATGAAATTTTCAGTTTTATGCTTGTTGTATTTTTCTCTTTTTATTCAAATCCACTTTTTGTTGGGGTGGACTTGTCCTTTAACAAACTTCCATGCACAGTCTCCTACATACAAGTCCTCCATGTGCATTCTACCGCTACAAAAAAGTAACATGGGTAACCCTCCACAAATAAGTTCACAGCACACTCTCTACCAAGGGGTGCGAATTTGCACCCCATCAGTAGCACATTCACCCCTCCTGAGCTCCATTGTTACCCCTGTGTAAGCCAAGACTCTTAATTCCCATTGGGTCTTGACCCAGTTGCTAAACCTTCCCTATTTTCAGTCTGAAAAGTGAAAAAGTGAAGAAATAGAAAAGTTGCAAGCCCCCTTTTGTCAATAAATCCACTCTCGCTCCAAACTTTTTTTTAATATCCTCCCTCTTGCAAGCCAAGCGAGGCTATTCCAGATACCATTTATAGGAGTCCCCCATCCCAAATTCTAGTCCGTTTTTATGCAATCCGATAGCCCGAAAGTAGAATAAACTGCCCTTTTTCATGAGACGTGAACAATGGCGAAACTGGGCCAATTATTTTGTTGGGTAGAGAGAAAGAAAGGTTTTGAACTACACGGCGGCGAGGCCGGGGAAAAAGAAAAGAGTTTGGCAAGAAATGGCGACAAGTGGCTAATACAGAATTGTCCTTCTGTTCAATAACCAAACTATCCTGGTATTTGTCAGAGCAGACAGACGAGCTCATAAAGCAATTCACTGGCAAGCAAACAAGATGAAGCACGATTTCTTTTGTTTATTTAGTTATTTTCACCCTTCACTTTTCCATGATTTGCAATATATGTTATTAGTATTCATTCTGTATGGTCATCTACATCTGACCATATGCAGTACAGATCTTGTCAAGACAAGAAGACAAAGTTGGGCTATAGCTCTTATTATATTTAACATTGATCTACTCAAATGCAAACTACAAAGGAAATTGTAGAGCAGGAATGTATTCAGATAAATTTGTATCTCACTTTTGAATGTGTGGTACACTGTAAAAACTAAAAACACTGTTTAAGATTTTAAGCACGTTGTTTAAGCCTGTCACTCTAACAGCTATTTTTTGTTTAAACTTTTTAACAACTGTTTAAACTTTTTGATAAGTGGTTTAAAAAGTTTTAACAATTACAAAAAAGTTTAAACAACTGGTTGTTAGAGTGACAGGCTTAAACAATGTGCCTTTTTTTAACATTTGCTCATTCTCATCCATCATTACATGTAGGCCTACTTGCAAAATATTTTCTCTATACTTTTTCCTCTTTTTTTTTTTAACCTCCTTCTCATTCATTCCTTCATTTCCTTCCTTCTCCTTTGTGTTCTCCAATTTCTCCTACTCATTCTCGTCCATCTCCTTTTCATCCTCTTCCTTCTCCTCCTCCCCACCAAAATCATTTCCATCTTCCCAATCATATATATATATATATATATATATGTGTGTGTGTGTGTGTGTGTGTGTGTGTGTGCCTTCTTTCCCCATCTCCATTTGAATATCCTTCAGTATCCTCCCATCCATCCCTCCCCTTCCTTTCAATTTCCCTTCCTTCTTTTACTCCCTTTTCAATAAAGAAACAAACAAATCAACATCAATCAGTTAATTGAACACCTTATTAAACTGTCATTCCAATCTTCTTTTAATCTTAATCCAAAATGTCAACATCCATGTGTTTGATCATGTGAGACTAAGAACAAACAAAATACATGTAATCCTCTTGCGTTAGTCATCAGCCTTTAATATTTAGTTTTAACTGCAGTCTAGCCAAATGATTCAACAATTTTCTACCAGTTTATATTGTACATTTGAAGAAGAGAGGGGCGCATTACCCCCATCCTATCTTCCACAACACATGTGCCAAACAATACATGTACACAACACTCTTAAAAAGGATTGGTAAAAGCATGGACCCTACCACAATAGAAACCATTATGTCGGTGAATGTGTCCAACCTCCTTTCTCCAACTGATAAAAATGGTCAATATCAACCCAAATTCTGTTAGATAACTGATAAATTGATTGATTTTAAGTTTTTTTTTGTTGGCCAAACTCATATTCAACATCACATTACCTTTCTTGATCAATCTTATTTAATAAGAGTGTGACACCCCAAGTAAAAGATTTAACTTGATTAATTGACACTGACATCCCCCAACTTTCCCCCTGGTCTTTGACCACATCTTAGCAAATGTTGCCTCTAAAAGCTAATATGAAATACAAAATAATGGCATTGATTAACTCCCTTCATCCCCATGTCCTGAATATTTCTAGATATGCCATGAATACACTAGGAGTCACTATGCAAAGGATCAATGATTCATTACTAATCAATTTCTTAAGAGGGTGTTTTGATTTTGTCTTGTGTATCTCATACATGATCTGAGGACACTTTTAAATGTAGTCATCCACCCCCAAATACCAGCAAAAGATGCTATATAAGTCCAATAGGCTATATTATTATCATCATCATCATCATTATGTACTTGGAGACGCTATGTAGCATTATTCTACATTTATACATCATACATCTGTCTGCAGACACACTCATCTGAAGACATTCTCACCACATCATTTCTAACAACAAAAAAAGAAGAAAGAGAAATTTCTATTATTAACTCTTGCATGTCGCTGTCACCAATTAGCAGCAAATGATACGCATAGATTTCTGAAATTCTCTGGCACTTTAAGAGTTAAGCTGCTGCTGGAGTCCCTACACAGACTCTGAAGTGGACACGCCGTAAACTTTCCACAAAATTTGAAGACATCTCATCGCCTCACCGCAAGAAAACTGAAATACAATGATCAAATCCTCTCAACATTCAAGTACTTCTGTTCCATAACCAAGCAATAATTTCTCTCCATAGATGTAGCTCTTTCTCGATCAGCATTTCCCCCCACAAGAGAATGTTTCCATGGTTAATTTTGTGAATAAAAAGCTCTCTTGTTGCACATTTGAAATATGAAATGTGAAGTGATTTCTTTTCTTTTCTGTCTGAAATAAAACTGACCTCTAGAGAGAAAATTAAAAGAAAAGGACAGAAATTATGGAAACTCGATAATAATGTAAGAAACTCTTTCTATATTTAACAATCTATCTCTCACTTTATGGTACATGTGTAGTAATGTGCAAGATTTTGAAGATTGCAAACTGTAGAAATGGCATTAGGGAAAGGGGTTGTGCACAACACGAATTGCTGAAAAATGTAGCATGGAAATCAATGTGAACACATTTCAACAGCAAAGGAGTTGAGTAGCAAGGCAAATAGTACGGACATGGTTCTTAAGCGAGCCTGGTCCTTAAATAGTGGAAACTGAAAACCCTAATATTTGGCAGCACAGATTCCACAAATACACAAGGAGGTGGAATAAACGCTTCTCAGCCGACTCAATCCGATTACGAAATGGGACGATGCGAGGGAGTAAACGTAGATGACGACGATGAAAACTGCGGTTGCATATCGACGATGCTTTTGCATGATTTAAATCAATTTCAAATTGCATAACCCATCTAGGGACCAGTAATTGATGGAGTATGTCTCACAGAACACCTTGGCATTGGTTTTCACTGACAAATTTGCTCCAAGCCAATCAGATTTAAGGATTCCAATATGTAAAGAGCTTCATAGCCAGAATACTCCCTTTTGAAAAAGGGCTTACCTCAGAGTCAATTCTAAATATGCCTGTATAGTGGGGAGAATTTCATGAAACACAAGTCATTTAATTTCACTGACTATTAAGCTCTGAGCCAAACAGATGCAAGGATTTCAGTAACTGTAACACTCGGTGAAAAAAAAAAAATTGACTATTTTATTACATGAAATTCTCCTAGGGTGATGCTTATAGCTTGACTGTATGTCATATCAGATCGATAAACTTTGGTTAAAATTCTTTTAAAGAGTTATTGTTTGTGTTGTCAATTGTGACACTTTTCAGACCCCCAAATGACGAATTATCAAGCTCGATCGATGCTCGATCAATGCCAGTGATTTCAAAAGAGACCATTCTGTTTCTTGTTTGAAAAATTCTTTGGATCACAATTTGAACTTATTCAGTGCTCATTATGAACTGTGTACACTTGCACCGTGGAACAGAATATGTTATATGTAGTTTATTGGATGTACATGTAACAGTTCCAAAGCATAGTAAATTAGTTACATTCGCACTGACTAATTTGCAATTAGCCATTGAGATGTAAGCTTTTCGTAGTAAACAGTTCTCAATGGTGATATCCGACAGGAACTGCATAACGTACGAGCCATTCATTTACAATCAGAAATCAATTCATATAACTTATAACACAATTATCAATAGTATGCACGTCAGCCCCCCCCCCCTCCTTTGGTGGGGTAGGGGGCAGGGGGTGATGAGATATACTTTAGATATAGAGTGTATAACACGCTTTTAAAATAATTTGATCATACCATCTCTAGTATGAACTCATAGATTGCATCTTAGACTGGTTGACAGCAGGCTATCAGGGACCGTGTGAATGCACATCCAGGGGGCCCGTGACACAAAACTTAGCAATGATCATAGAACAATTTTTCTATGATTGATTGCATTGACTACAATGTACAATCAATCGTGAAAATCAAGCGTACGATTGAGCACTAACCTTTGTGTTACGGGACCCAGATTGTCTGACGCGTGCCATCATCCGCACCAGTCTCGCATCAATTTGAAAACCCGGTATAAACGTGGGCCATATAGGTGCGCTCCCTGGAACTCAAGACACTGCCTAGGAGCCTGTCTTTGAGACATGAGTCATAGATGTTAGCACACACTCATGAATGCATGTTTATCCCCTCTTATCATATTTGCTGATGCTATCCGTGTTTATTTTCATCTCTCCCATCAGGTCGCTTATGACTGGCATGAGGTTTATTTGAATATTGGGGGAGGAAAATATCATATCTCAGGGCATGTCAGTAGGAAAGAAGGGAATTCATATTTCAGGCTTGTTTTCGATGTGGTTTTATTACTTCCGAACTATTGATTAATATTACATCACTTGAATTTAAATGAAAACTATAATGTTCCACTGAACTTGTGTTGAGTAAGAATTACATTTCCTCACTTGACTTGCATGTTTTGTTTCCTTCGCTTTTTTCTCTTCAATCCCCGCCCTTTGTAAGAAGTTGTCTATTTGCCTAGGTACAGTCACAATGCTCTCTCTCTATTTCTCTCTCCTCTTTCTTTCTTTCTCTCTCTCTAGTCCATACATTTCATAACCTTCAATTTACCACCATTACATTACATGTTTAGATCCACTACTTTGAATTGAATTTTTGTAGTTCATAATCCAATGCAATGATAATAACAATTTACAAGTTTACAGTCAATCAGTAATGAATACATACATTGTAGAAAGCAAGGATAATAGGAACCAGAAAAAAGTATGAATGCTAGTCAAGTCTGGCCCCTTCTAGTTTAGGTAGAGAAAAACATGTTTCTTAACTTGTTAGTTAAGAATGAACAACTCATGCGTCTACTAAATATACCCTGTAATATATAAACAATGCTTACATAACGATTTAACAAAAACTAACGTATTTATATTTTAATCACCATTTACTTTTAATCATGGACCTCGAGTAGTAGTAGGTCTATGTTTTAATCAACCGAAAGTTATTCCTCCTTCATTTTCTGTCCATATTCACTTGACCTTTAACAGTAACAGATGTGTCAGTTCCACTCCAGTTCATCAATTACATAATAACCCCTCTCCCCTTCCCTCTACTCCATTCTACAGGCTTTTCATTCCCTTTTCTTTCCCATTTTACAATCTTCCTACGAACAATACAGGTGTGTGCACACAATTTATACACTTAATACACAGTAGACTGGATCCTACAGGTTCGACGCACAACAAAACTTTTCAGAGACGACAAAAGCCGAGGTTACGATTGATTTTCTCCCCCTAGACCGTTGTAGGTCATTGTAAGCGATCCCGTACACCTCAGGTATCCAATCATCCAGTCGCATGTATGTTAGTGTATATGTAGCATTACAAATTATGCAATTGTAACATATCACTAGCGTGTCAACATGTAATTCACAAGAGTATACATGTAAGGAAGGGGATAAGATAAAAGTAAAAAAATATGTATGAACTATGAAAAATAACCATAAGTTTACTAGGTTAATATGAACTTTAATGAAGGTGCTGTGCTTAGCCATGTCTATGGTATGTACAATACAATCTAATTGCATGAATGTGTGTGTACTGTACACATAGTAATAAACTGTAAACGGAATCATAAACATATAACCAACAAAAGGTATTATCACTATGATGTAAATGTAAGAAGATAAGTTTTAATTATTTTAATTTTAAATAATATGAACGATGTAAAACAGCCACATGAAGGGGGGTGTAACTTCGCCCTTGATGTGTCTAGCCATGTCTTTACAGACTTAAGTTTACCCCTCCTATAACCAATGGATGACACATAAGATGGCCACGGTGAAATAAATTATGTTTGGAATGGCCGCAGTATGATAACATCATCATACTGAAATTAACTTTGCATTCTATGTTGGTTTTACATGAGCAATTGAGTAAACAGAAGAAACATATTAATCATGCAATAATGGAAGGCTCTGGAGACTGGATGAACAGATTGTACCCCCCCCCCTCCTCCCCTCCCACACACACACACACACAATGTGGATCAGGCAAAGAATTTTATTTCATATTTTCAAGGGTGGGGGCTACTTTTTTTACAACCTAATCCCTGATTCTACAACTTAAGATACAGCTTTAAGCTTTAACATTGCAATGAATGGAGATTTCCTGGGCTCCTTTTAAATTTTTCATGGTTCTTTTGAGTATCAACCTGATGAGTCCTCATGTAAAGGTTTCCCTGAAGCAAATAGTACATCTGTACATGAAAAAAAAATCTTGAATTAACAACAAAAACCTGGCACATGTTGGCTTTGATACCCCTTTCATAAACCCAATAAAACCCAATTATGCGGCTAATAGCAGCATAATTTGGTCGTAAAATCAGAGGACAAGAGTTATCCGCATTATTCTGATGCTGCTATTATCCGCATAATAGCAGCATCGGGACAAGATTTTGAGTTTATGAACGTATTTCCAAATAATGCGGATAATTGCCATGGTGCGGTCACAAGGTCACCCTTATCCAACACAACCGCATCGGAGGGGGCGTGTCCAGTTGTCATGAGGATTATCCGCCTTTTTCAGGACGGGCGCTCGTAAAAATAATGTGGATAATTTTCGGAGTTTGTGAACGCAATTTTTATTGAATTATCCGCATTACTCTTAGGCGGCTAATTGGAGGATAGGTTTTATTGGGATTATGAAAGGGGTATTAGTTTCATCAATAACTTTCAAACTTGAAAGTTATTGCAATGATGAACATTTTCAGGCAGGTTCCCTGCAGGGAGTTTAAGGACAGGAGAACTTTTATTTACCAATGATTTTTCTCCCTGCATTTCATGGCTCATCAAAACATAGCTTGAAGCTATTTTTCATCCAGATATATCCCCCGATTCTTTCTCCTTCCTATTGCACAGCAACCCGCCGGCAACTTCCGCCCTTCTCATCATCTTTACCGAATTAATTAAAGATATCCCCCGTCTCGGCACTCGGAATTGAAGCCAAGCGAACTTTTTTTCATGTGCGTGTCGGCCAATCCCTCAAAACAACGTCGCAAGCATGATAGATTGGTCAGGGATATGTATAGACCCCCTTTTTCCCCTTCATGCAATATTAGCATCTAATTCAATTTTTAAAAGCCGCTTCGACAACTAATCAAGCACGCCGATAGCCGGGTTCTGACTGGTATGTTAAACAATGGATGGGTTCACACCGTTACCATGGAAACTTGGGAGTTTTGGGTAGCTTGGTGTTGTTTACTAGATCATGTTGATTATGGTTCGCTCCATCATAGCTTCGCCATGAAGATCAGATTTCTTTGATGAGTAGATGATCACCTTAAATGAGAAAGCCTAGTCTAAAAAAATCTTGAATCAGACATTAATCTTGCAAAAGATTGATAGTATACTGACAAAATCTTATGTAAACTAAGTTTTTCTTCCTGCAAAAAAATCCTTTCCTATAATTAATTAGGTGTATGATCTTTATTGACTGCAATTATCTGAAGTTATTTTTCTATTCATAAAAATTCAGAGTATTATTGTTATCCACATTATTTAGTACCACATTCAGGCATTACTAGTAGCAGTCATGGGGATCCATTGCCTAACTGTTCAACCATCAGACCATGCATGCAGATAATATTTTCATTAATTATTCATGACTGTATTCAAAGATACAACAAATTAAACATACATCTACGTGTATCTATCCCCGTAATGTCACTGGAACATGTACATTGAACAGTACATGAGAAATCAGATTGCTTTTACTACATAATTTATGTAAAAAAGGGGGAAAAAATACGCTATTGCCGGTATGTGAAGATCACAAAGACATAAAAACAATAACCATGGACCAGAAGAAATTTGAACATACATCTATCATGCATCTAAGACAAACATATCATCCAATGAATAAGTACAGAAAATAAGTAATCATAATGTATTGATTTCTTCTTCCGAATTCTTCAGCAATAAGAAAAAAATGCTGATGTGAACATCGCCGAGACACGAACAACGTGACCGTGGTCCCCAAGCTAGAACGCTCCATCACGAGGTGCGAGATCTTGATTGCTCGACGGTTCGACCGGGGACCGTCAAAGTCCCCCTCTGTAATTGAGGGGCAGAGAGTTATGAAATATGCAATTTCAGCGAGGCAGCTGCATGCATCGACATGCATGTCTGCGGGCTTGGTTCAGGTAATAACACGGGCAATGATGGGGGACTGTGTATTATGGAGGGGGGCAGGAGGGAATCCTGATTGGAAATCTGAGTGTCTTGGATAATTGTATGCAAATTTATGCATGAATCGTGATCATTTTCTATTAATCTCTGTTTGAATAGGAAAGCATGTGAATAAATTCATTAATAATGAAGAGATGTTTAAAAGACAATCAGTTTACATGTAGCTATCAAATAGTGCTTATGGCGTACATTTATCGTACATGATTAATACAGAGTTTCCAAGAAGCGGTACATGATGTACATTAGCTTTGGTGTATTATCACTGTCAGTGTCAGTGCCGTCAAATTCTGGCTACTAGGATGGATGTACTTCTCCACTCCCTGGGGAGTATTTCACAGTAGTGGTTCCATACATGTATATGTGCCAATGCCATGCATCCGCATTTTGTCTAATCAGCCTTCTCTCCATCTTGGCTGTCCATGGCATCGATCAGGCTTTTGTGAAACTGGGCCTCTGATCACCAAGAATACCTATTTCCACATAACCTGGGTGAAGAGTGGCAAATGGATGCCTTCCCAAAGGATAGTGGTATTGAGCCAAGGTGGGATTTCATCCAGGGACCTTCTCATCGTAATTCCAGGGTTCTTCGGAAACTGATCATCAAGAACACCTCAAAGGTTCTTTTCACAAGTACAAACAACAATGAAGAAGTGATAGAAGGAATGTCGACCCAGATGGATAACTCTTGAAGCAGATCCATAAAGCTGAAAACCTGATCGATCAAAGGCTTCAAGTTCAAGATCCTAACTTATTCATAGCCTCTTCTACTCCACCTAATCATTTTCTGACGAACCGCTGCATCAAAAATTGAAAGGAACTCGCATGGCTGGAATAACAAATTGCGTAAACTTTGAGAGAGAAAGATTGGTTAATGTTGTCCTGCCATAGAATTAGCCCTGTCCCTGACATAGCAACAGACTGGCAAATAGATTAGTGGGTCAGGACGAGAGCAAATGATTTTTTTAGACATTTGACTACTTTACAGTCAAATTGGACCAGAACAGTCATCCCTGTGTGTATTAGCTAGGTACAGATTTGCAAAAACAAATTCAGAGTTGCGCAAAACTGACTAGGCCTACATGTAGTTTGTTCTTGGAGTGTACGTGTAGAAGCTTGGTTGTATGAAAGTTCACCATGCCATTTTGATTTATCTCTTTTCTTGCATTGGATAACTACAACATAAATTCTTACAAAGACATAATTGGAGGACTTAACAATGCTAAACTAGGCAAGAACACAGAATCTTCCCTGACTAGACCTTTTAAATCAACTATTTTCCAATCTTGGTAAACCACAGCTGATCCCCCACAAATCCTGACCAACCATTTACTTTAGCTCCACAAGCCATCCCCCCAAATCAGACCAACCAATGTTTACTTCAAATCACAATATTTGTCCTGAACTTGCCTACTTTTGTTTATTGAGAAGATCCAGAGGTATATCTTCAAGAGGCCATTGTAAGGGGAAGCCCCAACCTCATTTTACCCCCCCCCCCCTCCACCAAAAGGTAATTTCAAGCAGAGGCAGAGAGTATTCATAATGACCCCCCCCCCCTCCTCCCGTACCATAGGCCCACATACATGTACATTCTTGGAATCTTCTACACACTCCCTACATGTATATATTCACAAATTATGATCACGAATATGGAATTAAAAAGAGAATTTATGTCTTATGACACGAATTCTTCTCATCATATTAGATATGTGATAAGAATGCATGTACAGGTCTTGTACGCTAGTTTATAGGGTACACCACTGACTACATGTACGTACGTGTACAAAGCAGTGATGCTCAATGATTGTCATACAGCATCATATGCAGCCAAATGACAATCTTGAAAGGGAATCACAGTTCATGCTTAGCTCTCAAATCATTCAATCCACTCTCAATTT
This sequence comes from Lytechinus pictus, assembly GCF_037042905.1. Lineage (NCBI taxonomy): Eukaryota > Metazoa > Echinodermata > Echinoidea > Temnopleuroida > Toxopneustidae > Lytechinus > Lytechinus pictus. The sequence goes on from NC_087250.1 coordinate 23,506,053, forward strand.
TCCTGACATAATTCCACGCTGACACAAAGCTTTCTATTTTCCGAAGGTAAACAAACAGAAAGTGGAGGGATAAGAAGAAAACCCTTTAGAAACCTTACAAAAAGTGGGTAGATTTGTTGTATGTAAATGAGTGTTATACTACATAGAAACCAATTGGAGTAATTCCCATGATAGATCTTTAAAGGGCTTTTACCATCGCTCTCCAAGGCCGTAGGAATTACTCATCGCTGATTCTTCCAACTCCTGAGTTTCTTTTGATATGTGATATAAAGGTGCTGCTGCTTGCATTACCAAAAGATTTAGATTTCATTTCAGTTTTTGTATACAAAATTCCTTACAACCATTACAGTACTACGCCAATAATCATCCTTCACTGTTTAGCCAATCTTTTGCAATTGCTGTTATGTAGCCTTTTTTTTTTCTCTCATTACTTTTGGTACAAATACATTGAAACAATCAAAATATTAATTCTTCAAGGCACATTTGGCAATCCGAAGAAAGGGCTTGAGCATCTTAGAACTGAGGCTGGGTATATTCTTCATTTGGAAACAAAATTTAACAAATAATTCAAAATAAATAATGTACAACGAATTGAAAAAAAAACTAAGTCCATGTATTGTAAGTATACTTCAGGCCGCAGGTGTATGTAAAGTCACGTTTTAATTGACAAAATTTGAAAATGGTGAAATTAATGTTTGTCAACCACAAGAAGGGCAATTTTAATAATTTTAGTTTCAACAAATCTAATATTATTTGGGTAGCGAGATCGCTGTTTCATCTTCTTTTGGCATCATTGGTATGCTCTGTTTTTTACAGACAGACATTTCCAAAATACAAATTTGACAACAAAGTAGTAGTCTACCCCAGAAAAATGTTTTTTTTTAATCAATAGAGAAAAATCAAGCAAGCATAACACTGAAAATTTTATCAAAGTCAGATGGAAAATAAGAAAGTTATGACATTTTTAAGTGTTGCTTATTTTTCCCAAATCGGTTCTTTATGCTCAACTCAGTGATATGCAAATGAGAGAGTTGATGATGTCACTCACTCACTATTTCTTTTGTTTTTTATTGTTTGAAATATACAATATTTCATTTTTTATGGTTTTGACAATAATGACCATCGTGTTTGAACCACAAAATGTTAAAGCAATCAAATTCCACATGTTAAGGGAGGAATTAAACTTTGCTCACATGACAATGAGGAGAAAATTCAAATATTTCATATTTCATATAATAAACTACAAAAGAAATAGTGAGTGGTTGATGTCATCGGTCCCCTCATTTGCCTACTGACCATGATGTGCATATAAACTGTTGGTGAAATTTAACAAAACTTCAAAATGTCATAACTTTCTTATTTTAGATCCGATTTTGATGAAATTTACAGTGTTATGCTTCTTTGACTTTTCTTTCTTATTCAAATCAAATTTTTGTTGGGGTGGACTTGTCCTTTAACAAAACCTCAGACTTGTAAGGATAAGTAAAAGTATCTGACTCAAGATAATGATGATAGTGAACCTGGAGTGGCAATGGAATGTTTTTGTTTTCATTTCAAAACTACACAGAGCCAACAGGGGGAGGCGAGGCGGTAATGACCGAGATTTATTTCTGAGCAAGCACCACAATCCGTCAAGTTACTGAAGTCTGGACTTTCTCCAAAAGTTTGGAGGAATAAAATGCAAGTAAAGAATTTTGGGAAGAAATGTAGTAAAAACGTCCTCTGACATGAGATATGGGCCTGGTATGAAGATTTGTGGTTATTTTGTGGAAGGAATGTAGGTAAAAGGTTTTGAAACCATCAATGTTGGAGGTAATCACATGATACAATAATTACTCAATTTGTGTCTGTGAAGCTTTCATCGATTGAAATAATAATTGTGGATTGTAAATTGAATATTGTTATGGGGACTGTGGTGGATGTCTATTTAAATTCAAATAAACTGGATCTAATTTCCTGTGAGAAAAATTAATGTTTTACATGCACATTAAATTGTGTATCTATAGGAAGAAAGGCATACAGGTAGGGAGAAATAGTGCTTGATTGCTCTGAATTTTCTATCATTATCTCCCCCCACCCCCCCCCCCCAATCTCTCTCTCCCTCATCCCTCATCCCCCATAACCTTACTTAACCTAATTTCTCTCATGTCTCTTCTTTTGTCCCCATTAACTATTCATCAAATCAACGTCAATTTCACCTCGGAATATGTGGGATTTTACGTTTATGGGAACAATCTAACACAAGCATGGACTCACTGTTTTTACCAATTCCATCAATACACTAAACAAGAGAACTGTCAAATCTCTACTCCCAACTCCATGGTCAAATCTACATCTGCACACTGATACTGTATCTGGCTCAATACAGGTTTTATAATGCAGTAAAGAAGAAATTCATTATTCATGATATTTGAAACATTTTCAAATTTGATTTTTGTGCTCTAATAAACCTTGTTTATCTATCATCACGTCCATGAGAAGTGAGTGAAGAATTCATCACATTTGTTATTTCTTTCTGATTTAGTGACAATAAAAACTTGCTTTGGTTTTTTTCTGGTACTTTCAAGAATGAACATTGATGATTATCATGAGATTTAGGCCCTTATGTATTACTGAAAACATTGGTAATTATTATCAGAAGTCATACAATTTTTTTTACTTTTTTGTGCATAAAAAATAACACAAGTTTGAATATATCATACAATTATTCATTCATTAATTTTTTTTAATAGCAGAGATTACTCAATTGCAGTGAATTAAATATTTTGGCAAAAAAAAATAGTATTTTGTATTCAGACCAATATACATGAAAACTGTGCTGCTAAAATGTGAAAAGAAATTCGAGTATACAGGGAATAATTTTCCTGGTATCGCATCGCAATTTGCTCCACAATTTTTTTTTATGCTATGCATAAAGTCTTTTGTATCTAGCATATTTTTACATAGGACTGTACATTACTTAGTTGAGAGCTTTTCTCTTATGACTAAAAATGCTATTCAAATTTGTAAAGCAAAATTATTCCCAGGTATATTACCTTTATTTTTCTATTCATCATGTATTTAGCTGTTACAGTACATCTATGAGAGAAACCTGCCATTTCCAATACTCCCCTTTGGGCTGTAATGATATCACCCACCACAACAAACTCTTGCTTTCCAAACATTCGTCTACATAGCTCATCTTCCCTAGGAAAACTAAGGAAGAAACCTAAAGCTCCTCTAAATTCCTTCCACCTTCTCAAACAAGAAGTCGAGAGCGAGGATTACATTAATACGACATCTGCCGGGCAAATGTTCGCAGCGGCATCGCCTATCGCTGGGACATTTGTCAGTAGGTTAGAGACCCAGCGACCGCTAGGGCAAGCTGGTAGTGTAGTCTAGAGTCAGGTCCTGTCGCTGTCTGGAGTTGAACTTGGCCCAGCGGGTGGCCCATTAGTGGAGACCATGGTTGATTCTCTACAGGTTTCTGCGGATGTGGATTACGGGTCTACAAGGATCGGGTCTCATTGAATTGTACATGTGGGACTAACACTTGTCTGCCATAATAGTATTTACACCTATATGATGTATTGTATAGGCCTATACATGTCAGGCTTTTTCTGTAGGATTTGTAGTCAACTGGATGCAATTACTGTGTTATGTATTACCATACATTTATTACTCATTACAATGAACTGAAGTAGCATTAAATACCTCAATAAAAATAAAATGCCATTGTTCTCAGTTGGTCATGATGTAACATAAATTGAAGAAAAGTGTAACTTTTAGTACATACATTGTATATAACAATTGACTTCTCTCCATTTCCTTTTTCAAAAAGCAGTGTCAACAACTTACAAGTAGGTTCTTCATCACTCAATGATTTGAAATGTCAATTTTCTAACCGCCCTTTCACACAGTAAAAAAAGTCGTAATTTGAATGACGATTCCAGTGAAAAATAAGACTAATGTCGAATTTTTTGCACTTGTGAAATGAAACCAAACTAGAACTCCAGAGGTGAATTCCAATTAAGTTTCACTAAAATTACGGTATGAATTTTCCGTGTGAAAGGTACGATGATTCTAAAGACGAAATTCAATCTTAATTACAATTATGATTCAAGATTCACGTGTGAAAAGGCCCTAAGACACCCTGTAAACCATTAAGAAATACATTTTTTTGTAAGAAGGGATAAAGCAACTTTGCCATAATAGGCTACATTAAGATTTTTCTACTCACACTGCAAAAACTCCGGTGTTGATTTAACACCAGCCCGGAATCTATATATGTCCACACGCGAGAAGTATTCAAACAACACCAGTTTGGAATCGAACCGATGCTCTTTTAATACAAACTGGTGTTGTATAAACACCTATCTGGTGTTAGACTAATACCAAAACCGGTGTTGTTTAACACTTCTCTGGTTTGGACATACATAGATTCCAGGCTGGTGTTAAATCAACACCGGAGTTTTTGCAGTGCAGTTTTATGATGGTTTAAGCTACTTGTAAGTATATTTTGTACCATCCACCATGCATGTTTTCTATGAACATAATTACACAAAAGGCATTCCATTCAATGAACATCTGATGACCGATCAAATCAAGACTTTTTAAAATATATAGGCCTGATCGCATACACTGACTGATTTTCTAATTAGCATACACCAGAAAATACTGATACTAGATTTTGATTACCAGTACGTAAAATTAATGTGAACAAGTGAACTAACACTGAAATCCATAATAAATAGCATGTAACAAATCTACAGTGTAGTAATTCCCATGGTTATGCGCCATTTCACACAACACAATTTTTCTTCCACGTTGATAGATTCAATTGAATAAAAGACCTTCTTCTTGCAAACAGAGAATATCTGCAGTTCTACTTCAGAGAATTCACAAATTAGACCTACTGGTTGAATACTTCAATTGCATTCACCTTGGATTTGGGGATGAAGCTGGAAAAAAAGTTGTTGATCGAAATTCAATTTTCACTACAAGTTTGGGGAAGCTATAATGACAGTGTATATTTCCAGATTCAAATTCAATTACACTTTCTCATGAGAGTTCATTGAGAAATAGGATTTACAGGTGTATAAGTGTTCCATGTATAAAACCAGCAAGTCATCAGATTACTTGAAGTCCTGGTTTAGTTCTAAAATGGTTTTCTGAACTTGAATTTTCATTTAATAGCAGTAATACTTCTTCCCCTCCATATAACCACCCTAACGATTTCTCTTATATTGTTCTCAAATTAATACACAGAAATGGCTATTTATATTTGCTACATTCTGTGCCTTACTATTTATTAGGCCTACTTCTTTTAAATTCAAATCCTTGATTCATTCCTTCCTGTTTCTCTCCCTCCTCTCATAGACTGTCTCCTCCTTCTCTTTCTTTTTTTCCTCCTTTCTGCCTTTTCCTATTTTGTATTCCTCATCTTCTATGCTTCTTCTCCATCTCTTTCATCTTCTCCCCATCTTTTTTTCGCAATCATTCACCTAATTCTCCCTACATGAATCAGCCTCCCCTTTCTCCTTCCATTTCCTCCTCCTTCTTTCAATACTTTTATTTCTCCACCTTCACCACCTCACTTTCCCCCTCCATCCCCTTCTCCTTCATTCCCTTCCATTTCTCTTTCTCTCCATCCTCCTTCTCTTTCTTCTTCCATTTCCTCCTCATTCTCCTCCAGTCCCCCTTCTCCTGTTTCTCCACCTCCTTTCATCTTCACTACCTCACTTTCCCCCTCCCTCCCCTTTTCTTCCACTTCACTTTCTCTTCATCCTCTTTCTCTTTCTCCTTCCATTTCCTCCTCATTCTCCTCCAGTCCCCCTTCTCCTCCTCCTTCAGTTTCTCCAGCTTCTATTCATCTTCACCACCTCACTTCCCCCTCCACCCCCTTCTCTTTCACTCCCTTCCACTTCTCTTTCTCTTCATTCTCCTTCTTCTCTTCCATCTTTTGTTCCCCTCTTCACCTCTTCTCACCCTCAAAGTCATGTTCACAGTGCAAGTACACCAAAGTACACTCAGCTCTGTCCAATAAATATATAACAATAATCCCCAATAATATTAAAATTAATGTCCCCCTGACAAGTATTTATAAACACCCTTTTCATCTCCAAAACATTGCATATTTTTTTAAACCATGGGGAGAGGGCCAGCCACCCACAATGGGATCCAAGTACAATCTATATTATGAGGTCACGAAGGTCAGAAATCAACAAATTCCATGACAAATGACTTACAAAAGGTTTATGCAAACGCAGGTTTATCAAAATAGTAATTCACTTCGAGAGAAGCAAACCACAAATCCTGATTGAATAACTTTTGGGGGATTCAAATAGCATTTGATAGACCCCAAAATAGTCAAAGTATTGGAGGAAACTCAAGAAATTCTTTTTATCAAAATTGGTAAAAATATATAAAAAAGCATTTAAAAATACTTTAAATATTCATAAATAAACATAAGTTTATGATTTATAAAATAGGATTCAACATTAATAATGAACAATTTCAGTTTTCACTTCATATTATGAAAATTCATGTCAGAACTGAGCAGAAAGAACTAAATGAATTTTGAAGAAAAAAAAAGTAAACTTTCATTTATAATCAATCTTGATTTGTTTTATCTAGGACTATACCGATTTTGCACAAATAATACTAGTACATCCATAATGTGGGATAAATCCTAAATTTCATCAGTCTTACAAAAATACAAATTCATACTGCAAGTCTGCAACAATTATCAAATTACACAATAGTTATTAAATCTAGATTGTACAAAAATTAATGATAAAAAATAATTGGAAAATATTGCAAAAATATTACAAACAATTAACAATGTCTAATGAATAATGGCCCTATTCAAATTACAACAAAATACAGATTAAAATGTCTTAGTAATTTAAGATGATTATCACAAAAGGCATTTCGTATTCAAGAAGAAATACAAAGACCCAATTGAGAGTTTGAGAATAGTTATCTCGGGAGCTCATTAAAATTCAGTCGAATACAACGGACTCGGATCAGACTCTCCACGGAAAGAAAGGGGTTCATTAATCCTTATAATCGCCCACTATCATAACAAATGCCATTGTTTCCCCTACTCTATTAGTAAGGTATCCATTCCCTATAGAACCTGTATAATGCGCTACTCTATCGCCTATTTTATCGAACAAAACAGCCTTTGGAATTGGTTATTGAGAGGAGAGAAAGTGGGGAAGAGCGAGAGAGAGTGATGAAGAAAATCGAATCGCATTAGCCGGGATACAGCCGTCGGGGTTCGCCGGGGTCAACGAAGCGAATAACTCGTTGGCAATTTTAGCGGCTTGTGGGCAACGCAGCTGTGTGGAGTTTCGACCCAGTGCAAGTTGAAGCGATGCGGGCCGGAACAAAAACAGTAATGAACTCGTTATAATAGGGGCTTTTTTAAAGAGGTTTTGGGCCGACTAACTTGAATAGTAAGTGCAGATTAGTTAGAATAACAAAGGAAGATCTAAACTATGGCATCAAGATGAGTAATATAGCTGTCAAAAAGAGATGAAAGAGCGACCTGACTCGCAAAAACTTTGGAGTCGTTAAAACCGCGATTACGTCCATGTGGTCGTAAAGAGAAGATCAACATAATGGTGGAAGCAATACAAAGCATTGGCACTTCCGATTGCCGTAAAAGTGTAATTCAGAGAACAGATTTCGAATCAAAAAGACACATCAATATTGGTCAAAACCCATGCATGTTTAGTCATGATTTCATAAATATCCAAACAAGAAACAAACTGACGTACATTTCGATTTATCCACAACAATCAAAATGTTTGTGGGTATCAATTTATATTGAAACTTAATGAAAGACCACTACAACTTTTCAAACAAGTAATGAATTCCTTTTAGTTTTTACAAGTGGTCTAAAAACACCAAGAGTGAAGCCAGAAAACTTTCAGACTGAGCTGAGAACTTATAAAGTTATACAGAACTTCACAAACCAAAGTAATAACGTCAGACATAAAACAAACAGTCTCTAACAAACTGAAACTTGAAATAAAATGAACTTACTTAGAGTTGTTTTTGTCCCAAGCAATCGGCTGTAGAGTTTTAGCCAGGGTGACGCTCCAAAGTAAAAGCAAAGCGTTCACAAAAAATATGATTCCAGATTTAGCCTTGGGTAACGCCATTGGACTTGGCCAGCTGAATTTAGTCCTGGAAAGTTGAGACATAGTTTTCCTCAAATACCCAGCAAAATTGGGTCCAGTGGAAGCTCCTTGGTCCAAGCGAAGTGCGTCTAGAATTCCCAGATCAGGTCATCACAATATTTTCAATTTTCGAAAATTCTACCAGCTCGCTCCACGCGCCAACCAAAGCAGCGTCGTCTGCGCAAGTTCTTCACTTGCAGCGGTAGTATAGATGTACGGTTTTTCACCACCAGCCCGCCCACAGCGCTGGCGAGGATGTCGCTCCGAAGCTCCTGCCGATTGAAGTAGGCGTTCAAATAAACTTTTCTGTGAGAAAATGTAAATCTGTGTGCTCACAAATGAGGTCCGTGACCTGAAGTAATGTACAAAGTATCCACGATGTGTAACAGAGTGCAGATGTGGTATTTCCGTAGTATATTATCAGAATGTAGGTTGAGAGGGAGCCGCCAGTATGTTAACCCGAGAGAGCATGCATAGCATACGCGAATATACAACGTTGGCCGAGTATCTCGTAACCAACGGATAAATTCTGGCGGTGCGGTGGGGATTCGCGATCGCTTGCAGTGTCGCCATGCAGCGGGATTTCGTCACCGTGCTAGCCGCGAGATGGATCGGGGAGCAACTTATCTCATGAATAATTCATGAGTTACGGTTGAGTGGGAGGGCTTCGAAGAAATTTGGAGCACTTTGATTCGTCATCCATCCCGAAGAAGGGTGGAGTCTTGACACTAATTATCTTTCGGCACAGAGGGCGCTTGACCACATACGACTTGGATGTTCAACAATGACTGTCGAAAATAATTGCGCAAGAAATAGGAACATTTCGAAATAAAATTACAACTGTTTGCCAAGAGAATGAATTCTACAAAATTGAAAACTTTACGAAATAATAGCAGACCGCTCTATTCGTCAGACTTACTTTCAAAGTAAAGTGATGGGAGTCTGTACCTTTTCTGAATTTGAATTTAGGGGTAAAATTGTTTTATGACGGACAATGTATTTTTTACTGTTCTAACTTTCATTTTCATGTTCAATTAGTAAATTTTTCACTATCTTCGAACAGTGAATCAGAACCTACATCAGGCATTGACTTTCCCCCGTGCAATAAACAAAATGTATCAGTTTTTAATTTGTTTAAATGATTCAAATCTCATAATCTATCGACGATTAGGAATGGGGCACACACCAGCGATCTATCCCACAATAAATGTTATTTATTGAGGAGGGCATTGTGGCGTGCGCCTGTAATCCAAGCTATGTGGGGAAGTTACAAATTGATGCAGAGGTTCGAGCCCTGGTCACGTCTTTCGGATGATGACGTTAACGGTCGGTCCCAGACGTAAATAATCATATCTGATTGATACAAGTCTGACAAAACTCAAATACACACACACACACACACATTATTGGCAGAGGGGGGGGGGGGCTTATTATTTTATAAACATTTTCGTTGATTACCATTTATCCTTAATTTTACAAGGTGAGTCAGTTGCATGTATATTATTGTGAACGTGAAGCGCGAACGGATGTGTTTTTAATAATGACCTAAAAAAAACCGGGGTATTTTAGACACAGTTTGAAATCATTAGCAGGATTCGTATCTCCTAAAAAAATGAAAGCGCATCATTTTTTATTTGTAAAGGGGGCTTTCTGAGGACATATTTCTTGGATTTCATGAACAAGACACGTATTTCACTCACTAATAATAAGTGCATGCCGTAAGTTTGTTTTTGAGACCTGCAAATGTGATACTCTAGGGGCCTGTCTTAATTATTACTTATCGAACTAAACAATAATAATGAGAGCACGAATATCGAACTAAAAATGTTTATAAACTGATCTGAAAAGGGAACGTTGAAGTCATAAACACTATACCGCATCTCTTAATAATACGAATGCAAGGATACACGGGTTGTTCCTAATATATAATAAAAGAAAGTGAAGCATTTTATCAGTTTACGGTAGAATGTTCATGATAACACAAACCTTCTTTCAACATACCAGATATTTCATATTGGAAATTGTTAAAGAAATGGAAAGAACATTTTCAGTTTTCCAAGTAGATCCTAATATGGTATTATTTTATTGGTAAAGTTCGTTATTTGGATGAGTTTCATTCTAGTATTCTGAATAAATCTATAAATAAAAATAATTACTTCTTATGAGCGCTAAATCGATAACGAGGAAACTACTTTGTGCCAACCTGTTTTTTTTTATAATTTAAATCGCCTCTTCTTTCGATTCTAGAAAGTACCAGGACTGTTCAGGACTGTTTTGTATTACTATATAAGTCTTGAACGTTCTTTATTTGGATGAGTTTCACTCCAGTATACTGAATAAATCTATAAATAATGATAATTACTTCTTATTAAGCGCTATAGATGACGAGGAAACTATTTTGTGCAAACTTTTTATTCAAATCGCCTGCGCTTTCGATGCTATAAAGTAACATCATAACCTATAACGGGGGATATCGCGACCTGCACGTTTTGTAAGAACGAATGTGGTGTCGGCATACTCTAAACTATGATCAAAAGCTATAGCGCGAAGCACGAGCTAACATTTTTTTTTATCCTGGTCTAAAAACGGAAACCTTTTAAAAATAAAGACTGTTTGTATAAATTCACGAACCGGTTTTGCATCTATCTGATGCGAGCGTGAAACGCCTGCTGAAATAGTTTAATACTAAATACTGACCTGGGGCCCGTTGCATAAAACTTTTTCCATAAAAAACTCTTGCAATTTTCTTGCCAGTTTTTTATGGCAAAAGTTTTATGCAACGGGCCCTCCCTGAATAATATCGTTTACAGGGTCGGAATTGCACTAATATAATAATGCTAAAATACAAGCTGGTTGTCTTGAAATCGAATTATTCTAGTTATGTAATCATGGACAGGTTGTATGGAACTGAAAAAGCCTGCATGTGAGCGCGAATCGCGGGTTGGACTTCGTGGTTTTTTCTTCTTCTTCTCCTCGTTCTTCTTCTTCTCTTCCTCCTCCCCCTTCATCTTCTCCTCCCTCTTCTTCTCTTCCTTCTTCTTACTCTCCTTCTCCCCTTCTTTTTTTTTTAAAGCTTGTGGTTCTTACACTTTATTATGCACCATCATAAGAAAGCGTGAAACGCGACATAATTTTGTAAAAATTACAAAATCGGCCCTTATAAAAATGTCAAAGTTTTTTTTCAAAAGAGAGAAGAAAAAAATATCCACGCTCTATTGTTTACGTAACTGAAATGACAATAGCACCTGCAACAGTAAAGTATTTAATAAGTAGGTTGAAGATGCCTTTTTATTAGATACGAATTAAATTTTGATAAAAAGAGATGACTTCATATTTTTTTTCTGGATACTGTTCGTCTTTCAACGTAGAGGGCGATGTTGCACAAATGACTTCTGAGGGCATAAAAATAATGAGGAAACACGTCCTCTGTTCATTCTCATTTTCCTTCTCCTTTGCCTAGTTCTTTTCGTCCCTTCAAACTTTTGTCCTCTTGATTTATTCCTTTTTTCTTTCATTTTATACGTGTTGCTTTCGCCATAATCACTACCATGTGTCAACATAATCTTCACCCTCCGCATCATCATAGATATTGCAGCATGATCACAAACTCCATCATCTTCTCCACTTTAGACATCCTTACCAACGATACTATCATCACCATCATTATCATCGCCATCAGCATCATCATCACCATCACCATAATCATCACCATCATCACCTTCATCATCATCACCATCACCATCATCATCATCATCATCATCATCATCATCATCACCATCACCATCACCATCACCATCACCATCACCATCATCATCACCATCACCTTTATCATCACCATCATCACCACCATCATCACCATCACCATCACCTTCATCATCATCACCATCATCATCACCTTCATCATCAACATCGTAATCATCACCATCACCATAATCATCATCATCGTCGTCATCATCATCATCGTCGTCATCATCATCGTCGTCATCACCATCATCATCATCACCATAATCATCACCATTATCATCGTCGTCATCATCACCATTATCATCATCACCATCATCATCATCGCCATAGGCATCCTCACCATCATCATCAAGTAACTCGTAATGAAAATGCATACCTATAATTTTTCCTTGATTTCCTGCTAATTTCCAATACTGGTTCTTTTTCAATTACTCAAATCATTCTCTCTATAGTCACTGTATTGCAGTGTAACAATGTCGACTTCATATGTGTTGTATGTGTTCTTTTGTTTTATGTATATAATATTGTGCAGGGCCCTGGTTGACAACAGTGTTTTAATCGCTGAACAGGCTACCCTGGGTAAAGGAGGCGAATAAAATGAATAAAATAAAATCATATTCATCATCATTATCATCATTGTCACCATAATTATATTCCCGGCATATATCATTTCATCATGTTCATTACCAGTGTTGATATATAAGAAATTCCCTATTTATTTCAGTTCTTGTAGTCTGTTCTTTTGTTTTCTTGAAATCCTTGGAGAGGATCTTACGCCATCGGTCCTCTGGTTGCTTGTTTACAAGCATTCATGCTTTCTTAGTAATCAGGTAAAAAATCACTACCAAAAGAATGTAAGAAACTGCAATTTAAACAACTTTTCTTTCTTTTCTTAAATATTCTTCAATCACCAACTTCCAATATTTCATTCTTAACTAATGAAAACAAGGTCATAAAGTTACAATAAAATCAATTAATAATATCAACCATAGATTGTAAAAACTACACTATGATTTGAATACAAAATGCAAATTTTTCTGATATGGTTTAAAAGAACTCAGTAACCCTGCAGAAAAAAAGGAAAAGAAAAATACACTTGGTATGCAGAGGAAAAACGAACGCATACAAACACAGTCTGGCAATATTACTGTCTTGTACACAATGAAGACACCAATTGGGGCAAGCACCACGTATTACAAAACTAACCAACTGCCAAGTGCTTCATCCCGGGGGGGGGGGGGGGCACTTACATTGATGAGTGGATACCATGTGCAACCCCCCCAAAAAAAAAAACACGTAAAAAAGATGTCTTTTTCAAGATAGGGCACATTACGTACATAACGTTATAAGGGTGTCAAAAACACTAAAATAATGATAAAAGGGTAACTATTTCGCTAGGAAAGCTACTTGATTAGGGTCAAATTTGTGAGGGTAAAAAGACTAAAATGTTCTATAAAAGATGTACTTTTTGCCCCAACAGTCAACACTACATGTTTAGAGTATGATTTGCGCGAGGTGTGGCTGTACTAAACCGGATGTAGGTAAAGGTAAAACTGACGTCCCTGACTTATAACAATTAAATATCGCTGTACTTGTTTAGGGGTTCAATTCAGGAAATACTTGCCAAGAGTATTGTTTTGTTTCCAATACTTGTTAAGGGTAGGGTTTCAAAGGCCAATACTTGTTAAGGGGTGCATTTTCAGAATATGGAAAATACTTGTTTAGGGTGCTTTTTGAGACACCATGGTTGCGCATGGTATCCACTCGTCAATGGAAGTGGCCCCCGGGGTGCTTCACAAAGATTTTAGTATGGCTAAAAGATGTACAGTTGCGGTACAAGACGCATTTTGGTCACAACATGCTAAAAGGACAAGACTGTGCATTTAATATCATGTGCGGCAGGGGTGGATCCGGGATTTTCACAAAGGGGGAGGGGCACATTTCCCCATGGAAATTTGACAAGCCCCCCAAAAAGTTTATCACTAAAAAATGAAGGTCATTTGGTCCAAGTAAAATTTGACAAGCAAAAAAAAAAAAGGCTCGCCTGCATTACGCGATTTGGTATAGCAAAAGTGCTGACTTTGAAAACAGCTATTGAATGATTATTCACAAAAACATTCATATGATATTAAATACTATGTCCATTGACCCAAAATGGATTGACTATGATCACGTGACTCAAGACGTGTGCAAAACAATCATTCATATATGATTACCCTTATGTCTATGTTTCATGAACTAGATCCATAAACTTTCTAAGTTATGATGCCAATTCAACAAATACCCCTAACACGTACAAAGCTCATTGACCTTAAATGACCTTTGACCTTGGTCATGTGACATGAAACTCGGGCAAGATGTTCAGTAATACTTGATTACCCTTATGTCCAAGTTTCATGAATTAGGTCAATATACTCTTTTTAAGTTATGATGACATTTCAAAAACTTAACCTTGGTTAAGATTTCAATGTTGACGATGCCGCTGTCGGTAAAGTGGCGCCTATTGTCTCGCTCTGCTATGCAGGCGAGACAAAAACGAAACATTATTACATTACACATTCCCATTAAAAATATTTGTTATGACTTTCAAGGGGGAAGTGGGGGCACTGGCTGGATGTACCCCTCCTGCTGGATCCACCACTGATGTGAGCATAGGTACTTAAGTATAAAGTATTACTATAAGTCACGCTTAATGGTATTAACACATGTATTATTGAAAAATAACTATCTGAAAAATAGCATGATGTCATAAGCATGGGGAGTATTATCAAAAGGGAAAGTCTGAGACAATGTTTGCAAATGAGATCTAATGATACCAACAAACAATTCTTCCAACACAAACTATCCTTCTAGCAGCTATGTTGAATTTTCTTCTCAACATAGCTGTTTGTTATCCATCCAACAAACTATATTAAATATATTTTTATGGTTTCAGAGGTTTTCTTTTAGTAAATATTATCAGTGGTAGGGATTTATGTCATGAGAGGGGGTCTGAAAGAGCATTAAAGGTCCCTTTGGTGTGTTTCAACCTAGGATGTATAATTTAAAACATTTTGGGATTCAATTTCCATCTGCTTTTAATGACATTTCAGAGGTTTTTTTTATTAGGAAATAGTATACATCCCTTTTGTGCAACCACAATGCATCATTTCAACCTTCCAACATATTGTTACTCTTCAACAATTTAAAAAAATTAGCTAGAAAATGAGCTATCAATACACTATAAAACTAGTACTGGCAATACAACAATGTTACATAATCATTAGATCATTAAAAAAATGCCTTATAATAATAATTGTAATAAGAATTCTGCTTTCGCATGGCATGACACATATCTTTAACAATTTATCTACTGTAAAAAATGAAACAATATCAAGTTTTATCTAATTTACAGCAGATTTTGGCAAAGAAAAGGTGGGCTGGAAATCAAAAAGTCCAAATGCTATAAATATTTATGAAAGTGAAATGAAAAAAAAAGTTTCATGATAAGACTAAGGCAATTTATGGCAATGATATTAATAATGTCACATTTCTGGTTATGGCAAGAAGATACCAATAGCATGTTAGGTTAAAGGACAAGTCCATCCCAACAAAAAATTGATTTGAACATAAAGAAAAAATCAAACAAGGATAACACTGAAAATTTCATCAAAATCGGAAGTAAAATAAGAAAGTTATAACATTTTTAAGTTTTGCTTAATTTCACAAAACAGTTATATGCACATCCTGGCGGCATGCAAATGAGGAGACTGATGACGTCATCCACTCACTATTTCTTTTGTATTTCATTATGTGAAATATGAAATATTCTAATTTTCTCCTCATTGTTAAGTGAAACAAAGATTAATTCCTCCCTGAACATGTGGAATTACATTGTTTTATCATTTTATGGTTCAGTCAAGTTGGTCTTTATTGTCAAATCTGTAAAAAATTAAATATTGTATAATTCAAACAATAAAAAAAAAATAGTGAGTGAGGGACATCATCGATTGTCTCATTTGCATGTCACTGAGTTGTACATAATCACTGTTTTGTGAAAAATAGGCAAAATTTTAAAATGTCATAACTTTCTTATTTTACATCCGATTTTGATGAAACTTTCAGTAATATGCTAGTTTGAATTTTCTCTATTTATTCAAATCAACATTTTTCTGGGGTGGACTTGACCTTTTAAAGGGATTGAGAAAATTTGTAGAGGTTTACAATAATCTGGGTAGTGGGGCCCTACATATTGTCAGTCCAAGCAATGTTTAAAAACGAAACCATGTAAAAATCACTTAATATATAAAGCATCATTACATGCTTGGCTACAAGTAAAATTAAACAATTATTTTCCATCATTAGCCTACATGGATGCTTCAGATGGTAGCCATCATTATCGCAGAAATTAAGCGACTGATAAGCTTAAAAATCCCAGGTGATTCCTGTTTGAACTAAAGGTTTGCAATAATTAAAGCATTAATTGCATGAGAAAAAAAAAAGGATTTAGATCCTAAATGATGTTAAACAATCACTTTAAAAGGAAAATTGGTCTCCCATTGGGGGTAGTTTGCACAAACTCTTTCGCTCGAGGAAAGAGGTCTGAATATGCAGTCTAAAGCCTCTCCTTTTAGAAAGAAAATTGAAAGTAAAACAAGTTGTATTTGTGCGAGTCTTGTCGCAACACCCACTTATTGATGTTTTAATCAGGGTCTATGCCTGTACCAATGCAATTTCACAAAACAGCAATATATGCTTAATGCTCAATGCTTAATTTCACAAAACAGTTGTATGCACATCCTGGTTGGCATGCAAATGAGGTGAGTGATGACATCATCCACTATTTCTTTTGTATTTTATTATATTAATATAAAATATTCTAATTTTCTCCTCATTGTCAAGTGATACAATTAATTCCTCCCTAAACATGTGGAATTTATATTGTTTAATAATATATGGTCAGTCAAGTTGGTCTTTATTGTCAAATCTATAAAAAATGAAATATTGTATAATTCAAACAATAAAAACAAAAGAAATAGTGAGTGAGAGACATCATCGACTGTCTAATTTGCATGCCAATGAGTTGTGCATATCACTGTTTGTGAAAAATAAGCGAAAATTTAAAATGTCATAACTTTCTTATTTTACATCCGATTTTGATGAAATTTTCAGCACTATGCTAGTTTGATTTTTCTCTATTTATTCAGATCAGCATTTTCCTGGGGTGGACTTGACCTTTAATTTTGATTTTGACCAATCAATAGCATGAATTTGGAACTTGTATTC
This sequence comes from Lytechinus pictus, assembly GCF_037042905.1. Taxonomy (NCBI): domain Eukaryota; kingdom Metazoa; phylum Echinodermata; class Echinoidea; order Temnopleuroida; family Toxopneustidae; genus Lytechinus; species Lytechinus pictus. The sequence continues at coordinate 23,523,233 of NC_087250.1, forward strand.
AATTGTTTTAAAAAAGCATTTCAAACAAAACTCTTCTTGGTACAGGCACCTGGAAACAAGTTTTAAAACCACCAAGTCAAAGTACCTAGAGGTATATACTGGTATGGATACAATTTAATGCATGTCAAAGGTGCAATTGGGTAATTTCTTAGGTGGAATTTTGTAGTACTATTGATGCTAACAGTTATAGTGAGTACGTATCATAATCAGCTCCCTCATTTGTGTACAACCCACGATGTGTATATCACTGTTTTTTTTAATAAACAAATATAACAAATTTACATCATAATGTTCTAATTTTACATCAATATCGATGACTTTTTCAGTGTTATGCATGTTTGAGTTGTCTCTCTTCATGTCTTTATTTTAATCTACTTTTGTTCAAGGGATTTGAATTCGATTTAAATGAGGGAGAGATAGGGTAACTCTGACATAGTAAATCAATAATGCATAATGTTTGAGAAATGAGTGAGAGGTTGGGGCGTGGTCTGGCCCTGCCCTACACCAATCAGAGGGGGCGGTACTGTGACATTATGAGGCATCGGCTGGCTGTGCGATGTGATGGGCGATCGGTTGGCCGCTTCCCCTGCTAGGGTTGACAGGTGGTGGTACCCACCCCCTCCTCCGATTGGCCCAATGTTTGGGTGAACGTAATGCATTGTCATATTTGTCGCGACGGACCGTGGGAATATCGTTGTGGCACTTGTGGAAGCGGGAAGAGTGCTCGGTTGGGGCGTGGTGACTCTCGTGAGGTGGATGGGGTAGCCGCTGGGGTGTGATAGGAGGGTCTGGTGGTTGGGTTGGTGGAGCTGAGGAGGGCGCATGTTACGGGCGTCGGCCAGTGCCTCCATCATGGCTGCGACGGAGGAAGTCGCCGCTTTGTCGAGGTTCGTGATCGAGAGACGCTCCACGTCGTGGCTGGGGTCTGAGACGGAACTGATGACCTCGTCGGGAAGTATTGAAGGACCTTGATGAACATCAGTAGATACTACGAAAGGAAAAAGAGAGGATCATAATAATGCTGAGATCACTAAAATTGCCTGTGAATACAGATTTTGTTAAACTCCCATAGAAAATTGAATGGACGGATGACTTTTCCCATGACTAGTGATCCTTCTTATGCTAAATGATTTATCCCTGTGTAGCCAAGGGTGGAAATCTCTCCCCACAGGTAGGGGGACCATGGGCAGGAAAATTTGACAAGGGAAAAAAAAAAAAAAAAAAAGGTTATCACCCAAGAAAGTAAGGTCATCTCTTCCAAAATACATGTTTTATTTCGATATTGAATGATGTGTTTCTTTCCATCATAAAAGACCAAAAATAGTAGGGGGGACATTTGATATTGTGTCACTGTCCCCCCTGAGATTTCCACCCATGTGTGTAGCTGACTAAGCACTTTTGCTCCAGTCATGCATAAATTGGTGTGTAACTTTACAAACAGCGCTATATGTATGTACCCCACCCTTGATCCAGTAAGCAAAACAGTAACAACAGGGATAGAGTCCAAGCCAGCCTGAAAGCAAGATTTTGCCGGCCGAGGCCAAGCCTTTGGGAGGTTTTCACCAGTAGCCTTGTGGCTCACAACTACCAGCCTTGACTACGTGGAGCGTTGTGGCCCTGAGGATTAGTCTCCGGACTTTGAAACAGAGGGTCGTGGGTTCGAATCGGAATCCCAGCCATGGTGTAATTTCCTTCGGCAAGAAATTCATCCACATTGTGCTGCACTCGACCCAGGTGAGGTGAATGGGTACCCGGTAGGAAGAAATTCCTCGAATGCTCGAGCGCCCGATCAAGGTATCCGTGCTAAAGCAGGGGTAATAATAATAGCAGGGCCCGCTGGGAGAACAGTTTTCGGAACGGAAGTGGTACCCTGGGTAAATAAGCCGTTATTATTGTTATTATCATTACTACATCCCTGATTAATAAGCCCTGACATAGCATTCATCCTTACTGCATGTCAAAATTGCAAATGGTAAATGACAAAAAGAAATGAATGATTTCATTACAATCATTATCATCATTAATCGATAGCAGTGGCACAACGAGCCAAAAAATTTAAGGGGGCCAGATATGGCATGTTGTGCAAAAATTAATATGTTTTTAAAATTAAAATCCAATTTAATGATAAATTTTGACATAATATTCAGAAAATAATATATTCCCCATCCTCTCTTTCCTTTTCTCTCTGTTTTCCTTGGTTGTAAAAAATTGTGGGTGGGGCAAGTGCTCACCCCCCCCCCCCCCATCTGTACAACACTGGTCAATAGGTTACCATGCTCTAGGATTGAGCTTAATCGAGAATCAATTTGGCAAGTAATTTAAATATGCAAGAAAAAAAATTAAAGCTAGTAATTTCATTCTAAATGGAATCTTTCTGCATTATGTCCTTAACTGTCTGTCAAATTGAGCATGTTTATTTTCATTTCCAGCTAGTAGTGTCCTAAATTTCCCAAGACATCAAATGGTTTGAGCAATCAATAAACCTGATGAATAGAATTTCAAAGAATAGTATTCTCAGGTCTAATGATTTTATACTGAACTTGCCATAGCTGTTATTCAAACAAGCATGCTCATTTTAAAACTAGTATATACTCCTTGCAGGGACTGAGCAGTCAACAGACAAGAAGGAGCGCAAAGAACAGTATTCACCTTGCATCAGTTGCTCCTGCTTGAATTCCTGAGTACTGCACATGGTTGCCATATTGTACATTGCCGCTGCCACCTGGCCCCCTGCTGTCAGGTTAACCTGCGAGGCCATCTGGCCGAACTCCACAGCATTCACGATATCCTCAACAACGCTCTTCTCTGTTCTCTGCTTCTGCTCTTCGCTCACTGCCATCAGGTTCCCATCCTTGGGATCGTTTTTGTTTGAACGTGGCTTGCGAGTTCTGGAGCTGACCCTTTGGGCCCCGGGGCCGTGGTGACGCTTCTTATGCTTGTAGAGGTTGCTGTTGGTAGAGGTCTCATAGTCACAGAGGTTACATTTCTTTGGTTTTTCTCCTGTGAGAGTGTAAATAAAATAGAAAATCAATGAAAACATCCCAATCAAAATGTTATTAAAATGCAATAATTGCTCTGGAAATGCCTTTATAATGGAATAACGATAAGAAAATAGAGGGAAAGTAGTAGAAGTGACAGAAAAAGTGGTAGTAGTCATACACAATCACTATAATATCGACACCATAAATAGGGTGCAATATTGCATATCGGGGCATTTGATCAATGAAGTAATGATCTCATACCATTTTTTCAGATCAGAACAGAGATGGAAGAATAACATTTTAGGAGCGCTGAATTAAAACCCTGCTTTAGCAGGGCTATATACCCTGAAGCTCAAGCACACAAAGAATTCCTTTCTGGGTAGAGAGTAGAAAATGTTGAGAAACACCTTGATAAAGACTCAAGTGCTGGAGTGAGATGTGAACCATGGACCTTGTGGTCCAAAGTTTAGTGACTGAGCCACAACACCTTTACATTGTTATGATTGGAATGAATAAATGAAGAATCATTTTACCTGTATGTTGTCTCATATGATCCATGAGGTAGGTATTGAGTCTGGTTTCAAAGCCACAGTAGTGACACTTGTAAGGTTTGATCTCCGGGTGTGTCTTCAGGTGGGCTTTGAACCGGTACTGGAACATGAATACTGCAGGACAGATGGGACAGGCAAAAGGCGTAGGCCGCTGAGTATGCTTCTTCAAGACATGGTTCTTACACTCCGTCTTGGAGAAGAAGCGATGTCCACAGTGCTGACACAAGACTGACTTCTGCTTGAGGTGCTTCCGCTTCTTATGATTTTGCAGAGTGTTCCGTCTGCGGCACTTGTAATCACATTCATCGCAGCTGAACATCTTGTCGCTGTGGACCTTACGGTGCATCCTCAGGTTGATGGGACGCTTGAAGGCCATGCCACAATCCTCGCAGAGGTAATCCCGTTCTTCCTTGTGGATCGGCAGGTGGCAGTTCAGGCTATTGGCATCACGGAAGGCCAAAGGGCACTGGTCGCACTTGTAGGGGCGCTCTTCCGAATGACAACGGAGGTGGCGGCGAAAGTGCGAGAAGCGACCAACGATGACCTTGCCACACACGCCACAGGTAAACTCTCCGGACATCTTTTCAAAGTTATGTGCACTCTTCATGTGGCTGTTCAAAAGATGGCTAGAATGGCAACTGAAATTACAGATACTACAGCGATACACCCGATTGGTGTCCAAGTCCTTCTTCTTCCCTTTGGTTTTAGGCTCTTTGGTTTTCTGTGTTGATTTGTCACTATGCAAATGATCAATATGAGAAGCAAGAGTTTTTCGACTTTGGCAAGTGTAGCTGCAATAGTTGCAGCGGAATCCCTTCGAGTTCGGCAAGCTAGTCATATGCTCATCTGGCTTATGGAGCTCTATTGCAGAACAGTCTTTGGAAGTGATCTGAGAAACATCAAACACATCATCATTACCATCCACCTCCCTCCCGCTATCAATTCCTTCACCATCACTAGAGCTCATCTCTGCTGCCTCTGGTACCCAATCCTCATCCTCATTTTCTTTTTGCTCTTCCAATTCATCCTCTGAAGGCAGTTTATTCCAAGAAGGTTTTCTCTTACATCTAGAAACATTTTTCCTTTGATCATCCTCTTTTTTCAAAAGTCTTCTTCTTGGTTTGGATAGGCTCACTTTTTGTTGTGATTTGCAAGAATCCAAGACATTTTGTCTCAAACTTCTTCGAGGAAGTGGCTTTCCCTTATCAACAGTTTCACCGCAAAGTTTCAGTTTATTCTTTTTCGGGTGGGCTCTCTTTAACTCCGAATCCTTCCCACTCTTTGTATGAACAAGTTTAACATGAACTTTCAAATCTTTCATGAGCTTAAACAGCAAATTACACTCTGGGCATGTGTACTTTGGCTTCTCCAAACTAGCCTTAGTCCTCCCTCGGAACCTACAAACTTTTTGTCTGCTTTGTTTTGATGATGGGTTCTCCTTGCTCTGCGGCACAACAATTTTCAAAGGAGGGACTAACTTTCGCCTTCTACGTCTTCCAAACCCAGAACCTGAATTGGTGGTTCCTTCATTCTCAGATTCAGCATCTGACCTATGTTCTTGAGTTCTTACTGCTTTTGTTGCTCCATCTGCTTTGTCTAAATCATTTTCAAAGACATTGTCCATTGTTGAGGATTCATGAACATACGCTTCTCTAGGATCGACCTCATTATGGGTAAACCTTTCTTTTGATGAAGATGACGATTGTGGCATCTCGTCCTCTGCTGGTTGAGTCTTACTGAATGCTGACGGATGGATAACAAAATGAAAAAGTGGTCGGTTGCTTTTCTTCCCTCTCAACATCTGTGTTTTTCCTGGCTTCTCGAAATGATTTGTATCTCTACTTTGAGATGTATAAGTCTTTGTGGTTGCATCAACAGCACAACTGATCCTTTCTTTTTCCTGGACCGAATCGTGTCTCCTGTAATTATTAGGACCATTAGCCGTAGAATAATTACCAGAAGATTTCCTAAATTGTTGTTCACTCTCACCACCAGTATCAATATATCCACTGTCTTCTGTTCTTGGATGAATCCTTGAGCCAGCACAATCCTGATCAACACCAATCCTGGTACTTATGTCTGCACTGTCTTCTATCGCTGTGGACATCACAGCCTGTGATTCTTGACTGCATCCTACTTCAAACTGACCATCCCCAACCCCTTGCCCCACAACGCTGAGATCAATTCCCGCAGCATATATCCCAAGAAGGTCCTCTGCAGCCAGAGCACTGGCCCTTGGTGTGACCACCCGCTCTGTTTTTCTGCCCTGGTGTCCTATGCCTGGAGCATCAACGTGACCACCTGTCCTGCAGGCTTCCTCTACAGAGTTCTGGTTGGAAGTGCTGCTTGGGTCTTGAAGGTGGTGATGATGATGGTGGTGGTGGGTGTTTTCAGGAGACGAGAGGAGGAGTCGAGAGGCATCGTTAAGGGCAGAGTCAACAAGAGCTTGGAGGGCAGCATGGTCATCACTTGCAACATGGTTGCTCATTCCTACACAGAGAAAAGAAAAGAAAAAAAAAATCTCTGAATGAATGATTTTAATTTCCATGCATGCACCTGTTTGAAAAAGTGGGAATCATATCATATGCATACAATGACAAGCTGCTTCATAAAAAAATTCTCGATATACTTGTACATCACAAGGAACAATAAATTAAATTTATATGTATACAATGACTTCTGTCCCAGTGACCCCATTATCTGCTCAGATCATCTCTGCTCCCATACGCGATCCCACGACATCTGCTCTGGCGACAATTGCTCCAATGGAAAATCTGCACGTTAAGCCAAACATAAAACTTAACCTCTAAAACTAAATAAAACTCCAATCCTTTTCTTTACATTTTTCTGAACCAAAACCTCTACTACAAGATTAACTCTAACCCTGTGCTATGCCCCCTGAGATATTAAGACTGGAGCAAATGTCGCAGGAGCAAATGTCGTGTCACCCCATATGCACGCTTGTTCAGTTGGGCCAAGCTTGAAGTTGACCCTCAATTCAAACAGTTCATAATCACAAGAAATAGCCTTAACAAGCCAACCAGTGTGTTGACTCATTTGGTAGAGCATCCGTCTCACAACCAGGAGGTCGGGGGTTCAAACCCCGGCCGCATCAGAACAAAAGACATTAAAAGATGGGAGTTGCTGCTACCCCGTTTGGCGTTCAACAATTCAAGGGATAGAGCTAAATTGATCTTGCGCTGCACAGTGGCTGCCGGGCCCACAATCAATTGGGCAAAAAGAATTTTTGGAGTATTTCTATTTTTAGATTTCAATTCAATCATAAAATATGGATTAAAAAAAAAATGACCTCTGCAACCTTTGACCTTACGACCCCCAACCAATAAGGACACATTTACTTCCATTTAAAAAATATAAAGGTCAGGTTTGAAGTTGATCCCTTAAACTGTTCTTCATTTATCATGAGAATGAGATAGTTAAGTGACCTGGATGGGCATTTCACAAAGAGTTAAAATATGATTTAGAGTCATGATTTGTTATGCTCCATAATGAGTTCAAACAGAATCCAGTAAAATTATCACCTAAGTGTTTGTATGTATCAATAAAAAATATGTGCCAAATGGCTGTGGAAGAAAATACATAATTGCTGAGAAATGAGCAACTGTCCCACAGATGCTTTTCTGTGTTAGTGATCATCAGAATTATCGGTTTTGAGCTAAGATTTCATGAGTTTACAAAGATAAATTTACATTAATGTACCAGATCTAGATATGATAATATTATGACAATTAACCTTGACTTAGAAGACTTTCTCATGAAATAATTGTTTGCTGCAACTACTTTTCTTTACCTTTAATACGCAGTAATGCAGTGATACCTTTTATACCACACGCAATTGGGAATTCAAGCACGACTCTAATAATAGCAAACCTTTCAATAGCAAATTTCAGGTGCAAGTTTACAAGTGATAGATCAATTTTAAATAAAGCAAATCACTTTAAACTTGTTGATGCAATTAGAAGCAGACCATGTATCAATTGCAAATTGGCGATAGAATGCATGATTTTCAATTGATTTGGGGGACCTAAACTTGACTTGTGATTAATTGCAAGTTTCTTTCAACACCCCATAAGCCACACTTAACTCTTCATCATCATCCGTGAAAGTAAAGTCCATCGTGTTGGTGTATTGTCGTAAATGTAGAATTGTGTAGGAGTATGCACAGTGCTGTGGAAGATCTGGGGAGCGTTTCATCAACATTTTCATCCGACAAGTTGTCAGATCTGACAACTTTTCCTGATTTTGATTGGCTGAGAGGCATTGTTCCTATGGAAACTGTCGGATAAAATGAGATTTGTCGGATAAAACGTCCGACAAGTCCTTGCATGAAACACCACCCTGTTCTACATGAGGTTAAAGCGAGTCAGTGCAGTTGGATTTTTCGCACCTCTTCGTAAAACGCCTCCGTTTTTTTTTATAGGTTAAATGCCACTGCTGAATACACCCATATTGTTACCTATGTCATCCCCTGGGCGTTGGTCGTGCTGTTCAGCCGAATGTCTCTGAGCGTGATCCCTCATGATAGACATACTCTTGGTGCGGAACTCACAGTGGTCACATGACAAACTGAAGGAAAGAACATCCATGTTGCCATCCATGATGGTTGCCTAATGAAGATCTAGTGGCAAAGAAAAAAAGGGCAAACATTCATCGTCAATAAAACGTTACAAAAATTCAAAACTATTCATTTTGTTTCACATTAATTTGCATAACAAAAGACAACATTAAAATAGGGCATAGAATGAATAAGATTACAGGCTGCCCACTTTCTTCAAAAACTGTATACAAAATCATAGAAATGACCATCTGACTGTGATTTTTTGCATGGTCAGCACCCCCACTTTTTGCCCAGCCCCCCCTCCCCTCCACTTTTAAACCGTTCTGCGACCCCTGGATTACACATGGCACAATTAGCCTCAGTCTTACATCATTTTGGACAACATTCGACGATACATTGTGGAAATAAGCATCTCAAATGTAGCTTAAGAACTGAACTGAGACAACAACCATAATATGTCAGGAGAGCGGGTCAAATGATCAATGATTCAATTAATCTAATCTCATCTATAGCTTAATTCTTTGTAGTTCTTCACCCAGTATTCGAGGATCAGCGATTAATACCCACAGGTTGGATATTGAGTTGGACCAAAAAACACATTTTACATTGTCTCAATTTTTTTGGTAAATCTCTTCAACCCTAAATTGTGAATATTTGGAAGTGTCATTTTTTTTCTTCAATGTGAGTTACAGCCTACTGGGGGGCGTTTCATGAAAGGACTTGTCGGACGTTTTATCCGACAAGTCCCATTTTATCCGACAGTTACCATAGTAACAGTACCTCTCAGCCAATCAACATCAGAGAAAGATGTCAGATCTGACAACTTGTCGGATGAAAATGTTGATGAAACACTCCCCAGGTGTGCACAAGTTGCTGGATCAATGAATCCCAATAATTTTCTCACAAAAGTTAGTAGCCCCCATTCCACAGAACGGAGACCGTTGAAAGACCACTGAAAGACTTAAAATTGATGAGGTCTTACAGCGGTCTTCAAGATCACTGAAATTTTTCATCTCTGTGGAATGGCTCAGAAAGACTCAAAGAAAGAACTCTGAAAGACTGATGGATATTTCTTGTCTTACTGGTCTTAGACTAGTCCTATATAGAGATCTTTCAATGGTCTTTCAGAGATCTTTTATGCAACAAGTGATCTTTCAGAATTCTTTCCATGGACTTTGCCTGGTCTTTCAATGGTCTTTCAATGATCTCTCATGAGTCTTACAGTGATCTCCGCCAAAATCTTGAGAGACTGCCGAAAGATCATTGAAAGACTATGAAGACCTTTGAAAGTTCATCGAAAGACTGCTGAAAGACCGCTGAATTTAAAGACCACTGAAAGACCATTTTCTTGTAAGACCGTTGTAAGACTGTTTTGAACCGTTTCAAAAAGTTTTGGAGCCCATGAAAACCGCTGAAAGATTGGTCAGGACTCGTGTAAGACCTCAAAGACCATTGTAGGTTCATTGAGAGACCTCCGTAAGATCGACCAAAATTCATGGTCTTTGAAAGGTCTTTCAGCGGTCTTGCTCTCTGTGGAATGGCCCCCGATAGCAAAATTGCAAGACTCCTGCGAAATCAGGATCATCATCATCATCATCATCATCTGCTGTAATCTTCAAAGGGCTCTGCAGCCTATCACGAAGATGAACTGAAACTTGGACGCACGTTATGAGGAGGAGTGAGGAATATTTTCAAGCTGATTTTGCAGAAGTTTTTGAAAGCTGTCAAGCGAGACTGCATTAACTATTTGGAAAGGGAGTTTATTCCATTCAGGTACAGATCGTTGGGCAAAGGCAAATTTGTCAATATTGCCTCTTGGACGATATGTCTGAAAACACTTGTTGTGATTTTTCCTAGTGACAGTGGTGCTTAAGGAGAAGAATTTGTCTTGGGGTATTGCAGCAAGGTCATTTACAATCCTATACACCATGCTGAGTCTGCTTACAGTGCGTCGAGAAGACAGACTAGGCCACTTCAGCTTGGTGAGCATGCTGGTTACGCTGCTGGTTCTACTGTAATCAGCTAAGACATAGCGAGCCGCTTGCCTTTGGATTCTTTCCAAATTCTGTGTGTCCATGATAGAGTGAGGATCCCAAACACTGCAGCAGTACTCTAAGTGAGGGCGTATAAGGGACTTGTATGCTGCCTCTCTGAATGATTGGGGTAGAAACCTTGTATTACGCCTGACAAAGCCTAGTTGTTGGGTAGCTTTCTTGCAGATCATTGAGATATGGGTTGACCATTTGAAGTCGTTGGATAGGGTAATTCCGAGATATTTTCCACTCTTGCAAAATTGAAGAGCAGTGTTGTGGATGTAGTAACTGTAGTTCACTGAAGACCGAGAAGGGCAGTACCTCAGAACAAAGCATTTTCCAGGGTTGAATGACATTAGCCAGGTGTTTTCCCACTTCTGGAGTGCATCAAGATCTTTCTGTAACATCCGAGCATCATAACTGCTTGAGATTTCTCGATACAACATGCAATCGTCGGCAAAGAGCCGGGTTGCTGATGAAACTTGTTGGGGAAGATCATTAACATACAGCAGAAAGAGTGTGGGGCCGAGGACAGTCCCCTGGGGGACGCCCGATGCAACGATACATGCTTTAGATGTTACGCCTTCAAGAACTACCGACTGCTCACGATCAGTTAAAAAGCTCTGTATCCACTTGAGGTTGCGATCTTGGATCCCATAATGTCTCAACTTCAGGATGAGGCGGTTATGTGGGACCTTGTCAAAGGCTTTGCTAAAGTCCAGCATAATCATATCAACTTGCTTTTTACTCTTGTACGATTCAGCAAGGTCATGGGATGTTAGCAATAGTTGAGTCTCACAAGAGTGTTTTCTTCTAAATCCATGTTGGCAGGGGGACAAGATGGAGTGAGAGTCAAGGTGCTTCATCACTGACGACACAACTATGTGCTCCAGTGTCTTGGAGATTATACTGGTTAAAGAGATAGGACGGTAATTTTCAGCTAACGTCTTGTCGCCTTTCTTGAAGACCGGAGCTATATGCGCTTTTTTCCAATCCTTTGGAAGAACTCCAGATTTCAATGATTGGTTGAAGATGAAGGTGAGAATAGGACTTACTTCTGAGGCCGTCTCTTTCAAAAGGATGGCTGGGATGTTATCCGGACCAGTGGCTTTGGATGCGTCTAGTCCCCTCAGAAGCTTCTCAACACCATTGACATGGACTGAAATGTCTTCCATTGATGGATATCGAGAAGGAAGGATGTTAGGCAGAAGGACATTGTCCGGTTCTGTAGTGAAAACCGATTCAAACTGACGACTAAGGATGTCTGCCTTTTCTTGGCTGCAAGATTTCAGGCATCCTTCAGAAAGGAGTTGCTGAATACCTGTGGAGTCTTGCCTAAGTCTTTTAACATATTGATAAAAGGCTTTTGGTTTTTCTCTTAGGCTTGGACCAATGACGTCATTAAGGTACTCCCATCTCGCGGAGCGAAGGGACTTCTGAACCTGGGATCTCAACTTCCTGAAGAGGCTCCAATCTTCCTGAGATTGACTTTTGAGAGCACGGTTATATACACGATGCTTCTGTCTGATCTTGCTCTTAATTTCCCTAGTGATGTAAGGCAGGTTGAATCTAGTACTGCTCATCTTACTAGGGATATACTTCTCTTTTAGGTATGTCAATTTACATTTCAATGATTCCCACTTCAAATTGACAGACTTGGTACCAGGACTGTTGATGAAGAATTCTTCAGAAAAGGACCAAAGCTCAGTTCTGATCTTATCAAAGTTTGCCTTCTTATAATTGTAGACTCTGTGAGCTTTACTTTTTTTATGTTTGACAGTACCAGTGAAGTCAATCTGAACAATAGAATCATGATCGCTGATCCCTGGAATCGGCTTAACAGAGTCAATCAATGTAGGATTAGTAGTAAATAAGAGATCTAGCATATTCTGTTGTCTCGTTGGGAAGTTCACGACCTGTTGGAGATTATGGTGGCTAGCAATATCAAGAAGAAGGGTGCATGGTTGGGTACTACTTTTGTAGACTCTTGCAGGGCAAGGCTTGACTGAATCAGAGTCCCAATCAATGTCCGGCATGTTAAAATCACCAGCAAGTACCTTGTAAGCATCAGGAGGAAGTTTACTCAAGGAAACTTCAAGCCCAGGGAGGCCATTGGGATCATTATAATGGGGGTTGTAAAACACTCCGAGATATACATCTTTCTGGCCATGGGACCTCAGCTTAGTCCAAAGTACTTCGCAATCAGCGTCATATTCAGGAAGAGCTACTGCGAGCAGCGTTTTCCTAACTGCAATGAGGACACCTCCATGACCATCATTGCGGTCTTTCCGCCATATGTCATACGTATCAAGATGTGTTAGAAAAAGCTCCGAGTTAGAAATAGTATCATTTCCCCAAGTTTCAGTTCCAAATATTATATCTGGATGAACAGAATTTATAAGATTGGATAGGGATTCGACTTTGCTTCTGAGACCTTGGAAATTGATGACTACAGCTCTCAGTTTCCTATTAGTATTAGTATTACCAGATTGCGGGGACTTCTTACGAGAAGGTGAAGGTTTGTCACCACTCGTATTCGTTGGTGAGGACATAGCAATTGGTGCGAAGAAGGGAGACTTGTCCTCAAGTAGAGAGGAAAAACTGTTCGAACATTCAATCTCAGAGGAGCTATCGAATAAGGACGATGCAAAATTTGGCATGCCGCACGAATAGCAGATCCAACTAACATTCGATGCCTGAAGGGCTTCATACGACGGTGTGTGCATATTCAGACATTTTACATGGTACCAAATATCACAAGAATCACAGCATATACCACCAATTTAGTTAAAAAGTTGTGGAATTGAAGGGGCAGGAGTTTAATGAACACCTCAAGTTAATTTGGGGAAAATAAAGATCTGTTGGACAAGTTTTGGTGGGGGGGGGGGGGGAGATTTAAAGCCTCCATTTCTAAACGCACGTAGTGACGTAAAGATGAAAGATTTTCAAGTTCAAATTGTCTAGATAATTGTCAATTACCAGAAGTAGCTAGGGCCTATAAAACTTAATTTAAAGACCGGGAAATCTACAGATCAAAGTCCTTCATTTCTGTACCTGATGTGATAATTTCATTTTATAGGCTTGTTATGAAAATAAATTAAGTCTATATCTTTTATCGATAGTCACAATGCAAATAATCAAAATATTATAATATTCCTAGAATCCTAGTCCTACACTTTTTTTACAATTTAAATCAGAATGTATTCTGCCCCCGTCCCAAGGCAAGACATGTTGAATGTTCTATCTATCTCTTCCCTCAAATTTGACACTCTTGAGTCTGGGGCTAGTAATCCTATTCCTTGCTTCTTTTGCATCCATGAATAATATATTTTTCCTTATTTGAGATTGGGTTATATATCAGTCCACAAAGAACTTTTAAAAGCTAAGCTCTATATACACATAGACCTACATCCATTCTTTTCTGCTCAGAGTCAAACTTACACGCACACATATCCACACACCACATCCGAGAAACGAACGTGTATTTTCAATATGCCACTACCAGGCACGGTAATGTCACATTAACGTTATAACAAAGGCCAACCCTTCCACACACGGCCTATGTAAAAACAACCCATGTTAACCGTACACCCAAAATACAGTGATGCGACGAGCAAGACCTCGTCAAAATGGACGAGATAACATTACCAAAAATCATCCATTATAAAGATTCATACTTCATCGAAATAAAGTAATGTAAGACATAAAATGTTCAAACACCAGAGAGGTTAGATTTACTTACCAAAAAGGTGGGATTATAGGCAAGAATCGGGTATTATTACCGCTTGCAATATCATGACTTCGTGAACAGCCGAAGGAGAACGCGTACATAAGGGAGAATTGAGAGGGCCAGAGTTGGCGCTAGATTATATAGGCTTCCGATAGAAATAGAACAATAAAGAAGTTAAATTTTGCCAAGAGAGATGGCCGGTGCGCAGTTTTGTTATCCGTGTCAATTTCGGAAAGAGAGGGTATTTGTTTACTTGTAGCATCCACATGAGATTTGTTCATCTGTTTGTTTTTACATCAATTTAAAGGTTTGACAGCAGAGTTAAAGCAGGGTGAATATTAGACCAAAAGCTTCGGTCTCTGTTATGTTGGTTGTTCAGCTGAACTCCGTTGGCTTCACTCACCAAATACAGAGGAGAAAAAAAAAAAAAAAAAAGTTAAAAAACTCCTCGAAACAGACGGCTGCCAGCTGTCTAGGTGAATATGAACTTTGGAATTGGGACGCCGCGCCGGTGACTCTCAGCTCTGACGCTTAAAGGGGAATCCAGCCTTGGCCATAAAATGTTGTGTTGTGTAGGAAAAAATAAATTAAACAGAATGGTGAAAGTTTGAAAGAAATCGGACAAGCAGTACGAAAGTTATAGCTGTTTTAAAATTGAGATCACTAATACTATGTAGATTTCAAATTGGCAACTGGGGAAGTCAATTATGACAAGGGGCAAGGACAACTTTCCCATAGGCCATATGTACTTTATTATCAGGGATTTGTGGTTTTCTCCTAAGTACCCATTCCCCTGGGGCAGTAATCTAAATATAACCCAGGTAGTATATTGTTTTATGTTTTCATGAAAGAAAAATATAACTTGAAATAAAACTTTTAGGAATAATGACATTTTAGCCATAATATGTATTGGAGTACATGAAAGAGTAGTCCTTGCCTTACATCACTATGACATCCCATATGCGGCCAATTTGAAGTCTCCATGGGTAAAGTGATTACCAAGATTTGCAACTTTTAAAAATTCATAACTTTCTTGTTGTTTGTCCAATATTGTTCAAACTTTCACCTATCAATTTGTCAGATTTTCTTTTCCGTATAAAAACAAGTTTTCATTTGGGTTGGATTTCCCTTTAAATTAATGACATCGCGTAGTTTTGCTTGTTTGAATATCAATGTGTACAAACTGATTTCCACAACTATGTTTTTTTTTTTTTGCTGTTAATTTTGTTTTGTTTTGCTTGGGTGTCATTTTCTACCCTAATTCTCACACATTTTATTGTCAATCGCAGTGAAAAGTATTACATACATCCCTAAAGAAAAGGAAGAAAGGGAGAATTAAAGGAAAATAAAGATAGATATAGAAAGATAGAAATTGAAAGAAAATAAAGGGAAAATAATGAAATGAAAGAAAAGAACAAAGAAAGAAAAAAGATAGAAAAAAGGATAGATACAAAGAAAGAAAGATCCATAAAACATACAAAGCTCAAAAAGTTCAATATAATCGCGCTTTGCCTCTTTCATTTATTATGACGTAACAATGAGAGCAATGTTTATAAATACTGGATATGACGTCATAAAGGCGCGTCCTTTTACTCTAGCGCATACTCAAACGCGCATTTCCGCTTTTTGTAAACAAACGAGCAATGCATGGTGGGAATTACCCACAGAAATACGATACCCCGATCGTTGGCGTCCGTTCGATGACGTGAATGCACAATTTGCTGTTTCACAAATGAAAATGATATTTCCTTCAATCGTAGGATTTCTTTTCTTACTCGGTCGCTGGGTTCTCTCACAAATAATAACACTTATGGGTTTGGTCAAGGAGCCCGCTTCCATCCAATCCCATCATTCATTTGGTGGTTACTATTATACGTTTATAGTGTTAGTTTTAGATAAAAACATAACAAAGGTGTGTTTTTTTTTTTTTTTGAGGGGGAGGGGGGTTGGGGCTCGGTTGCAATGATCCCCTGCGTCTTCTTGATTTGTATTGTTTTGTCTTGTCTGGTGATATGGTTGTACATGAAATTAATCTCTACTCTTGAATAATGTTCCGCGATCCCTGCATTGACACTACAATTAGTCGCAATAAAAAAAAAAATGAAGCCCTGAAATTAAATATAAAAAAAGGCTTCAAAAAGTGAAAATATAAGTAGCCGGATACATTTGTCTAATCTATTCCATATACTTTGTGTCACAATAATTGTCTCCCTGGAAAAAAAAAATAGAGATTATTTTTTTGTTACAGATGTCTTGAAAGCAGGGACTGTAAAGAGTAAAAAAATGAGGGTGCCCGACATGGTGTATCTGGAAAAAGTTTCGCTCGCTCGCATTAAATTATGATCTTTTTATTTCAAATTTTTTTGGAATGATTTTGACAAAATATTTAGAAAATAATTTAACATGTCACCATTTTCTCATTCCTTTCCTTTCATTTTCTCCCCTTTTTCTTTATCTTAAGTTTTATTACTTAATTATTATTATTATTATTTTTGGAGGGGGGTGGGGGTCATGGCCTCCACCCCCTGTCTGTACGGCAGTGCTTTAAAGTGTCTTCAGGCGAGTTCTTCCTTTAAATCTACGGTATAAAAATGGCCGCTGAGATAAAATGGCATTTTGAAACGAATTGAATTGATTATTTAAAGGAAAAGTCCACCCCAACAAACATGGGGACGAAAAATGATTTGAATTAAAAGAGCATAATACTGAAAGTTTCATCAAAATCGAATGTATAATAAGCAGATAAGAAAGTTTATGAAGTTATGCTTATATGCACATCCGGTCAGTATGTAAATGAGGAGACTGATGAATTCATTCACTCACTATTTCTTTTATATTTTATTATAGGAAATATGAAATATTCTAATTTTGTCTTCATTGTGAATAATGTCTATGCAATTTTAACGGTTGAAATGTTGACGGTCATAAAATAATGAAAGATTGATTAACATAATTACTCTGATTATTTTGAAAAAGGGGCTAAATGATTTAAGAAGTCAATACTGATGATAGCATTTCTAACAAATATTCCCCTAAAAAATAATTCAATATGTAGGCCTATTTTAATGTTTGTGACTTTTTATGTATTTCTATATTTTCTGAACTTGTGTTTTTAATGTCTGTTTCAATGTGTTAATGTGGATTATTACTAACGTGTACACGTGTTATGAAAAAAATAAATGAAACACTCCTTTCTTTATTAAATGATAAAGACAAATGCCAGTTGTGGTAACGATTTCAAAATGAGTTCAAACAGAATCTAAGAAAATGACCAACCATGCATTTATTTCGATATTGTTCTTCCAACTAACGGGTAAACAGGCATATATATGCTTGATTTTTTCAACATCATTTGCATCTAAATTCAAATCAAGAAAATGTGTATCACATTTTAGTTTACCATTATTATCAAAAATATGATGCAATTTATAAACCTCTTTATCGTATAGAATCTTATCAAATATACAACTCCCTTTATATCGAATAAGCTTATTATTAAAAATCACCACTTTCCCAAACTCTGTACTTCTAATATGTCTTATATTTACCCACTCTTCTAATAAGTCCATGTAAAATTTGGAAGCTGTTACTTTCAATAAACCTGGTATATAGTCACATGAAAATATAAAATCTCCACCCAAATGTTTAGTGGCAAAATTAAAGTACTGTTTCCATTTCATATCTTCATCTTTATTTAAAAGTCTTTTAATCCACATTATTCGCTGTGCCTTTACCTGCACAGGGAAGTTTAACATCTTTAATCCTCCTTGCTTATAGTCTAAAAACATTGTATTCCTATTAATTTTGTCTTTCTTACCTTTCCATAAGAAATCAAAAGTTAATTCATCCAATGATTCATAAACCCACTTAGGAACAGGAGTAAGAGACGCTCGATAGAGGACTTTAGAATAGATATGCACCTTTAATAGTTGAATCTTCCCCATAAGCGTTATATCCCTTAGCTTCCAAAAGTTCAAGAGTGTTTTAATTTTGCTTAAGATATCTTTGTAATTTAGATCTTCTTTCTTATGTTCATCTAGGGTGAAAAATACTCCTAAAACTTTAAGAAAATCAACGATCTCGCCGAAGGAGAAGTCACAATCCAAATGCTGACATGAGCCTAATTTTAATACTTTAGTTTTTTCATTATTGATTTTTAATCCAGAAAGTTTTTCAAAATCTGCAAATAAAACTTTTAGTCTATCAACTGATTTTACATTACGAGCAAAAACTGTCATATCATCTGCATAAAGTGCTAATTTAATTTCTTTATCTCCAAATTTAATTCCTTCAATCAGATTATCTTTCCGTAATTTATGAGCCATTACTTCAATACACAAAATAAAAAGGTAAGGACTAAGAGGATCCCCTTGCCTCACCCCCCTTTTTATTTCAAAATAACCGGTGGAATTTCCTTCATTTAAAACACAACTTAGAGTATCAGTATACAAAACTTTGACCCATCTCTGAAAGGATATACCAAAACCAAAAGCCGTCAGAGCCTTTTGAAGAAAATGATGTGATAACGAGTTAAAGGCCTTCTCAAAATCTATAGCTAACAAAAAAACAGGTAGATTAAAATGGGATGTAGGTCCATTCCATTTCTAATGTTAATTAATGCACATGCCTTACCTGTTGCTCTGCTAGACAAATGTCACTCAAGCTCTTTATATATACATGTACCAATATTACGTAATTGCGACCAGTTTACTCTGTTATTCAAATGAACTTATCTTCTAATGCCTACATTTCTTCTCCCTCTTCTCCATCTGTGTTTCTTTTTCTACTCTTAACTTTCTTATTTATATGCAATTACATATGATGTCATTACAGTACGTAACTTGTTATTTATTTGTATCTGGCGACCCCAACTCAAGCTCTGCTTTCCGGGTTTTCGCCTCCTTCAAAATTGTGTCGAAATATATACTGTATTCGTTACTATGTCAAATATTATTTTGTATCTGTTTGAAGGAAATAAATGTGATTTTCAATCAATCAATCAATGTATGAAAAATAACATCATCTATAGTACGAATGGCTTCACCAATACTTATACCTTGTATGTAACCCACCTGATCCCCCACAACGATTTCATTAAGTATTTTCTTGATTCGCTTAGCCAAAATTTTTGTTAAAATTTTATAATCCACGTTAAGAAGGGATATAGGTCTATAATTTTTCAATAAAAGAGGATCTTTTCCATCTTTAGCGATTAACGTAATAACTGCTTGTTTTTGCGACGATGCTAATTCCCCGGACCAATATGCCTCATTTAAGGCATCTTTAACTAAATCTCCAATATCCGGCCAAAAAGTATAGTAGAACTCCGAAGAAAGACCGTCATTTCCAGGTTATTTATTATGTTTCAATTCTTTTAAAATTTCTAGACATTCTTTGTTACTTATTAACCCTTCACAGAGTTCTCGAGATGTCTCCGCCAATTTAGGTAATCCTTGAAAAAATTCATCAAAGAGGTTATCCGAACACACGCACTCTACTTTATCATACAACCTACTGTAAAATTTCCCAATTTCTTCACTTATTCTTTTTTCATCACAACAGATGTTTCCATCTGTGGTTTTAATTTTTTTAATTGTGGTTTTTCTTTTATTACTTTGCATCAACTGGTTGAAATAACGCGAGTCTCTTTCACCACATTCATACCAGGAGGCACGAGATCAAACCTTAACACCTTCATTAACATAACTATAAATTTCCCTTAATTTCTCTTTTGTATTTTCTAGTTTTTCTAAAGTATTTGCATCAGTACGATCTTTCAATTGTTCTTCTAAAAACTGTATTTCTCTTTCTAAATCCGTTTTCATTTTCCTTCTTTTATCAGCCAATTTTTTCGAAAATTTTTGTGTAAAACTTCGAATTTTCATTTTTAGAAAATCCCATAACAACCTCTTATCTTTTATTTCAGATTGCAATTCATTTCTCAATTCACGAATTTCTTTCTTTAATTCTTTAACATAATCTTCATTTTCACATAAACTATTATTGAATTTCCAATATGACCTCTTCCTTGCATTAACTTTATTTTTGTTTTGTCGAATAAGTGTACAAAAATTGAATGATGATCAGGGGCCACAGATGGAATTATATCGCACTTTATAACCATTTCCTCTAAACATTCAGAAATTATCCAGTAATCAAGTCTGCTTTGCATGAAGGGGTTCTTTTGCGTGTATGTAAATTGTCTTTTCAGGGGATGTCTACATCTCCAAACGTCAAAAAATTCAAAGTCTTCCATAAATTTTCCAAAGTCTCGATTGAATCTATTTGAAATCCTATTTTGAGATTGTCCGTTATAATCTAAATTATTGTCCCTAATCATGTTAAAATCACCACCTATTATAACAGGGTATTTATCTTTATTCAACTTAGCAAGGGTATTTCGTATTTTTTGAGAAATTGCAATTGTTCTTTTTCAAAATTTCTTGTAGGGGAATATACATTTCATAAAATCAACCTAACCCCTTGAAACTTACAATCTATAAATATAAATCTACCCTCATTGTCTCTTAAGACTTGTAATATCTCCATATCTACCGTTGGCGCAATTAAAACTAATACACCCTTGCTTTGAGCTGAACCATGACTAAAATAACTGGTGCCGTCCCACGACGATACCATCTATCCTCACATTCCCTAGTACTAAAGGTTTCTTGCAAAAAGACAATATCGGCCCCTTTATCTTTACACCAAAAAAAGATACGGTCTCTTTTATCACTATCTCTAATTCCTTTCACATTGAGGGAGATCAATTTACAACTAATCTGGAGACTCATAAAAAATCTGATACAAAACAAATAGCCTAACACCGGAGCCAATCCCCCACCCAAGGGGATCCCATAAATTAGAGCCCCCGTCCCCTCCCATCCCAGACCCCCCCAAAACCCAGGGTTACTCCGAAGAGTAAACTTCATGCTATGAGCAAGAGGCAAAGGGGGAACGTCCATGACTATCGTAGGCAAAACCCCCTCCTCCGACAATGAAAGAAGACAAAAATAAATAAATAAATAAAATTGATATAATAAGCACTCTAAATTACAGGGATCCAAACAAATTCGGACGGACTACAACCCCAGACCAAACAAAATCAGGTCCCCACCCCAAACAAATACTATACGTGTACGAGAACCAGAATTTAAATCACAAACAACTCAGACCAAACCCCAACAGATCTATAGAATCGATTACAAACAATCTTATCTTGATAACACTGGCCTAAACTTATGCGGCGCATACAACTATTGATTTCCTAAACATGAAATACTAGTAAATACTTGTATGAATTTATAATCATAGATATCGTGGAGGATTAAAATTTGCTAGATCTGATAATAATTTGGTGAACTTGTTTTAGATTTTTTTTTTTAAATTTTATTATTAGAATGCATAAATGTATATTAATAATAAACTGTCATTAGAGTGTAGTCTCCTTTGCAGTTACCGCCTGTGCAGACAGCGCTCTGCAAGAACTTTTGAAGAGCTCGAATGCAGATCGTCGTGCATTTCGTGCTATCTTGTACTTAAAGCAGTGTTTCCACAGCTCCAAAGTAAATTTCCCGAAACTGACTCCCAAACTTCCTGACATTCATAGATATTTCCTGGAATTTTCAAGTTTGAATTTAAACGAAAATCGGGCAATAATACAGCAAGCCTAAATTTGGTTCAGGTGGCCAAAATCAAGGAATTTAGAATTTTTTTGTTCATTCCCTCTTTAAAAATAGGAACAAAATGCGAGCGGAAAATTTTAAGCTACATATGAAGGTAAAAAATTAGTTAAATATAACCTGAATATTAATAGTTGCTAAACGTTTAATTGTTGTTTAATTGTAATTTTCGGATTTCCCGAAATTTCCTGGAATCTTTTCAGTTCCCGAACCTTTCCTGGAAAAGTCAAAATGTCCTGAAATTTCCCGAATTTCGGGAAGAGTGGAAACACTAGGTCCTAAAGATAACCAGCCTGGTTTTACCGGCAGAGATGTGACGCCAGTTCTTCCAGACAAATTTCCCGAAACTCAATGTCAGGTTTCCTGAAATTTTCTAATATTATTATTTATACAAAAATCGGACAATAACCATGATAACAGAGCGAACCTGAACTTGAAAGTTACCTGAAAATTACCAAATGCGAGCGCGGAGCGCGAGCAGAAAATATTGAGTTACGTATGACTCTAACAAATTCTTTAATTATAACATGAATATTGAAATTTTCTGCGTTTAACTGTATTTTTCTGATTTCCCAGAATTTCCTGGATTTTTTTTCATTACTTGAAAATTACCTGAAAATGATCCAGATTTCAGGTAAGAGCTGAGACCGGGGAGGGGGAGGCTGTGTTTATGATGTCTTGTAAAAATGAAGCCCTGCAATACATAGTTGATTAAAGTATATTTTTCTTCAATGGAATCAAAATCGTAACTTAAAAAGGTTTTAAAAAGCATGAAAGAGGAATACTAATGGAGTCAAGCTTTCTGTCATGTTTATGCCTACTCAATAGGTGACAATTAACAAATATATACTATATCATACCAAATCAGGGTCCATGTAGCGTTCATGATAATACAAACCTGAGTTAAACCATGGACCTATTATGGTTAAAGAGAGAGCGAACATATAATAAGTTGGACGAGACAGGACGAAAACTAAAACAACAATTTCAAATGATAAATAAAGATATATAAAAAAAAACTAAACAGATGTCAAGACAGGAAAGAAGCAAGAAACAAAAAATGACGAGGATTCGATTCCTGATTAATCAAATTACATTCCATGCTTGGTTTAAACTTGAACAATTTGTTACACTAATTGAAGTAGCAACTCATTAAGTGCATCAGATTTTTAATGCTGCAACTTATTCCATTACAAGGGAGATAATGTTGATGGTCTATAGGTAGCATAAAAATGGTTTACCGATAATAAGCTGACACCGAATTTAAAGACAACAATTGATGTGTTACAAGGCACTCGATAATAGCTTAAAGGTCAAGTCCACCCCAGGAAAAATGTTGAATTGAATAAATAGAGTAAAATCATACAAACATAACACTGAAAATTTGATCAAAATCGGATGTGAAATAAGAAAGTTAACCGGAGAAGTTATGACATTTTGAATTTTCGCTTATTTTTCACAAAACAGTTATATGCACAACCGAGTGGCATGCAAATGAGAGAGTCGATGATGTCCATCACTCACTATTTCTTTTTTTTTTATTGTTTGAATTATACAATATTTCCATTTTTACCAATTTGACATCATGGACCAACTGAGCTGATCCATAAAATGTTATAACAGTGGTAATGTCACATGTTCAGAGAGGATTAAAACTTTGTCTCGCAGGACAATGAGGAGAATTTAGAATAATTCATATTTCATTTAATAAAATACAAAAGAAATAGTGAGTGAGTGATGTCTTCAGTCTCATCATTTACATACCGACCGGGATGTGCATATAACTTTTGTGAAAGTAAGTGAAACTTTAAATAAAATGCCATAACTTTCTTATTTTACATCCGATTTTGATGAAATTTTCAACGTTATGCTTGTTAGATTTTTAAAAATTCAAATCAACTTGTTATTGGAGTGGACTTGTCCTTTGAATAATATTCTAATCTGTATTTAATACTCTCCAATCAACACATCGAGAGAGTGAAGAAATAAATAAATGAATATCATTCACACATGTATCAAAATATTAAACAATTGCGATATCATGTAATATCATACGAGAAAAGGAAAGTGTGGATGTGACCAATGAGACATCATCAGTCCATCTAATGCATATTCATGACGACATGCATATAACTGTTTTCACATTTTTTTCTGCTAAACTTTAAAACTCACTAACTTGTCTATTTGTTATTATATTTGATAAAATGTTCAGCATTTAGCTCTATGAATTTTACTCTTTTTATTTAGATATAAATATTTTCAGCCCGGAGCATCCCTTTAATTTATTTTAGCCACATATATCTTGAAAGTAGCTGCACGTTTTGTTTGTTTTCTTTTAAATCAATATGATAAATACTAAATAAAACACTGCGAAATGTCGAATTAAAAATATAAATGAAACACTACCCCTAAAGTGCTTATAAATGATCCAGTTGAGTGAAGATAACACACAAATTATCCCACCCATTGGATTTTACCACATCATACAGTCAATCTATACGAAATTTTGACTTCACGCCAATTTCTAGAAATATCATAATCGATATTGAATAAGAGTTAATTGGTCAACTGTCTAGAAGAATGGGATTTTAATAATAGATTATTGGAATTTTCAATATAAATTTTATTTTTTCAGTTTTCTATGTAATTTCAACTGTTTAAATTTCGACCATTTAGAAATAATTGTATAATGATGAATTTAATAATTTTCACTAGTTTAAAAGTACAAGATAAAAAAAATATATATATAAATGTCATAGTATTAAAGTAAGATGGCGCTATTCCATTACTGAGTAAAATGTTGTTCGCTTAACAACATTTGTAATATCTCATGTGTTCTGGGAATGTAAGTCTTTGAGTAAAATTCTTGACTGGGTCGACGATTTTGCAAATCGTCATTTAGGTTTTGATCACGCATTAGTTAAATCATTGTTTGTTTATGGATTCCCTAATTCAAATTTGAATGTGGTCACTTGGCCTCGAACCTGGTTTGTTTTTACCGTTGTAAAAAATGCTATTTGGGCTAAGCGATGCGGGTTTTTGTTTTCGAAGGAAAGAATAACAGATGACGGGTTAATTTTGAGAATAAAAAATGAGATAAGAGTAAGAATAGAGATAGATTTTAGCAGAGTAACTAGGAGACAGTTTGAAAAGCTGTGGGTAAAAGGGTCAAGATTATGTTCAATAGAAGGGGGTAAAGTTAGAATATACTTTGTGTGAGTTATCATGACCTCACAATATGTTTTTATGGCATCTCAGAAATTGCAAGAATGTCACATAATTGGCTGAATGGCCCATTATCCTTGGCAGTCCTGGCCGGGGCTTTGGGTTTAAAGGGAAAGTAATAAATTTTAGAGAATGGCAAGTGTGCAAGCCTTAATTCATAAGCGGGTATTTTAAAGGGAGGGAGTAGATCGCATGGCTTAGAGTAACGGTGTGGGGGGGGGGGGCTTTTCGTTGAATTAGGCTTTGTACAAAGGTGCTAACTTGTTACCGTGGTGGTTTTACACTTGACTGTTTACTTTTGTTGATGTTCTTAGTTAAAGTTTTCTGTAATTTATAAGCGTTTTGGAGTGTAGTATTTTACTGAATACATGGTATGAATATTACATGTACTGAGTGTATGTAAATATTGTATATATGTTGATATTTTGATGAATAAAATTATTGAAAGAAAAAAAAACAACATTAATTTGTGAAGAGCCCGCAAGGCAGGCTGTGCTCTGTGGGCTTTAAATTAAAATTTAGACACAGGCTAAGTTCGATAATCTCTACTAAGCACATCTCAATAATTAAGAGATTGAAAAGGGCTGCAGTCCCCCAAATCAATAGGTTCCAGAATCCAAAGTCACAAATAGCACAATAAGGACCAATGAAAATGAGATGGGATTAAACTTGACAAACTTGCTTGATTTCTATTGAGTCCATTAATGCATTATGGGTTTTGACCTCAATAGCTGTGTTTAAAATGTTAGTTTTAACTTCCTGTATCTTCTAAGTTATTGAGGCAGTCAATTCAGCATGTCGATGGTTATACTGTAAACTTTAATAACGTAAAGCAATCTCGTTTTCTGCGTTCACGTATACCAAGTTGACGTATGGTTTTAAGGCGCCGCATACACTTTTTGGAACAAATCGCTTTTTCCTTGTTTTCTGAAAATGTGAATGAAAAGCATCATGTTATTTGGGGTTCAAAATTGCAAGCCTCTTTTCGGCAAATGGTAGACGATTTCTATAACTTCATACAATTAGTTATTTTAATTCGCCTTTTTTTTCTAAAAAGAGTGGTAATATAGTCACAGATCTGAACACAAGTGAATATTGGCATCAAATTTCCAAAATCGGGTCGTAGACCAATCGTAAGTTGTGCAGTGGCCTATAGAATTGTGAGTATTAAGGCGACCGCACACCTTACGATTGGTCTGCGACTCAAGTTTGGAATAAAGCGTAGTAGAATTTGATGCTAATATTGAGACTTGAAATATCTTACTGTGTAATGTTCTAAATCATCGTACGAATACCTATGTTCAAATCTGTGACTATGCTATCATCCTTCTTAGAATAAAAGCAAATTTAATATCTAGTCGTAATGACGTCATAGCAGTCGTACGATTGGCTACGATTTTGGCCTGTACTCTAAAATAAAGGCTTGCAATCTTACAAAACGGTTATATTAGTATTCTTTCAATTAATTTTAACCTCAAATAAAATGATATGTTCCATTCACATTTTCAGAAAATGAGCAAAATGCGATTTGTTCAAAAATCGGATCGCGAACAGTCGTAAGGTGTGCGGTGGCCTTTATAGTAAACTTACTTTACGAGATGATGTTATCTTATATTGGATTTTGGCATACCGTGATGAACAATATTGAAGTAAATTTCAAATTAATCTAGAAATCATTATAATCGATCTTGAAAAAATAAATCGATTATGGACTTTTCTTTTTAACGTGGAAGATAGGGGTGTATATAGGATTTCAATAAGGGGTCATTTTAATTCTGAATATTCATAGTTTCAAATAATTAAAATACCACAATTTTCATGTTAAAATATTGACCGTTTTACAACGATTGAAGATTGATAGAGATAATTGCTTTCACTTTATTAAAGTAATGAATCAGATTATATAGATAGGTAAAGTCTTCATTTCCGATCAGATGGCGCTGTCGCGCAATGACACGTTGTGCGCATAACAACGACAAATTTATTAAAAGCTCACGAAGCAGACCGTGCATCTGAGCTTGGGAGATTATTTTATAGAAGCGTCGTGGTTGTAGCGGTTCCGACTTATCTTCTCAAATAAGGGGTCGTGTGTTCGAATCCCACCACGCCCGAGCGTCCTTTGGCAAAACGTCAATCCACACTTTGCCACTCTCATCCCAGGTGTTAAATGGGTACCCGGTAAAACCTATTTATATGCCGAGCAATAAGCCAATTCGGAGTTCCATTCTGCGCATGATCAGATGAAGGTCATTAACTCGGACTAAAAGTGACATGGTGATTTAATATCTAATGAGATAAGCACCAGCTTTGATGTCTTGATTATTCATATATTCTTTTGAATTTTGTTTTTTCATTAGATCCACAAAAACAACAATCCGTCCCCTGTCTAGCGACTGGTTTTTCACATTTGGCCAATTACATTATTATAGCAACTTGTTAATGCATCAAAAGTAAAAATGCAACAAATACTTTCATGGGGTGTTTATTGGTGTGCTATTCTAGTCACCTGGTCTATACAATGTCTGCATCCTGCTATGTAAGGCATGCTTAGATACTATCTTGCTTTGAAATATGCCTATCATAATATACAAAAAAGAAAAGGTAATTTGACCAAAAATGCACATGAGGTAATACCGAACTGTTCTAATGAGTCTTGGAACTCTTGTTGGAACACTACCCAGGGAGTGGAGAAAGTCATACATTGTGTGCGGGCATGTTAGGATCCAACGGCTAAGGTAACATTACTTAGAATGTAAAGCGCTTGTATACACTATGTATACACAGAGTATTAAGCATTTTTATTATTATTATTATTATTATTACTATTACTATTACTATTATTATTATTATTATTATTATCATCATCATTGTTTTTATCATTATTATTATTATTGTTATTATCATTATAATCATTAGTAGTATTTTTATCAGCCTACCAATATAATCCAAAGTCATGCAAAATGAATAATGTAGTCTATCGCGTGTGTGCTGCCTCTTTCTAACACAACAGTTGCAAATATCCATGCTCTCATAATCGATTATGACATTGGATTGTGAAGTTACTAATACTCATTATTATTATTATTATCATTGTTGTTGATATTGTTATAATCATTATCATTATTATTATTATTATTATTACTATTATGACAGAGCCTAGCCACCTAACTTTGCTTAATTCCTCGTCAAGTGGTGGCTGAGAGGAGACTAGCAGTCGATGAAGACAGTTGGCGAGACCCGGGGGGCGTTTCATCAATATTTTCGTCCGACAAGTTGTCAGATCTGACAACTTTCCTGGATTCTAATTGGTTGAGAAGCACTGTTACTATAGTAACTGTCGGATAAAACGTCCGACAAGTCCTTTCATGAAACGCTCCCCAGGGTGAACCACTGATCTCTATATTCAGATCAGTGGGGCGAACGCGCGATCAAGAAAAATCAGAGCGACAAAACTCGCATTCATACAGCTTTCACGATTAGTCTGTTTTCAGTCGTTTGACAGATATAAACATCATAACAGACATAGAGTCTTGTCTAAAGGCTATTCATGATAGGGAGTTTTCACAGTGATGTTCATCTCTTTAGTTTTAGAACTGCACAATGACAGAGTGAATTCCAGAGATTAACCCATTGCCTACTGGAACTAGGGTTTATTTTCGATTGGTAAAATGCCAATTCGTCCAAATACCAACTCTTCTACTATCAATTGATCAACCATCAGTTCGTCCACTATTTACATGGTCTAATTGACATTTCGCCCACTCAGCATTTCGTCTAATAATCAGTTGATCCAATAGCCAATTAGTCCATACACCATTTGGTCACACTGGACTAATACCTTGGTCACATTTGCTCTACGGCAGCCGTACGGCGAGTCGAAAACAGCCGTTTTATTAATTCTAATGCAAACCACCTATATAAAGTTAGAACAATAAATGTTAAAACGGCTGTTTTTGACTCGCCGTACGGCCGCCGTAGAGCAAATGTGACCAAGGTATAAGTGTTTATTGGGCGAAGTTAATGAAAATAAGATAGATATTAGACTTACTGTTTATGAGATGAAATTGTCATAGACGAACTGGGTATTAGACGAAGTGGTGAGTTGACCAAGTGGTTGTTAGACAAAAGAGCATGAGACTTTGAAGGCAGAAAACGCGGAACGAATGGACGAGTTTGCAATAGACGAAATGCCAATTTACCACGTGTACTACTTTCTTAAATCCGGATCCGGATCCGCAGCGTGAAAGCGATAATTCTTTGAGTTGTTCTAGACAAGTTCGCCATACACGGACTGTATGAAGAACTCTTCACAAATTGGATGGCGTTGACACCAATTAGTGACAACGCCAGCTATTGACAAGGTACGAATGAGTTATTTTATTCATATATATTAATTATTTATAAATAAAAACAGTGAGTCAATAAAAAAAAACACATTTACGAAGGAAATTCATTGCTCGATCTCTTCATAAACCAGCCAAGTAGCTGTAAAGTGCTATTGTCTTCAATGAATAAAGGAAAGAAATCAAATAAATCGAGGTTTGATCATAATTGTTTCGGGTGAGCAAGCGGTAGAACTAAGAAATTATCCCCCAATTCTCATAATCGATTGGACAAACTGCTTAAACCAGTTAGACATTGCATACTCAAATCTTCAATAGAGAGTGAATCAAAGCTATTTTATTTTATTTCTTTCAGTAACACACTCATATTTACTTTTTTTAAACAATTTCTTTTTCGATTTATTGTTTTTATGACATAATTTGTTTTTTTTGTACTTTTTTATTAACCCTTTTTTTGTATTTACATAGTATTTACATAGTTATAAATAAAACTCCATGCGTTGCACCTCATTTTACACTCTTGTTTGTACAATACGTACTTCCATTATTTTGGAGAGTTTGCAATACAGATCGTACGTGAATTGCGAACTAAAATTTGCTACTAACTACGGAGGGCAAATTATATCAAATTACATATGCACTTAAATTTTACATATGTATCACTGTTGTGATTTTTTCCTCTGTTTCTGTTGTTATTATGTCAATATTTACCATTGCTACTAGTATATCTATTTAATGCCTTGATTAAAACTTTGATCAACGTGAGGGTCTTCGCACAAGACTAGCACATATGAAACTTGCCAGTCGATCAAAGAAGAAGAATTTGTTTCAAAGGTAAATCAAAAGTAAATCTCAAGATCGATTGAAACTAATGCAAATTTACTTGGATTTATTTTAAAAAGCTATCTGTGCAAATAATAGCCTTTAATTATAATCTTCTTAATAAGTAGTGGCCAATATGTGATTTAACCGTTGTATGAAACTCTCCACAGCTCATATGCACGAGTTCTTTTGCTCGACCTCTTCATAAACCAAGGTTTAATAATATTGTTTGGGTGAAAAGGCGATAGAACTAAGAAATATATCCCCAAATTCTCATAATCGATTCGATAAACTGCTTAAACCAGTAAGACATTGCATACTAAAATCTTCAAAAGAAAGTGAATCAAAGCTAATTTATTTTATTTTTTTCAGTAACACACTCATAATTACTTCTTTTAAACCATTGTTGTTTTTTTTTTATTATCTTTTTAACATATTTTTTTCTTTATTGTACTCATTGTTTTATTAACACATTTTTATATTTATATAGTAATAAATAATTATGTGCACATTGCATAACTTTGCACTCTCTCGTAATAATAATACATAATTTCCTTTTTTTGAGAGTTTGCAACACAGATCGTACGTGTATTGCGAACTAGAATGTGCTAATAACTACGGAGGTCAAGTTATATCATATTACATATGCACTTAAATTTTACATATGTAATACTGTTGTGATTTTTTCCTCTGTTTCTGTTATTATTTCAATAATTACCATTGCTACTAGTATATCTATTTAATGCCTTGATTAAAACTTTGATCAACGAGAGGGTCTTCACACAAGACTAGCACATATAAAACTAACAGTCAACCAAACAAAGAAGAATTTGTTTCAAAGGTCTTCAGGGGAACGTTTGTGAAAGAACTTGTCAGACGTTTATCCGAGTTACTATGGTAACAGCGCCTCTCAGCCAATCATAATCAAGGAAATTGGTCAGAGCGTAGTCGGACGAAAATATTTATGAAACGCTCCCCGGGCACAAATCATTTACAGGCTGCGTATTCGAACAACTTCACTCTAGTCAAGGGTTTGCACAATAGACTAGGTATGTTCTAAAGGACATTGATTTAAAATAAATCCACGTGGATTGTATTTAGGGACGAATCGAATTTGAGATTTAGTTTTAATCCTTAAAGATTGTTTTTCTATCCAAAAAGATTGAAATTTGCATCCATCCCTTAAGATTTAAAAGTTTTTTTTAAGATCAAAAGTAAATTTCAAGATCGATTTGAAACTAATTAAAATTTACTTGGATTAATTTTAAAGAGCTATCTTTGCAAGTAGTATCCTGTAATTATAATCTTCTTAATAAGTAGTGGCCAATATGTGATTTAACCGTTGTATGAAACACTCCACAGCTAATATGCACGAGTTCTTTTGCTCGACCTCATCATGAACCAGCCTAGGAGCTCAAAAGCGCTATTATCATCACTGAATAAATTTAAAAACATCAAATAAATTGAGGTTTGATCATAATTTTTCGGGTGAACAAGAACTAAGAAACTACCCCTCAAATTCTCATAATCGATTCTATTAACTTCGTATTCGATTCAGAAGGTACATACTCGAATCTTTGATAGAAAGTGAATCTAAGTTATTTCATTGATTGTATTCTTTTTAATACATTAAAAGAACGTCTTTTAAAACAATTCTTTTGATTTACTGTCCCCAAAGCATTCTAATTTTCTTTTTAAAATACTCACTGTTTTAATAATATATTTTTATATTTATCAATAAATAAAATCACCCGCAAATGTTGTCAGTAGATAGCGTTTTAACATAACGTTATATGTTTTTTGGAGAGTTTGCAATACAGATCGAACGTGTATTGCAAACTAAATATTGTGTTAGAGCTTCCACTCTTCATGCATGGAATCCAGGAAGTGAGAAATTCCAGGAAGTTTTCCAAGAAGCGAGAAATTCTAGGAAATTTTCCAGGAAGTATATCATTTTTGAGAATGATATCTTATATTATCTGAATATTATGTCAAAATCTATCACAAAATTGGATCATTTTAATTAAAATGTCAATTTTTTTTGCTCGCTCGCTCGCAACTCTTTATAAACTTTGCCCGTTACGTCATGTTTCACCCCCTCAAAATTTTTGGCTCAATTACGGCACTGGGCCCTGTATTTCATTTTTTTTGTGTGTATAGAAGATAATTATAACTTATAGAAGACTGGAGAACCGTTCAGAAAATTCCAGGATATTTTGTAAAATTCCAAGAACTTTCAGAGTAAATTCCAGGAAGTTCCGTTGTGTTACTACCTAGGGGCAAGTTATGTTAAGTTAATACATGAACATACACGTATGTATGGCATATATTTTGTTGCTGGGTGGTTTTCCCCTTTCTTATATATTTGTTTTAATATAATTTATGCTGACGATACCATAACTTCTGCTGAAACGGCTCGAGAACTTTAGTCTCCTCTGTCGGCTGTTCGTCAATATTGCTGGAGAGCCAGTGGAAACTCTCTGTTAATGTATCACACTTAAGTTGTTATTTTTTCGCATTGACGGGTGCGTAAATATCCAGAGCTTTTGTTTGGGGATGCCGCTCTTGAAGTTGTAGATGATTGTATTCATTTAAGTAACACTTTTAATCACAATGGTTCCTTCAAAGAAAGCTATGAAAAGCAAGTTAATCGGGTCAGGAGAGCAATGTTTAATCTTAAAAGTAAGGCCAAGGTGTTGAGTTTGCCTTTGGATATTCAATGTGAACTGTTTAATCAGCTGGTGGTGGGTTTTAGTGATGTAGATTTGTACTCTCTAAATATCAAGGATTTAAAATAAATCCAGATCGGCCGTGAATAGTGACCAGCCGAATATTAGATTAAGATTTAAACCAGTGGATTTGAATATAAATCTAAAAGATTTCACTTTAAATCTTTTGAGATTAAGTTAAAAGTTAATTAAGATTTAAAATAATTTCCAAATTCGGCTGGTTACTATTCACGGCCGATCTGGATTTATTTAAAGTACACACACGAAGAAAATTCACGAAAGTGATGATTATAGACAAATTATATATGGATGGAAAGGTCTTGTCTTTTTATACACAAATATGTCACTAAAAAGTCTTATAGATATCGTGGAAATGCAAGAAATGAAATTATTAGAGACCCTTCTCAGCCCCCCAGCCGCCCCCAGACCGACATTCGCGCACTAGAAAACAGTCGAGAATAATGACGTCACACAATCAACGAGCTCATCATCCCTCTGTGCCTCACCTTACTGACCTGTTCAATATCTTCCGAATTTACCGTTTTCTTCATGTAATGTGGTATCCGATTTCTGTTTTCGACAACTTCAGACCAAAAGTGAACCAGAACTGTGTTACTTCGCCCGTTTTTAATGAATTGGGAACTGTTAAGACCAATTTTGTCCACTGGACAGGCGTCGTTGTGTTGCTCCAGTCAGTCAGTGACTGAGTGAGTGAGTGAGTACGTCAGTGTTTATTGAAAAACTCCAAGCTGTAGCGGGCCATTCACTACTTGCCGCTGGGCCGGGACTGCAGGGGAGCCGATGTTGCACGTTCCGCTGTTTGATCCATCAACAAAAGGCGTCATAGGTAAGCATGTTTGGAAATTGTACTTGTTCTGGCGTCTGACTGACGATGCATTCAGGTCAGATGACAGATACAGATCTAATATAATTTTAGAATCATGCATTATTTCATGCTGTACTACCAATACCATCCATCAGTCCATGGCATGACTACGTAAAGTCTTTTAAGAAGGTTTTGCGGCAGATTTTTTCTTCAGTCAGATTTCTAAATAAACTGGCCAGGCAATGGCTTGGCTTGGTTAGACAATAGAGCTATAGCTCTATGGTTAGATTGAAAAATCTGCCGTTTCAGAGGAATGTTTAATTTTAGTTTAATTTAACGAAAGAAAACCCATCGTCGCCCGATCATCGTGAAATTTGCGATGTACCGAGCAAGACATTCCATAATGGCAGTGAGGCGCCGACTGAAAAACTCCGGTATATCCATTGCGGAAGACTTAACCTCATCCAACTACGAGATATTGAAAGAAGCACGAATATCACCAAAGATATCTGCAGCGTGGTCACAAGATGGACGTATCCTTGTAGCTCTACCAGCAACAAACGGAAAATCCATCAGAAAAGTTATCAGTTCTGCACGAAAACTGAGGCGAACGATACGTTATATGATTTGATATCTCCCCTGAGAGGTCTGCGATCTACCTCTCTCTCGTAATATCTTTAACTGACTTTTTACACCTTATTTTAATTGAAAACATTCCATACCCCCATTCTTTTACGCCTGTTTTTCACTTTTTTTAGTGATTTGTTAATAGTTGATTACCATATTTGTCTCAAACCCTATGTTAGTTTACTAATGTAATTTACTAATAGATATTCTTTAAAAAGTAGCTGCAATTTCCCTATTTATTGCATCTTCTGTTATACCTTTCGTTTCAGTATACTTTTGTATACTTTGAATTTTGTCTTTCCCTGAACATATCCAGTTTATCATATTAATGTTATGACTATACAATACCCTTGTGTTTCTTGTGATAAACCAGTTAAAAATAATCAAAGAGGACTACAATGTACACATTGTCTTGTTTAAATGCACTCGTCGTGCGCGGGAGTTAAAAATGAGCTATATGATGATATAAACCATGAATTCCCAAATTGGGAATGCACAAAATGCATATTTCAATACTTACGTTTTGCAGATTTTCAATCAAATATATATACAAGTTACAAGCATAAAAAAGTTGTGACTCTTCAAAAAAGTCAAATAAATGTGGGCCTTTCTAACTCGGTTCAGACTATGAAGTTTTCTTATTTTGATAATCATGGTATTAAATGTGCACATCTTAATATTCGCAGTCTATACAGAAATATTGATGAAATTCGAGTTTTATTGCATGATAACGACATAAACATCCTAGCACTTAATGAAACTCTTCTAGATGAGTCTATTCATGATAATGAACTTCGTATACAGGACTATGAACTAATACGTAAAGACCGTAATCGTAATGGGGGCGGTGTTGCTATTTACATTAAATGTTCAATATCGCATGAATTAGTAAATTCACAAGTTCTTGACCCGCTTTAACTCTTATTAATTAAAGTGCGACCTAAGTTCTCCACTCCATTCCTATTCATTTCATGGTATCGCCCACCAGACAGTAAAGCTGATATTTTAGATAAGTATGAACATGTCCTTTCGTTTGCGGATGCTTTTCACTTAAATATCATTGTGATGGGTGATGTAAACTTTGATATAAGTAAGAGTTTCAAGTCAAATGTTATGAAGCGTTACGAAGAAATAAATAATTTGTATTCAATGCAACAGATAAATTGTGATCTGTATACTCGGGTCACTCACAATACTAGGAGCTTAATAGATCACATGCTCACAAACGCAGTTGAGAATATTAAATCTCATGGTGTAATCAGTCTCGGGTTAAGTGACCATGACTTGTGCTTTTTGATTTTGAACTTTAGATCTATTCATATTCCTAATACAATCAACTATAGAAATCTTAAGTACGTGAATCTAGAATCTTTTCATAGTCATTTGTCCAAACATTCTTGGAATGAAATAAGTGCTTCTAGAACCATTGACGATGCTGTTAATTTATGGGAATCTTTTTTGATGGATTCTATAAATGAGTTTGCCCCAATTAAAAAGAAACGCATTCGTCACCAACCCGCTCCTTGGCTAAATGCAGATATTAAGAAAACGATGACGAAACGGAATGAATTGAAAAAGAAAGCATCAAAGAACAGTGACGAAAGTGTTATGAACATGTATCGTAAAACAAGAAATTTGGTTACCAAAATGTGTAGGAAAGCAAAAAAGGCTCATTTCTCAAAGCAATTACAAAATATTTCCACTACTTCAAGCAAGAATGTCTGGACTGTACTCAAACCTTTATTGCCTTCTAAAAAATCATGTAAAAACGGTGCTACTGAAGATAATAATGATTATTTGTTAGCTACAAACTTCAACAATTTCTTTGCTAATGTTGGTTCTGAACTGGCTTCTGCCATTCCAACTGCAACGAATAATCGTGCAGATTCTGACTATGTTAACAATAGCCCTCTACAATCGTGTTTTGAATTTAATCCAGTTACCGAGGATGATGTTCAGAAGATGATTTTGGGGTTGAATAATAAAAAATCAACTGGTGTTGATGATATCTCTTTAATGATGTTAAAAATGGCAACGCCTACTATTATACAATCTCTCACACTCATTTTTAATAGATCATTATCTGAACACGTGTTTCCTACAAGATGGAAGAAATCAAAGATTGTACCAATTCATAAATCGGGTGACAAAAAGTCACCTAACAACTACAGGCCGATATCCATATTACCTTCTGTTTCCAAAATCCTCGAGAAACTCGTTCAAATACAATTAACAGAATATTTGAAATGTCACAATGTATTGTCTAAAGCCCAGTCAGGATTTAGGAAAAATCACTCGACTATTACAACACTTGTCAAAGTTACCGATGATTGGCTAAATGCAATGGACCACGGTCTGTACACTGGTGCGGTCTTTATAGACTTACGCAAAGCGTTTGATACTGTGGATCCTGATATTCTTTTAAAGAAATTATCTAACATTGGTGTATCTTCTGTTTGCTTATCTTGGTTTTCAAGTTATCTAAAGGGTCGTCGTATATATACCCAATTTAACTCATCTACTTCTGCGGACTCCGATATAAACTACGGTGTCCCTCAAGGATCTATACTGGGTCCGCTTTTGTTCCTAATTTATATTGATGGTATCGTAAAGCATATTAAAAATTGTTCTATTCACCTATATGCTGATGACACGGTAGTCTATTTCTCCCATAAAAACGTAACAACTATTGAAACCCAACTGAATTCTGAGCTGAAAAGAATAAACACCTGGTTGTGTGATTCCAAACTAAGTCTTAACTGTGATAAAACAGTATGTATGCTATTTGGCTCTGGAAAAATGATTGGTAAATGTAATCGGTTGAACTTGAATGTAAATGGAATACATATAAAACAAGTGGAATCAACCAAATATCTTGGCATTTTGTTAGATCCCAGTTTAAAGTGGAATTTGCATATTGAATATATATGTTTTAGAATAGGCAAACTCATACGTTTATTAGCCCGACTGCGTCACTATATTGATCAGAAAAATTTGAAAATTGTGTACAATGCCATTATCCTCCCTATATTTGATTATGGTGATATAGTATATGGTTCAGCAAAATATATGTGCAAAATACATCGAGCCATTGCAGAAACTTCATAACAGAGCATGCAGAAGTATATTAGGAATAAGTCCATACAGTCGCATGTCTATACGTGAGTTACATGTTCGTTTGGGTTGGAAAACCTTATCAACCAGACGTTGTTGTCATCTAAATACAATGGTCTTTAAGGCCTTAAATGAACTTGCTCCTCAATATTTAAAAGTATTTTTCCAACATACTAGTAGCCAGTATAATTATTCTCTCAGGTCCCATGGAAATTTAATATTAGCAAAACCTAAAACAAATTATTGTAAACGTTCATTCTCGTACAGAGGTGCTTCTCAATTCAATAATCTCCCTGCAAATCTAAAGGTCCCTTGTAGTCTCAAAGTCTTCTTACATAGGCTCAATGCCTTCCTCCCTGATCTATGAAGTATTTTGAATTTGATACTGGAACCCCCCCCCCCATGTCCCCTATTTCCCCCTTATGCTCTAAGAGATTTTTGTAACAATTTTCTTAATAACTTGTGTTTTAATCATTGGACCCCATGGAAGAACAGTACTGTCTATGGGCAGAGCTGAACTGGGTGTCCTTCCGATTTCACTATTTCTCATGTCTATCTCATTTTTTTTTTTTGTATATATCTGTTCTAATTTGTTATTCTTTTATACTTTGCTTTTATATGTTCATTTGTACATTCATGTTTTTTTTTTTTGTGAATTTCGGAAAATAAATAAATACAAATACAAAATACAAATACAAATTAAGCTATTATTATTCTTGGAATTGGGATGTCATGAAGCCAGACAAAATTTCAGCACTGCAGTGGTTACCCTGATTCCTGACCGAAATTAGAGTCTGGTGTTTCTTTCAACAATGAAGATAAATGCACTCTTTGTAATGACCCAGAGAGCACAGCTCAAGTGATATTCGTGTAGGCTCCACTCCGCTTCACTACGCTACACCTATACCCGGGTAGCGTACGTGTAGTGTAGCGGTAGTGAAGTGGAGTGGAGCCTACACGGGTTCCATGACAATTGCTCCGCCGACATCTGCTCCGCCGACAATTGCTACGCAAAATACGACAACTGCTCCGCCGACAATTGCTCCGGACAGTTGCTCCGCCGACAGTTGCTCCGTCGACACTTGCTCCGCCGATATGTGCTCCGTCGACACTTGCTCCGCCGATATTTGCTCCGCCGATATTTGCTCCGCCGACATCTGCTCCGCCGACATCTGCTCCGCCGAAAATTGCTCCGCCGACAATTGCTCCGCCGATAATTGCTCCGCCGACATCTGCTCCGATTATACGACAATTGCTCCGCCGATATTTGCTCCGCCGAAAATTGCTCCGATTATACGACAATTGCTCCGCGACAATTGCTCCGCCGATATTTGCTCCGCCGTAAATTGCTCCGATAATGCGACAATGAATTTACAAAGTAAACTTAAACTATGCTTGCATGATATATTACATGTCATACACAGGGGCCGCGGGACGGTTTTCAAAGTGAGGGCTGAGTCAAAAGTGGGGGGGGGGGGGCTGTCCATGCTAAAAATCACAATCATATGGTCATTCTTACGTTTTTTGGTACACGGCTTTGGAAAATTGGGGGGCTAAAGCCCCCCGGCTCCGCGGCCCCTGATACATGCATATAGAAAGAAATAGAAAAAAAGGGGTAAGCACAAAGGAGGGAGAGATATTCTTAATGCTTATTCATGGTGGGGGGGGGGGAGCATTTGTGTAAGTTTTATTACGTGCCTGGCGATTAAAATGAAGAAAAAAAAAACGCGTTTTCATGTAATTATTATAACCATATAGCTCCATGTTATAACAGTAGAAACAAATTAGACATACCCCATTCTTAGCGTCAAAGTCGCTCAGACTGGCGAAATATGCTCCGAAGTGGACATTTGCTCCAGGTGAAATTCAACGGTATACCCCACCTTATTTTGTCGAAAACCTGTACTGTAGTCACGCAAAATGTTTACTGTCGGCAAATTTTGTGCCACACAAACATGACCAAGACATTCAGTAAGTAAAAATTAATATTCAAGAAAATACCAACTTGTGAAAGGCTACATGTCGTGTCACCTTCTCGGCACACCCCTCCACTCTGGTTTCCATATCCTCTCGTACACACAGTGCTCTCAGTCTGGTCTCCACATCCACATCATGTCATACACACCGTAGGTTTTAGATTATGATAATATTGTATATAATAGTGAGTTGCTTTTTTGTTTTATGTTGATCATGATTGTTTTCTTCACTGATAGAAAAAGGATAATTAATTTTTTTTAAATAATCCAAAAATAAAATCCATATGTTCTGTTTTATATAGTTATTAGTCAAGGTTACTTTAGTTCGCATTAGTTCTCATTGTTTATACCGTTCTAATTCCTATGCATTATTCCGATTGATATTGTACTTTAAATTTGACTATGTATTGTTACTTTGATTATGTTGTGCTTTGTGAACGGAAAATGAATAAATCGTAATCTAAATCTAAATATGGTCCGCCAATAGTCGAATTATATTCATTATGATGTTATAATGTAAGTAACAATTTGTTGTTGATGGGGGATATAATTTTACACGTAGTTTCAAAAAATAAAAAAAATCAATCAAACAAGATTTTCTTCTATAAATGATATACCTTCATGTGTATATGGCAGCCTATGTATTTTCCAAAAATGAACTATATGAGAAGAAAACGTGTGTTCATGTACTTATTATCATTATCATTGTACCACCATTATCGTCATCAGCATCTTCATCATCATTATCATTGTCGTCGTCGTTTTGCTTATGCGGAAATCAAACAAAAATGATTGTGAAAAGGGTTATGGAGGGAAAGAGAGAGAGAGAGAGAGAGAAAGAGGGGGAGTGAGTGAGAGCTTGAGGAAAAAAGGAGGTGTATGACTTATTATTTCTGAATATCGCGATTTCTGTTTATTCATGGGATTGAAATAAAAGGATAAACTTAACAAGTTCTTGTCATTATCATTTTTTTATTTGATTTACTGATCAGAACATGAGATAAATGAAATCATGAAGACTGTACGTTCTCGACAGTTTTATTAACGTTTTCCAACCAAAACTACACTTTAATGACTGCAAACACCTTCATTTTCACACACTCGCAACTATGGACACAGTATACATGTAATTGAGAGTAGTGTCATTTTCAAAACCTTTCTTAGCTGCAAGGAATACTGAATCTCATTTCCACAATGTGCATCTGAATGCACAATGCCTGTGTTTTTAACATGTACCCAAATTACCAAATTTAAAGAACACATGTTAAGATCTAATGAATCAGCTAAATAATCCACATTCTATCATGATCAGCAGGCATAACAGCCTATATACTCTTCAATACTTCAATTACAGTTTGTCGAAAGAAATAACACAAAGAAAAAGAAATATATAGAATTGTAACTCTGGTAAATGTATCAAAAATATTCAATTAACGCATCGTGCTCTCATTTCTTTTACGAGATATCTCCCCCCCCCCCGAGATATGCTTCATGTTTACAATTTTAAAAAAGGCGTATAAATGTCCCCTTTCCATGTCAATAACAGCTCGTGCTTTGTGCTCGCATTATAAATTCAGTGAGATGCGTATTGGGTTTCATGAATTTGTAACTATATTATTGCTGGTATATATATTATTGTCTTTTAAAAATAACATTATTTGTTTAGACGTAATGAGAGAGATACATACATATATGCATTTATTATAATATATTTATATTGTCGCTATTGCACAGAATAGAACAAAAATACAACCGAAGTCTAGTTTAATAGTAACTCACCAGTAGCGTAATGAGCCAACAACAAAAAATGGAGGGGGCGAGACAAGGATGACATTTATTTTCCTTTCCTTTATTCTTTTTTTTCATTGGTAGGGAGAATGGGGGGATCCGTGACCCCTAGCACGCCCCTCCCCCATCTGTACGCCAGTGATGATCATACTTTCGTTTGAAACAAATTGAAGGAAAAAAGTGCAAGGGTAGATAAGGCCGAAGACGTAAATAAAAATTATTGATAAAAATATTAATGATTATAATACTGATAAATATACAATAAATCAAGCGGTCACCAATAAAAATAAACAACGTGAAAGAACAAAACGAGAAAGAGCCCGCGCGAATGTATGGTGTATAATTTGCTGGAAAGCAGAAGAGATATTGTGTCCAACACCCCCCCCCCATTCTCTCCCCGCTCAAGACCGGAGTGAAACCAATGATAATAATATAATATATTAAAACAAAAATCCAGATTCACAATTTCAATGGGGAGTGTGTCATTCCCCTTCTCCGTTACAATTTGTCAAGTGGCAGCGGCAGGGAGAACAATTTGTTTTGTTTTTTAAGCAGAAAGCTGCGATGATAGGGAGAGAATAAAATAAATAAAACATTAACGAATAACAAGAACAAAACAACGACAAAACAATTTGTATCAGGATGAATTTCTTATCATTTAACCTAGACCAACTTGGAGAAATAAGATGTTCATGCAATTGTCGTATAATCGGAGCAGATGTCGGCGGAGCAAATATCGGCGGAGCAATTGTCGTATAATCGGAGCAATTTTCGGCGGAGCAAATATCGGCGGAGCAATTGTCGCGGAGCAATTGTCGTATAATCGGAGCAATTTTCGGCGGAGCAAATATCGGCGGAGCAATTGTCGTATAATCGGAGCAGATGTCGGCGGAGCAATTATCGGCGGAGCAATTGTCGGCGGAGCAATTTTCGGCGGAGCAGATGTCGGCGGAGCACATGTCGGCGGAGCAAATATCGGCGGAGCAAATATCGGCGGAGCAAGTGTCGACGGAGCACATATCGGCGGAGCAAGTGTCGACGGAGCAACTGTCGGCGGAGCAATTGTCCGGAGCAATTGTCGGCGGAGCAATTGTCTTATTTTGCGTAGCAATTGTCGGCGGAGCAGATGTCGGCGGAGCAATTGTCGGGTCACCCCTAAACGAGCATCACTTGAGGTAGAGCACTGGTGCTCTGAGTGGAACTTTTCACAGTCTAAACCTACTATTGCTTGTCGTCGACTGGGAATTACATGCCACTGCACCACTGGCGTAAATCCCGGGGGTTGGGGGGGATATATCCCCCCACTTTTCGAGGAGGGGGGATGGCCTGTACAAACACCCCCCCACTTTTTACAAAAGAAATTTAAAAAAATCACAAGAGATAATTGTTTTATTGGTGAAAATTCTTCCTAAAATACCGCTTAACAAATAAAACAATATTATTGAATCATAAAATGCAAATAAAGAGTCAGTTCACCATTTCCAAACGAAATACTTATGTCCATATTATAACATTGAAGAGAAACCCCCGTTTCTTCCAATTCATCAATGTTGGGGTCTTTGGGAAGAGATTAAGATGGAATGTAAATTTTTTTTAAATGTAATCTCTAATAAAACCATTAAACCATCATGGGGTAAAAAAGATAATAATATTGGAGGGGTATTTGCCATATGGACATACAGTGGCGTAACTACGGGTGGGGGGGGGGGCATGGGGGGCACATGCTCCCCCCATCGGCTGACCAAAACAAAAACGGGGAAATGGGGAAAAATTGAAAAGAGGGAGAAAGGAAGAGAAACGTAGTGGGAAAGAAAAAAATATTATTCATTATAATGTTATATTATATTATAATTATGTTATGTTACATTACATAAGAAACATTTTAATCATAACTTCATGAAACATAATTTGCCCAGGGCCTACGTCTTCATTGTTCCTGGTGCTCGCATTGTCTATTCAACGAGATATATAATCCTGTTGTACTAAAATATCCCGTTTTCAAGTCAATATAAACCAAATATATTTCCTAGCA
Source organism: Lytechinus pictus (assembly GCF_037042905.1). Classification (NCBI taxonomy): domain Eukaryota; kingdom Metazoa; phylum Echinodermata; class Echinoidea; order Temnopleuroida; family Toxopneustidae; genus Lytechinus; species Lytechinus pictus. The sequence goes on from NC_087250.1 coordinate 23,566,271, forward strand.
CTTGAGTTATCATTGTTTTATGTAGTGACATATGCTTCTTTACATGATTAAACAAGTGATTGCCCATGTTAAGGTCTACGTATATATAAAAACATTTCCTTCCGTGATTACGTTCGCATTAGTGGATTGGTGAGATATGTCTGCTCTTCATGAATTCCTAAAATCAGTCCTTAAAATGTCCCTTCTTCTGATCTGAATATCAAAAATTTTCAGCTCGCGCTTCGCGCTCGCATCAGTTGGTTAATGAAATACGTATGGTCCTAGTTAATTCCTACAAAGAAACCTTAGAATGCCCCACTTCACGTCTGAATTATCTAAATTATCTAAATTTTCAGCTCGCGCTTCACGCTCGCAATATTTGATTAGTGAGATGCGTATGATAATCATGATTGCAATGACTACAAAAATTGTTTCATGTGTTCAGATGTAATTCTAATAAAATCAGCAAGCGCTTGGCACTCGCATTAGATGACTTTGGTGAGATATGCATACTCTTAATGGATTCCTAAAATATATTCCTTAAAATCTCGCTGTTTGGGGTCAAAATAAACGAAAATTTCAGCTCGCGCTTCGCGCTCGCATTGTTTAGCGAGACAGGTACCTATCATGATTACACAAATTTGATTATAATGTCCCTTTTTAGGTGTGAATATAAATAAAATCAGCTCGCGCTTCGCGCTCGCATTATTTGATCAATGAGATACATATCCGTTCAATGACATTGTCCTTAAAATGTCTCTATTAGGTCAGAATAACTAGCAACTGAGCGCGCTTCGCGCGCTCACTCAGTGATTCAAAAATTTTGCTGGTGCCCCCACAATGCCGTGACCCACGGTACGCCACTGTGGACATATCAATTACAATTCCTTGCATATCTAAAAAAATTCCAAACTATTTCAGTCATCCCCCCACCCCTCAACACGGATTTACGCCAGTGCACTGCACCGACTTATTCCTGTATCAGATGATGATGATAATCTGTGCACCAAAACTAGAATATAAACTGATTAAAGTCAAACTAAAAATATCTGGTAGGCTTCCTACTAGTGTACATACTTCCTACCGTAGCCTGTAGAACATTTATTAACCAATTTGTTCAAAAATATTGTGGCTGTTGCAGACAGTATTTCTTGTAGTCCTTCTTAATCATCAACATAATATAATTTATACTTTGATTTGATTATTTAGACTATTTCTCTTTTTTTCTCTCTCCTACATACAGATCTGCACACTTGCTGACTCTGGTATCTGCTTACTACTTCAATCTGGGAGATTCTGATATGGACATGTGGCCATTTTTTCTTCACTCTGCTTTCCTGGAGGAGGAAATTTATCCATATTGATCTTGGAAACATCAACTTAGAGCAGTTTTGGAGAGGACTATAATATTGAATTGGACAGGAATACAGCTTGTCAAAAATAAGAACACACAATTTAAAACGAAAGAACAATTTTAATGTAACTAGGGCATTTTGTGAGAAATTTTCTACTCAATCACACATCCCAAATCAAGGGTAAGTCCTTTGATTAAACACAAACATTTAGTTGAATTGCAAGTGCAACTCGACCTTATTACGCTTGAATTTGAATTTGAGACTTACGCTTTGAACATAAGTTTCTTGCAATGCCCCATAGTTATATTTTGTTAGCAACTCTGTATCAGTTGTATACCATGCTGATTGCTGAAAGTTAAGTGTCGTGTATATATCGTCACAATTTTTTTCGAAGGTATAATATATTTGTCCTTTTAAACGATATTTGAATATGGGTACGCCTTTTATTTGTTTTCCATGATATTCATTGCATGTATGAACAAAAGTGAAATATTTATTGTGAAGCACTGTGAATGTTGTTTGGAGTTGTGTGATGGTTCATCATGTTTGTTATAAGACGGTAAGCCTGGTGGATGTGAGGAAGTGGCCTGGATGAATGGAAAGTGAACATGTGTCCAATAACTGGTTTGCATATTTTAAGACAATTTTGTTTCTGGATAAATATCGCTATGCATTCCATGTGAAGAGTAAAGGAGAAGTCCACCCAACCAAAAATTCATTTGAATTTAAAGAAAAATAATAAAATATTGCAGAAAATTTCATAAAAACTTTGATTCAAATTTAAATAATAAAATGCCAAAAAAAATGAAATGAATGTGATGTGACATAACTCTAATTTGCATATCATTGTTTTGTGTATATAACTGTTTTGAGTAAAAAAAAAAAAAAAAAAAAAACAAGGGAAATTACTCTATTCAAATAATTTTTAGTTGATGTGGACTTGACTTTTAAGTTTTAACTCATCCTCTACCCCTCCCATCCCTGCCCAAATAAGTGTAGAATCTAATCAAGAACTTGAAAATAGAAAGCAGCAATTAAGAAGTAAGATTTAATAAATGCAGGTCTGAATAGAATATCACATGAAAATAAAAAGAGCTGGGTAGGAATATAATAATTAAAAAAAAATCCTCGAATCAGAGGTTCGAACCAGGGTCCCCGCACTCATCAAAACAAAGGCTTTAAAGGTTTGGCCACATACCATATGTCTTTCATATATTGGTTTTTAATGCTATATAAAACAAAGTCCGTTCGCCGCTGTTGCCTCATAATGCTTCGGCAATTCAACTGCAATTCCAATCATTTCGCGATGGATATTGCCGTGTTTTGGGGGTTCCTTGACTTTGCTACGTAATGAAATTTCATAATTTTTGTTCAGTCGTGAAGAAGAATATCTATGCTTTTTATTGATTATAATATCAATGTGACGCAAGTGTGATTTCTAAGTGAAAATATGCTTTGTTTATTCACATATATTTCTTGAAAAAAATTATTTGTTTCTAAGCTAAATATCGGTTACCAAAATATGTTAAATGCGCATTTCATTTTACTGTTCAGAAAATTCAAACTTTTATCTATATACTAAGACCAATCTTGTGAGGAATAAACAATTCAAGAGCAAAAAACGCTGATTGGAAAGATCGTCTTCAATGGGCTGCTGTTAGCTCAGCTGCTCACTGCTCTTGGTGTGACGTCACTCAGCTGGAGCTCGGCGAAGGACCGTTGAAGGAAGAAATATGCCATGAAAATAAGTCATTTTTGAGAGCTGATTTCTGCAAACTCTAATCACTATTTTAAAAAGTGAAGTTATATATCTGATTAGTAATACTTCCCCTTTACAATGATGACCACAAAAAGTCATTATAAAATACTTTTGATTCTTCGGGTGTGTACTTTAAGGATTAACTTTTAAATCTCAAGATTTAAATTCAAATCTCAACAGATTTATATGCAAATCCACTGGTTTAAATCTTAATCTGATATTCGACTGGTCACTATTCACAGCAAATCCTTGACTTTTAGAGTGTATTGAGATGTTTCATAAGAAGTTTTTAAAAAGCCTCCTTGGGCTTCGAATAAGCTAGTCCACCTCCTGCACTGTTGTTATCTTGTACGATACAACCTCCCGGACTGTTGTTATTTTGTACGATACGACACGCATACACACACCCCCTGAATAGTAACATGAAACAACATTTTTTTTCGGGGAAAGTGAATCAGTGGGTTAGGTGAATCACTGGGTTAGGCGAATCACTGGAGGTAAGTGAATCGGTGGAGGGCGTGTGTGTGTCGGTTACGTGTGCGCGCGGGTGCCATGAGCCTAATTACATCAGGAGGGCTAAAGATATTCGTTCGACCCAACCCATTCGAATTTTTTAAATTTGATATTGCTGATTGACAAAAGTGTATGAATATGATTCAAAATCTAACACTGATTCTAGAAATGGTAACTACTAAACTTCCTTTGCCCAAATTGGGAAGATATATCAATGATTTGGAACTATTTTTTGACTGGCGGAAGAATTGGGGCTATTTTACTGTTTCAGTTGATGAATTTGATCCCATCATAGTTATCTTCATAAATGGCGATTTATTTTTTAAAATGAGCTGGCTACGATACCCTTCTCTGGTCAGATATGGAATGTCAGATATATATCCTATCCAAAGGTAGTAAACATTCGACCCTCTAATTTCACATTTATTTTGTATGAATTTTTCTTAAGTGCCATTTTAACACACAAGTCTATGGGGAATGTTTTACGCGCGTGAGACCCGCGGGGCCGGGGCACGGTCCGATAGGGTTTACCCAATCAATAAAAATCGTCCAGGAGGTGGACTACTTAACTCAAGAGGAGGGTCCGCAAAACAGACTAGGTACATTACAGGGATTTTAAAAAAAAATCCAGGTGGATTGTAATTAGGGCCCAATCGAATTTTTAAATCTCAAAAGATTAAAGTTCAAATCCCTTCTATTTTTTGGATCAAAAGTAAATCTCAAGATCGATTGGTACCTATTTACAATCCACCTGGGTTAATTTTAAAGAGAAGTTCGTAAACTAAAGAGCGACTTTAAGAACGACTGGTAAACCTTTCTTACGCACTAAACCATCACCTTTGAACATTTAATGGTGAATACCATTTACCACAAGAAAGGATCACCAGTCGTTCTTAAAGTCGCAGTTGAATTGCGAACATCTTTATGAAACACTCACCAGGACTTGCACATCCATGCAATATAGAGTGTAGAGAGAGGGGAAAGAGGAGGGGAGGGGGGGGGGGGAGGGTGTCAATTAGAGGGGGGATAGAGAGAGAAAGGAAGGGAGAAGAAAGAGCTACAGTGTGCATGTGTGTGTGTAAGGGGTGGGGTGGAAAGAGAGAGAGAGAAAAGCGAGGGGATATGTGGAGCAAGTGAAATGAAGACAAAATGAATGAAAAAAAAACATAATGTATTTTCATATATTTTATTTCGACTTGGTGAAAGACTATTTCATCTCATATTTCATTTTACTGGCGCAAATATTCACTGCTGGATGATACGCGCCGTATATATAAGCTAAAATAACAACAACATCATAAATCATCTAACGTATTCCTTTTATTAGATATCAAACATGAAATATCCATATAACTAAAATCTACATAATATGCCATATCTAATATTTACCTCATAATGATTATATTCTGTCTTTGGGTTCAATGAGAGAAGACGTGACAGATTTGAAATATTAACGACCTCGGATGTTGCGATTTAATATTATTATCTACTTTATGCATCGTGATAAATTCTAATGGCAAGTTTGCGACACATTTTGCAACAGACTCGACAAGCAGTATGCCACTTCCATCCGCTCATTTTACATAATTAGCAAGGTCAGCATGCTTAGGTACTAGACATAATTATCCGAGGTAATTTAACTTTAATCGCAACAAATCGTGGAGTAATTTTCGACAAGTGTGTTGTTTCATCTTAGCTTCGAGTTTAAAGACAAGTAGAAGCACTTCTTGGGAGTCATTGCATAGAGAGAGCGGAATGATAGCGAGGTTAATGTAGTCTTTAAACAAGGCCCTGTGTCCTTTATGATATTTATATCAAATGCCTACCGACTGAAAAAAAATACTATTCGTGAAAGGCCGGGTGAATGCGAGGATTGCGAGCCAAGTCACTTAAGTCGCTCGATTTCGCGCTCACTACAGTCGGGTCGGGTCAATGCTCTTCGTCGGCTGCTAGACTCGTCTCAGTTACTACTTGACGAGGAGTATAGCAAGGTCGCGATTGTTGCATAAAATGTCATACAAGTCTTTTCATGAAGCGCGTCCCTAATCAATACTATGTGTGGTTTGTCGTTGACTGTGTGTTCAAAACGACTAGTCTTGAAAATACACATTTAGAGATTGAAAAAATCAATAATGAAGATAATGAGTTTAACCATAATTTTATTACTACTAAGAAACTAAAGTGATTTTGAGAAGAATAGCTTGTTTTGCTTTTAGGTAACATAATGAGTGTGGTTTGAATGCTTGGAATAGTAAATTAATTAGTAATCATTCAAGTGGGACTATATTATAAGACTACACTGTTCTGAATGCTGCATTAAGCTGGCCAGATTGGATTTGAGGTGGCGCTATCAAGGCTGCTAATTGTTCGTAGCTGCTTTAAATGTAGAAACTATTTATTTCGTAATAAAGTTGTTGATTTTTTAGATTTTCCTTATTTTTCAGTTATGCAAACCACAATGATGAGCAATTGAGAGAGGCAATGACGTCACTCCCCTTTTCATTTGTATTTTTTATGGTATACTAAATGTACTTGGTCCAATGCTGTAATATACACTTGGTCTACTATACGCAATTGGTCTAATATCCACTTGGTCTACTATATGCACTTAGTCTAATGCTGTAATATCCACTTGGTCTACTATACACATTTGGTCTAATGCTCTAATATCCACTTGGTCTACTATACGCACTTGGTCTTATATCCACTTGGTCTACTAAATGTACTTGGTCTAATGCTGAAATATCCACTTGGTCTACTACACGCACTTGGTCTAATATCCACTTGGTCTACTAAATGCACTTGGTCTAATGCTCTAATATCCACTTGGTCTAATATCCACTTTGTATACGATACGCACTTGGTTTAATGCTTTAATATCCACTTGGTCTACTATACGTTCTTGGTCTAATATCCCCTATGTCTACTATACGCACTTGGTCTAATGCTGTAATATCCCCTTTGTCTACTATACGCACTTGGTCTAATGCTTTAATATCCACTTGGTCTACTATACGCACTTGGTCTAATGCTCTAATATCCCCTTTGTCTACTATACGCATTTGGTCTAATGCTCTAATATCCACTTGGTCTACTATACGTACTTGGTCTAATATCCCCTATGTCTACTATACGCATTTGGTCTAATGCTTTAATATCCACTTGGTCTACTATACCCATTTGGTCTAATGCTCTAATATCCACTCTTTCTACTATACGCATTTGGTCTAATGCTGTAATATCCCCTTTGTCTACTATACGCATTTGGTCTAATGCTCTAATATCCCTTTGTCTACTATACGCACTTGGTCTAATGCTCTAATATCCACTTGGTCTACTATACGCATTTGGTCTAATACTCTAATATCCACTTTGTCTACCATATGCATTTGGTGTAATGCTCTACGATACGCACTTGGTCTAATGCTCTAATATCCGCTTGGTCTACTATATGCACTTGGTCTAATGCTCTGATATCCACTTTTTATTACTATACGCATTTGGTGTAATGCTCTAATATCCATTTTGTCTACTATATGCACTTGGTCTAATGCTCTAATATCCACTTGGTCTACGATACGCACTTGGTCTAATGCTCTAATATCCACATGGTCTTCGATACGCACTTGGTCTAATGCTGTAATATCCACTTGGTCTACTATATGTACTTGGTCTAATATCCCCTTTGTCTCCTTTATGCACTTGGTCTAATGCTCTGATATCCACTTTTTTCTACTATATGCATTTGGTCTAATGCTCTAATAACTACTTTGTCTACTCTACGTATTGGTCTAATATCCATTTTGTCTACTATACGCATTTAGTCTACTATACGAATTTGGTCTAATGCTCCAATATCCATTTGGTCTACTATACGCACTTGGTCTAATGCTCTAATATCTACATCATGTTAAGAAGATTGTACGTAATCATGTAGACTAATGGAGTTTTACAAGAAACTTGTAATCAATTGCAAGTCTATTTTCTGTCCCTAAATCAATCATAAGGCTTCATATTAATTGTGAATTTGATAGTGATTGCTAATCTACTTCTGGAATTAAGGAGTTTCATCTAATTTGCTACAGTTAAAATTCATCTATCAATCGTAAAATTAGAACAGAATATTTGCAATCGCAATTTGCAATTAAGTAGTGCTAGACCAAGAGGATTTACGATCTCGTTCACTGCAAAAACACCGGTGTTGATATAACACCAGCCTGGTTTCTATATCGGCCAACACCAGAGAGGTGTTGAAACAACAGCGGCTTGGCATTTAAGCAACACCAATTAGTGTTAAACCAATATCGGTTTGATTCTTAATTGGTGTTGTTTCAACACCTCTCTGGTGCGGGCCGATATAGATACCGGGCTGGCGTTAAACTAACACCGGCGTTTTTGTAGTGTCGAAAAACAACTCCTTTATAGGTAATTAGGTGCATGTTTTGTGCGATGGGGGGGGTTAAGGGCCTTTTAGGGGGAGAAGGCAAAGCCTCCATCCCCGTCCTATCCACCCCTAAACGAGGTGAGCGTTAAAACCCAAAGTTTGGGTATTTACATTATTATCGATTCGGCAGTTAAAAAATATACAAAATATAGATATAAACAGAACCGTGAGTGAGTACATGTAGCTTGGCTGCCTGGGTTCGGGAAAAGCTAACTTGATAACTATGACCCGAGGGTCTCCCTCCCCGACCAAGCTGCATGTACCCAGGACTGGTCTGTAATAATAATAATTAATATAACATTAAAATAGCATTATTATTCTATATCATAAGAAGTTGACAAGATTGATAGTATGCAATAAGACCAGTCATTAGGTATAAACGGTATGCACTAAATTGTTTGATGTTTCTAAGACGGGAGTTTGACGAGGTAGTTTTCGCATTTACTACGGGGAAACTCTCTTCAACGCATCGATTCCTTTGTAAATGCAATTAATATCACAATGAAGAGCTAAGAGGCTTTTGTCGAAAGTTGGTGGACTGGGAAAGCAGATCATCCGAAGATTTGCCCCAGACGAACAATTGCAAATATATCGTTGTCCAGCGTCAAGAGATTCCGAAGCTCAGTCCCGTTCCACCAACTTTCGACAAAAGCCTCTCAGCTCTCCATTGCGATTTGACATGCATTTTCAAAAGAATGGGTGCGTAGGAGAGGGTGTCTCCGTAGAAAATGCGAAAAGTCCAAACTTTCTCTTCAGCGACAGAGCAGCGTGTTTTTAAGTACTTGCCTAAAAGGTTGAATGGTAAAATAGTAGACGACGATGTTGATCCCGCCATTGAAAGTAACAAGCATGGTAAAGATTTCATAGAGTAAAGGAGGAACGTTGTGTCTGGTCACAGCAACGTAGACACTCATGAAGGATAAAGGGATATATGAGCAGAAGAAACAGCATATGATGATAAACGGTGTGCGAAGGATTCGCAGGTTCTTCAGTAAAGGTGATGCCTCGGCCTGACGTCGTGGCTCCCCCAATCTCTCGGCTGCGTTCACGGTGATGGGTGGTGGTTCCTGCGAAGACCCACAAGCCGATTCCTCGATGCCATCGCCATTTTGAACTCTTTCTTCGTTACTCGTCGAGGCAGACCTCACAGCTGGTCTGTGTATCTGAATTAGACGTGATTGGATTTGATTGAGATGATGAAGGGAGATCTTGATGATGTGGACGTATTGAATTACCAGACAGACGGTAATTACCCACAAGTGTACAAAAATGCAAAATGTATATGGTAAAAATGAAGGCTCTCGTAAGTCAATGACGCACATTTTAATCGGTGTGATCCGGATGATGCGATAGGATTCATCGTTTATGAATACGAAGAGTGTTATAATTGTGAGGTGGACTATTGCGAAAACGACGTATGCTGATAGTGTAAGATTGCGAGTAGCTATGCGGCGATGGAGCATCGGCCGCGCAATGAAGAGATAGCGCTCTGTGTTCAAAAGAGCGATAAACCATACACTCGTACCTATCATCGAAAAAGAAACAAATCCAAACGCTCGACATACCGGCTCTCGCCCGGTCGTCCACCCCGTTGACTCGCCGATCAATTCAGTAATGAGGTTGCTAACAGACATAAACGCAAACACCGCATCCGTAACAGCCTGGCCCATTAAACACACCTTAGTCGAGTCGAACATGGCGTCATAGGGAATCTTCGGCACAACTTTTAGGATCAGACTATTCCCAATCAGAGCTAAAATGTTGAAAGCAACAAATGAAGCGATGGCAAGTTCATATGACGGAATTTGTAAGGCAGGGTCGGTAGTTGGCCCAGTCGCCATATTTGGACTTGGTAGTAACAGTTAAAAGTCTTCAATCTTGGTTGTAACACTGGGACATCAATCGATCGTGTTTTGTGTCGATTTTTTGTTTGATTACTGTATAGTCCAAACATTAGGCCTGGTATTTAAGCGTTTGAGCTCACTTAAACATTAATGCAATCACTGTATTTAAACAAAATTTCAGGACTTTTCCCTTCTTAAGAGAGAGAGAGAGAAAGAGGAATAAATAGTGCACATCCACTGTTTCTGTATAGCGATGTTACAGTTGTGCCTGAATCCCTGGCAGATTAATTAACTCGATGCCTACCAGAGGCAGAGCTGTTCCTGTAAAAAGCCTATGCGAATTGCAGATTTGAGTATGAACGGGTTACCAATCTCGTAGTCGACTTTCTAATCTGCTGGTGAAGAGTTAGTGACGTCACTTATTTTACAAATCATCCGATCCAATCCAAGTCATTTAGATAATAGCGCTTTTCCCTGATCGGTTACAAAACACTGCACACACACTATTTCATGTTTGGGCCACTAAAACAATAATCAAACATCCAAGAATGGTCAGCTTAGTGGACGCAAAGTAGATTTGATTTAATTACTGCCTTGAACTGGTCAACAGAGTCCGTCTTCACTGCAGCTAGTACTGTAGGTGATTCCGTATAGTTAGTAACCACAGGGAAGGACGTTTAGCCTCCACGTCTCTTGGAAAGGCAGTGAGTAAATTGATGACGATGAACGAGTATTCCGGACTTTCGAACGAGGAATGAGAATGTTATCAATGTATTTCGGACTTGGGTGATTGAGAGACTTGAAGACTAGCAATATAGCTGTTTAGTTGATCAAATAAATTCTCCAAATGCGCAGAAATCAATCACTGCCCTATGGAATAGACTAACGCAATCAAACAACTCTCCGTCACTGACAGGTGAGCATCTTTGATGTCAGTACTTCTGGTATAGATCTGAAAGTGTGAAGCCTTCTCGTTGATCACCGTTTTCAAGTACAAGAAGTCCTTGGAATGACGTCAGTACGAGCATAGTGCGCATGCGCATGCGCATGACGTTAATTGGTCTGGCGCAAAATAATGTCTCCAAGAAGTTATGTAATATTTAGGTAATTATCTTTGTATGGTTGTTTGACTGGATTATTAGATTGCAGTATTTATCTTTATTCTAAAATATGAAGAAATAAAACTGATTTGCTTGTGAAGAATGTATTATAGCTTTCACATTCACAGTCACAATAGTAATGGGAGTTGAGAACTCATAAATCATACGAGAAAAAAAGTCAAAGGTTTCAAATAAAACAAAAAGAGATGTCACTAGTAATTTCCTCATTTGCATAGGGCTAATGTGCACCAGATGGGGGAGGGCTAGGGGCCGTGGATCCCCAACCTTTTCATGAGGTACTGTAGTGCGGATTCGGGTATTCACGAGTAATTACTGTACAGGGTTTGCTTATCAGGTTTCACTGATCTTACAGTATGTCTAAACTACAAAATTCATCTGTATCTACGAGGCAAACCAGGCAGTCTCAATCAGCTGAAACCCCCAAAACGAATGCAATTATTAAGGAGAACGTTCATCATGATGATTTTTTGTGTGAGGTGAAGAAAGCTGTTACAGAAGCTGTGAAAGATGCTTTGAAAGACGTTAAGCGAGAGCTTGAAAAGGTTACACATCAACTTGATATGTATGAATCTCGAATCTTCTCTCTTGAGACAGAGAAAGATTTGAACTCTTCGAAATAGAGTGCGTTGGAGAAGAAATTAGCTGAACAGAGTGAGGAGATTCGAAATCTACAAACAAGTCTCAAGAAGCCGAGCAATATACAAGACGGAACTCGATTCGGATTTTTGGCTGCCCGGAATCAGAGGGAGAAAGTACCGACGATATCATTCTTCGTATGGCTTAAGATAAATTGGGAGTGCAAATCAGCATCAACGATGTATACAGGAGTCATCGGACGGGCCCAGTAAGGAGAGGATCAACACCATCGAATTCGACCGGATCATTGCCGAATAATTCTCAATCATTGCCGAATAATTATCATTCTCGTCATCGCCCGATTCTTCTTAAATTCGCAAAATACCGCGCTCGCCAAGCTGTCATGAGGGCGAGGCGAAAGCTGAAAAATTCTGGTCTCTCAATAGCGGAAGATTTATCTCTTGCAAACTACAAGTAACTGAGAGCAGCAAGGGAATCAAGTAATGTCTCTTCCGCTTGGTCGCAAGATGGACGGATTTTCGTAGCGCAGCCAGCAAGTAATGGAAAAACCAATAAGAAGTTGATCAAGTCCGTCGAAGATCTTAAAAAGCTGTAAGAAACATCTTTTCCGTTGATGAATTTATGACTTGTGAATTGTGATGGCATCGTGTGTGGTGTATCATGTTAACGAAAACAAAATCATTGCTTTTTTTTTATTTTTAACCTTTTTTTTAATTGACTTTCAATGTTCGACATTTGTATATCTAACCTGTTTAAGTAGTTTTATTAATTTATTTATCTTGGGAACTCCATTTCTTTTAAGCTAAATTTGATAAAATTTTAATGGGAAGGAAATATCCATGCGGATTATGTAGGAAGTCTGTAATATCAAATCAAAGAGGCCTTTTATGTACGCAATGTAATAATTGGATTCACTTATCATGTGCTCTGGCGACACTTAAATTATACGATGATAACACAGAAATGTTCTTGAATTGGGAATGTCCACAGTGTGCAATGAAACATTTACCATTTTATGGTGAAAGTAAAATTTCTATAAGTGTATCTTATAATCCAAATAGAGAATTAGATGGGAATATTGTCCATAATTTTGGGCTGAAATACGACCAGCTTTCAAAAATCGGAATAAAATGCCTACATATGAACGTGGTCAGTCTTTTCAAACATTTTGACGAAATAAAATCAATTTTGTGCAGTAATGATATTCATTTATTAGCTCTAAATGAAACAAGATTAGACGATAGTATCAATGATGCAGAGATCTATATACCTCAATATTCTATTGTTCGAAATGATCGTGACAGAAAAGGTAGAGGGGTAGCTATCTATGTTCACAATTATAGTTCAATTTTCATCAATTGAAGCCTGCTTATCCATATAAGACAGAAACTTTATTACTACAAATTGATTTAAAAAGAGATAAACCGCTCATGTTTGCCACATGGTATCGCCCTCCTAGATCCACATGTGATACTCTTGATTACTATGAAACTATGTTAACATTTCTTGATGGATTTAATAAATCTATTGTTCTTATGGGAGATATTAATATTGATATCTTAAAACAACCAACGACAAGTGGATGTAAACGATACAACCAACTAAATGCTGTTTATGGTCTGAAACAAATAAATACTTCCGAATACACAAGAATATGCAAAGATTCTTCAACACTTGTTGATCATATTATAACGAACTGTCGAGAAAATGTACATTCTTATGGTGTAATTTAGAACGGTTTTAGTGACCACTCCATGAGTTTCTTAATTTTGAACGCTCATCAATCAAATAACTCTTCTAAGTCTAAGTTCGTCACATTTCGTAAGTCAAAGGTATAGATCTAAACGCTTTTAAAACAGAAATCAAGGACATTGACTGGTCTATTGTAAAAGAAATGGACAGCGTGGACGACGCTGTCGATAGATGGCAGGAAATTCTGTTGGGTGTAGTTAGTAAATACATGCCAATCAAAACTAAGCGAGTGAGAAAAAATCACACCCCGTGGTTGAACGAACATATTTTTGAATTGATGAAGAAACGAGAACAGAATGAAACAAAAGGCAAAGATTAATAACAGTGATCTATACTGGAAAAACTATAAACAGTTGAAAAATAAAGTTACATATGAAAACAGAAAACTTAAAAGAAAATATTTTTGCGATAAACTGACTGAAACTAAAGAACTAAAGACAGAAACCAAACTTGGCCAACTCTTAAATCTCTCCTGCCCAACAAAACTTCCCCGTCATCTATTTCGAGTTTGACCCATGATACTTTTGAAACTGCAAATCAGTTTAATAGTCATTTTGCCAGTGTTGCCAATGTTTTACATGCAGGTAATGATGCTGATATCTCACAAATGTGTAATATTGCAAATAATGATATGGGAAACCTGTTGCCTAGTCGTTTTGAAATCAATTTTAAACTATCAACAGTTTCTGAAACAGACGTATTGAAAGAAATATATAGTCTTAAGAATAAGAAATCAATCGGGCTGGATGGAATCAATTCTTATGTATTGAAAACTTGTGCAACGGAACTTTATCAAATAATTGCATATCTAATTAATAAATCAATAACGGATGATATTGTTCCCTCCCAATGGAGAATTGCTAAAATTATACCACTGCACAAGAAAGGCGATAAATGTGAACCGGATAATTACAGGCCCATATCATTATTGCCTTGTGTCTCGAAACTTTTAGAGAAGGTTGTTCAAAAACAATTACTCCGTTACTTGAATGACAATGATTTACTAGTAAACGAACAATCGGGCTTCAGGGCGAAGCACTCCACAACTACTGCTCTAATCAAGGTGACTGATGAATGGCTTAAAGCGCTGGGTCAAGGGAAATATACTGGATGTGTCTTTGTAGATTTACATAAGGCATTTGATACTGTCGACCACCATGTCCTTATTAAAAAAACTCTCTCATATTGGCGTTCAAGGAACAACATTGAAATGGTTCCAGTACTATCTCATAAATAGACGTATTGTAACTTCAATTTGGCAGACATTATCTGATGTATTAACCCTTGATTATGGAGTGCCTCAGGGGTCAATTATAGGCCCGCTGTTGTTCTTGATTTTCATTAACGATTTACCATTGTTTTTTTACAAAGTGCAAGTTGCATTTCTATGCTGATGATACGGTTCTGTATATTCCCATAATGATGTTGATGAGATTCAATCAGTATTAAATGAAGAGTTAGGTAACCTCCAATCTTGGATGAATATAAATAGACTCATGATAAACTCCAGTAAAACAGTATGTATGTAAATTGGAACAAAGAGTATGCTTTCTAAACGTCATACTCTCAATATCAAGTTAAATTCAACTAGTCTAAATCAAGTGACAAGTTTCAAATATCTTGGATTAAATTTGGACCCTGAACTTATATGGAATATTCATATATAGCAACTGAACAAAAAGATTGGGAAAATTATTTGCTTTCTAAGGAGACTGAGATATTTTATCAATGAGTCAAATCTAAATTTGATTTATTCTTCTGTGATTTTACCCCATTTAGATTATTCCTATTCACGATTACTCATTCCTTTTCTTTTATAGCAATTTCTGAAACTTGGATAAATGAAAATACTTTAATCGATTTTCACACAGATGACTTTAATTTTCTTAATGTCAACCGATTATCCGGAAGAGGTG
The DNA here is from genome assembly GCF_037042905.1 of Lytechinus pictus. NCBI lineage: Eukaryota > Metazoa > Echinodermata > Echinoidea > Temnopleuroida > Toxopneustidae > Lytechinus > Lytechinus pictus. Next base: position 23,581,551 of record NC_087250.1, read on the forward strand.
GGGGCGTTGCACTTTTTTGTGAAAAAATATACAGTACACAATAAGGAATTACATAGCTATTAACCAAGAAATCAACTCAGTCTGTGAATATTTATTTATTGATTTTCTAGATAAAAAACTAAAAATGTCTACTATTGGTGTCATATATAGAAAACCGGGATCAAATTATGATTTATTTTTTAATTTTACGATAGCATTATTAACAAATTATGCACTGAACATAGAAAAAATTATATAACTGGTGATTTTAATATTGACTTATTCAAAGATGATGATACTGTTAACGAATTCCTTCGGCTTAATTCTGTACTAGGTATATTCCCAATTATAAAAACTCCAACTCGTATTACATTAAACACATCTACACTTATTGGCAATATATTCACCAATGTTTTGGATTCATATTTTGACTCTGGTAGTCTATGTTCAGACATAAGTGATCATCTACCAATTTTTCGGATCTCTCCAAATGTTCTAGTGCTAATTCCCACCAACCTAATACAACTCGCTTTACTCGTAAATACTTAGATGATAAAAGAAGAAATTTTCAGTATGACCTTTACCAGGAAAAATGGAATAGTCTTTATAATTTTACAAATGTTAATGATGCATACTCGTTTTTTATAACTCGTTTTGTCCAATTGTTTGATAATAACTTTCCTTTGCTGAAATCTAAACCTACCAAAAGGATGTTCAATAAACCATGGATATCAAAGTATTTTTTATTCAGATGCATTAAAAAGAAAAATCGTTACTGTAAACATTTCTCCAAAATAATGTAAACTCCTCCAGACGGATAAGCACATCTTTAATTAATTCTCCCAATGACACTTCTTAAAAAGATTTTCTCATTGATCATATTGACAATTTTTTTTTCTTAAATCCTATAACGGAAAATGAGGTCATTCAAATATGTAATTCATTAAGTAGTAGCAATTTCACTGGATTTGATAATCTTAGTACTAATTTATTGAAAAAAGTTATTTTCTATATTGTACAGCCATTGGTATTCATATTTAATCTCTCTCTCTCTACAGGATCGGTCCCTGATAAATTGAAAATAGCTAAGATAAATACAGTATTTAAAAAAGATGACCCTCATAAATTTGATAATTATAGGCCTATATCTATTCTACAGTCTATTTCTAAGTTGCTTGAAAAAAATGTATGTACAATAGACTGTATTCATTCTGTTTAAACAATAAAATTCTCACAGATTCACAATACGGGTTTAGAAAAAAATCAGTATACTGCACACGCTTTGATAGAATTACAAGAAAAAATTTTGACATCTATTCATACTAATAAATTGTGCATAGGAATTTGCATGGACCTTTCTAAAGCTTTTGATGTTGTCGATCACAAAATACTTCTTTCCTAATTAGAACACTATGGGGATAGGGGCCTATCACTTTCTTGGTTCAAAAGTTATCTTTCTGATAGATCCTAATATGTTGTTTTTAATAATAGTTCATCAGACTTTTCCAGTATCACCCATGGTGTACCGCAAGGTTCTATTCTCGGCCCGCTATTGTTTCTAATTTACATCAACGATCTCATACATTCCTAAAATAAATTTGAATACGTTATGTATGCCGATGATACCACTTTCATATACAACCAACCTTATAATCTTAATTTACAAAATGAATGATATCCTAGTAAAACTAATTATATTACTTTTGAGTACATATAGCTTGGCTACCAGGGTTTGGGAAAAGCTAACTTGATAACTATGAGCCGAGGGTATCCCTCTCCGACCAAGCTACATGTACCCAAGAGCGGTCTGTAGTAATAATAATTAATATAACATTAAAAAGAGGATTATTATTCAATATCATAACAAATTGAGAAGATTGATAGTATGCAATAAGACCAGTCATTATAGGTATAAACGTACACTAAAATTGTTCGATGTTTTTAAGACGGGCGTTTGACGAGGTAGTTTTCGCATTTACTGCGGGGAAACTCTCTTCAACGCATCGATTCCTTTAAAAACTCAATTAAAATCACAATGGAGAACTGAGAGGCTTTTGTCAAAAGTTGGTGGACTGGGAAAGCAGATCATCCGAAGATTTGCCCCGGACGAACAAAGGCAAAGATGTCGTTGTCCAGAGTCAAGAGAGACCGATGCTCAGTCCCGGTCCACTAACTTTCGATAAAATCTCTCATCTCTCTATCGATCGTGATTTGACTTTCATTTTCAAAGGAATTGGTACGTTCTAGCATGGACCTTCTATTGGTTGTAGAAAGTGTCTTTGTAGTAAACGCGAAAAGTCTTCAGCGACAGAGCAGCGTGTTTTTCAGTACTTGCCTAAAAGGTTGAATGGTAAAATAGTAGACGACGATGTTCATCCCGCCATTGAAAGTAACAAGCATTGAACAAAAAGCATAGACTAAATTGTTAATGTTGTTGCCGGTCAAAGCAACGTAGACGCTCATGAAGGATAAAGGCAGATAGGAGCAAAAGAAACAGCACATGATGATGAACGGAGTGCGAAGGATCCTCAGGTTCTTTAGTAAGGGTGATGCCTCGGCCTGACTTCGCGGCTCCCCCGACCTCTCGGCTGCGTTCACGATGGTAGGTGGTGGCTCCTGCGAAGAGCAACAGGCCGATTCCTCGATGCCATCGCCGACGCCATTTTGTACTCCTTCTTTACTCGTCGTGGCAGACATAACAGCAATAACAGCTGGTCGGTGCATCTGATTTAGACGTGGTTGGATTCGATTGAGATGATTAACAGAGATCTTGATGATGTGGACGTATTGAATTACCAGGCAGACGGCAATTACCCACAAGTGTACAAAAATGCAAAATGTATATGGTAAAAATGAAGGATCTCGTAAATCGATAACGCATACTTTGAAAGATTCGATCCTAATGATGTGAAGGGATTCATCGTTTATGAATACGAAGAGTAACGTAAGTGCGAGGTGGACTATTGCGAAAACGACGTATGCTGATAGCGTAAGATTGCGAGTAGCTATGCGGCGATAGAGCATTGGCCGCGCGATAAAGAGATAGCGCTCTGTGTTCAAAAGAGCGACATTCCATATACTCGCACCTGTCAGCGAAGAAACAACAAATCCAAACGCTCGACATAACGGCTCTCGCCCGGTAGTCCACCCCGTTGACTCGCCGATCAATTCAGTAACGAGGTTGCTAACAGACATAAACGCAAACACCGCATCCGTAACAGCCTGGCCCATTAAACACACCTTAGTCGAATCGAACATGGCGTCGGAGGGAATCTTTGGCACAATTTTTAGGATCAGACTATTCCCAATCAGAGCTAAAATGTTGAAAGCAACAAATGAAGCGATGGCAAGTTCATATGCAGGACTTTGTAAGGCAGGGTCGGTAGTTGGCCCAGTCGCCATATTTGGACTTGGTAGTAACAGTTGAAAGTCTTCGATCTTGGTTGTAACACTGGGACATCAATCGATCGCGTTTTGTGTCGATTTTTTGTTTGATTACTGTATAGTCCAAACATTAGGCCTGGTATTTAAGCGTATGAGCTCACGTAAACATTAATGCAATCAATGTATTTAAAGAAAAATTTCAGGACTTTTCCTTTCTTAAGAGAGAGAGAGAGAAAGAGGAATAAATAGTGCACATCCACTGTTTCTGTATAACGATGTTACAGTTGTGCCTGAATCCCTGACAGATTAACTCGATGCCTACCAGAGGTAGAGCTGTACCTGTAAAAAGCCTATAAATTGCAGATTGAGTATGAACGGGTTAACAATCTCGTACTCGACTTTCTAATCTGCTGGTGAAGAATTAGTGACGTCACTCGTTTCATTAATCATCAAATGTTTAAAAACAAAAAAATGCAATCCACGTCTTGATATAGCGCTTTTTCCTGATCGGTTACAAAGCACTGTACACTATTCCATGTTTGGGCCACTAAAACAATGAACACCCAAGAACGGTCAGCTTAGTCGATGCAAAGTAGATTTGATTTAATGACTTTTTTAAACAGAGTCCGTCTTCACTGCAGAAAGTAGGTGCAGTAACCACAGGGAAGGACGTCTCGCCTCCACGTCTCTTGGAAAGGCTGCGCAGTGCGTGGATGGGTAACGATGAACGAATATTCTGAGGCCCGTAACACAAAACTTAGCAATGGTCCTAGAACATTTTTCTAAGATTGATTCCCTTGACTACAATGTACAATCAGTCGTGAAAATCAAGCGTACAATTAATCGCTAACCTTTGTGTTATGGAGCCCAGGGCCCCGTAACGCAAAGGATTGCGTTGAATTGCAAATAGGAAAGAACCGCACTGATTGGTCCCTGGTCAGTATTTTTAACCTAACGCGCGTGTAACATTGATATTGATTGGTCAGTTCATTTAGCGATTGAACGCTAATCTTTTCGATACGGAGCCCAGACATTAGAACGACGAATGAGATTGATATCAATGTATTTCCTGACTTTGGTGATTGAGAGACTGAAGACTAGCACAAACGTCGCTGTTTAGTTGATCAAAAAGGTTATCCACATGCACGGAAATCAATCAATACCCTTTTAAATAGATTTAAACTCAATCGAACAACTCTCCTTCACTGATCTCCGCTTTCAAATACAGGAAGTCCTCGGAGTTACGTCAATACGGGCAAAGTGCGCATGCACTTGACGTTTATTGGTCTGGCGCAAAATAACGTCTCCAAGAAGTTATGTATTATAATACAAGGTTATTTTTTGTATGTTTGTGGGATTACATTATTGGATTGTTGTATTTATCTGCATTCTTAAATACGAAGAATTATGATTGATTTTGTTCGTGAAGAATGAACAATCATAATAGTAATGGGAACTGAGAACTCCACATGTAGCCCTTAAAATTGGAGTCAAGTTGTGTTCAAAATCATACCGGAAAAAAAATCAAATTATAAAAAAAATAGAAATAGAATATAGGCACTGGTTATTTCCTCATTATTATTTGGATCAGATGGTTTGGGACTTTGGCTATGGATCCCCCAAATTTCCACGACTAAGAAGAAAAAAAAAGAAAAGGAAATAAACTTCAAGGAAAGGGTGAAATGTGATACTTTTTTTCAGAATATGTCATAATCTATATTTAAAAAAAATGTTTTTATATCAAATAGTTGACAATTTTGCTCGCTCTAGCTCTCTTTGCCTGCTCGCACTTTTTCTCCCATTTTTTTTATTGTGTATCATACCTCTTGTCTGGCTCTCAATTTTTTGGGGCTTATTACGCTACTGATGTGCTTTGTGAATAAACATTTTCAACTTTTTTTTTATTCACATCCAATTGTAAGGAAATTTTCACCATTTAACTGTTTTCTTTTTCAATACGGGTCGTGTGGTCCAGTGGTTGGAGCACTGGACTCATAATCGCAAGGTTGTGAGTTCGAATCCCTACTGTGGCATTGTCTCCACTTTGATAAAAACCCCGAGAGTAATATCTGTCGTCTATACCGTCAGCCATTTCGACTGATTAACCTAGACGTAAAATGTTTCTTGGATAATTGGCTATATACCACTGTTTTCCCCGTCCTACTTTGTGTTATGAACAAAACAGATATTCTTGAAGTAAAAAAATAATCTCGGTCGATATTAGTATCAAACCATCGATAAAATAAATAAATGATAGAGCTCGTTGTAAGCTGTTGGGCATACCCGACCTTAGTACTAGATGACATAAAGAATACTGGGACCTTACCTACACGCACATAAAAGAAAAATGTTGAATTTTGAGCCCGATTGACTTTTTTCATTTTTTTTTGGAAGTACTCTGAAGTGTTTCTGATGGCTTCAAAGAGCGTGCGTTATTGCACTATTAATTTCCTTTTATAATTATCTACGGTCTCAACGCAATTACGAGCGAAGACTGGCTCTCCGGTTTTCATTATTGGATGATCTACTTGTATGTGCATTGTGTGAGGGTAATTCCAACCACGATGGCGCTCACCTAAATAAACTGCTGATTGGATGAAATGTCCTTCCAAAATACATCTTAAGATCACAGGTGAATAGAGAGAAAAGGGAGATTATTTAACATCTCATTCCCTATGTCGTTACGATTGGCCTTTGCTAGCTGATTGGGAAAATTTTTCAGCCGTACTATTTTTTTTTCTACAATAATAATAATGATAATAATAATATAGGTATATTTACCCAGGGAAGCCACTTCAGTTCTGAAACTGTTCTCCCAGCGGGCCCTGCTATTATTATTACCCCGGCTTTAGCTGAGCTGCCATGGTGCTCATAGCATTCAAGGAATTTCTTCCTACCGGGTACCCATTCACCTCACCTGGGTCGAGTGCAGCACAGTGTGCATGGATATATTCTTGCTGAAGGAAGTTACGCCATGGCTGGGGTTCGAACCCTTGACCCTCTGTTTGAAAGTCTGGATACTAATCCACTGGGCCACAACGCTCCACAACAATCTCAACGATTGCCATGGCTGACCTCACGATCAGGGCCCCGTCTTACAAAGAGTTACGATCGATCCGATCAATCGTAACTCTATGGAAATCCATCAGTGTCATAATTTTTTTCTACGAAAAACTTGCACAATGTCCTCTGTATGCAAAGAGAGGTGCGGTGAATTTTAAAGAAAACAATGAATGCATGAATATACATTAAGCTCGAAAATATTTTGAACAAACATGCATGATAGATGTTGACGTTGCTGGCCGTCTTTGAAAGACGGGGCCCTGGTAATATTTGCCATGATCGCTACGATTTCTCCACGTTTTAGACCATAGTTTCAATCGTGGCGCGAGTCATTAGAGTGAGAACAAGATATAGCCCAATGGGTATTAACTTCCTCAACAAATATTTGAATAAAAAAGTACAATCCCAAGCAGGTCTTCAAAATATAGGGCTGAGTCGACCGTCCTAAAGAGAAGTTTCAAGAAGTGATAAAGGTGGAGATGAAGGGTTGGTGGGAGACGGAAGTTAAAGGACAAAATAATCAGATAATGAATAAAAATGGAGTTGTTTATAGTCGTATGATTCTACAATCCCGTATTTTGTTTAGCTAAAGGCCACCGCTCACCTTATACGACTAGTCCACGATCCGATTTTGGAACAAACCGCAATTTGCTCATTTTCTGAAAATGAAAATTATCTTTTTATTTGAGGTCGATATCAACTGAAAGAATAGAACTTGTATAATAATTTTGGATGATTGCATGAAGCATTTATTTTGGAGTAAGGGTCAAATTAGTTTCAAATCGTAGCCAGTCATAATTATATTTGCTATGATGTCATTACCACTATATATTGAACATGTATGACGATTTAGAACATTACACAGTAAGATATTCCATGTCTCGGTCAATATTACCATCAAATTCAACTACGCCCCCCCCCCCCCCCCCATCGGATCGCAAACCATTCGAAAGGTAATATCATCATCATCATTATTATCAAAATAAGCAGTAGTAATATTACATTATTATTCTTATAATTAGTTTAGCAATCCATCGATCTGTTACCATGGTTACAGTGTTACGTCGGCGAGCCAAGGAAATTGACGATCCTGAGTTCGGTCGTATTCCTGCTTTCCGATTTTTTTTCTTTCATTAGTACGACGGTCACTAATAACGGTTATATTATTTGCAGGTTGTCCAGCCTTTTGCAAATTCCGAGTGATATTTTTCTCATGATGATTTACGACTTATCGTGACTTATCATTATCCCCCTTATTGCCTTTTTGTTTTGTTTTATTGCATTACGTAATGATAATTACGATATAGTCGATATTGTAACTAATTAATCTATTATATTAATTAAATATTAATAAAAATAGGATGTCTTTTTAAGATGAAAATTTTCACCCAAATCAAATGTTATAACAAAAAATTGAATTTTTATGTATATTTAATTGATTTCAACAATAAAGATATAGATTCATATCGTATTTTAGTCGAGATTAGAACTTGTAACTCTATTCTATTTTTATCAAAAAATATAAACTGCATTATTTCAGGTATTGGTTGACGTCTATAACGTTAGTCAAATAATTATTTTTTAGAGAGCCTGACGGAGTGGGTACTTCTCCAGGCTAGAATTCATTGGGGTGTGGACCTTTGGGGTATACAAAGGGAAAATCATTTCACCCAATTATGATTCGTACAAAGGTGCTCAATATTTTCCGCCAGAACTCATTTGCCCTATTTAAGTAGAGCGCAGGTTCTTACATTTTTATTGGGCGTTACATTTTTAAACTGGGCGTTGTGGCATACGCCCATACGCCTGTAATCCAAGCTATGTGGGGAAGTTACAGATTGATGCAGAGGTTCGAGCCCTGGTCACGTCTTTCGGATGGTGACGTTAAAGGTCGGTCCCAGACGTAAATAATCAAATCTGATTGATACACGTCTGACAAAACTCAAATACACACACACTACATTTTTATCGTTTCCCTTTGCATGTACTTTGCTGTTGGTACACCGTTAACGTGGGGATATCATACTTGACTGTTTAATTTTGTTGATGTTCTTCAGTCGAGGTTTTCTGTGATGTGTAATCATTCGGAAGATATTAATTTTACTTTATTCAGGGTATATGTTATAAAAACAATCAAATTTAACAAAATGACAGTTATTCAACTCCTGTCTTACAAAGAGTTTTGATTTATCCAATCAATCTCAACGGTATGGAAATCCATCCATACCATTTTTTTTCAGGAAATTTGAACAATCTCTTAAGTAAACAAAGAGAATCACACTGAATTCTCAAGAGAACAAGGAACATATGAATATACAACCTATCTAGAGGATATCTCGAGAGCAAATTTATTTTCGATGTTGACGTTGCTGGCTTTCCATAGTTGTGGTTGATCGGATCATTGTATCTCTTTGTAAGACTAGGCGCAGAACCATGAGCCTAAACAGGGGGCCGTTTCATAAAGCTGTTCTCAAGATAAGAGCGACTTTAAGAACGACCGGTGAACCCTTCTTATGCGCTAAGCCATCGCATATGTATATACCATTTACCACAAGAAAAGATCACCAGTCGTTCTTAAGGCCACCGCACACCTTACGACTGGTCTGCGACCCGATTTCAGAATAAAATGTAATATAATTTGATGCTAATATTGAGGCTTGGAATATCTTACTGTGTAATGTTCGAAATCATCGTACGAATACCTATGATCAAATTTGTGACTATGCTATCATCCTTCTTAGAATAAAAGCGAATTTAATATCTAGTCGTAATGACGTCATAGCAGTCTTACGATTGGCTACGATTTGAACCTAATTTGGACTTTACTCCAAAATAAGGGCTTGCAATCTTTCAAAATTGTTATAATATTAGTATTTCAATTAATTTCAACGTCAAATAAAATGATATGTTCCATTCACATCTTCAGAAAATGAGCAAAATGCGATTTGTTCCTAAATCGGGTCGCAGACCAGTCGTAAGGTGTGCGGTCGCCTTAAAGTCGCTCTTAACTTACGAACAGCTTTATGAAACACCCACCAGGTTCAAACGGAATTAGAAATATAACAAGAACATAAAACATTGATTGCAAAAGAAAGCTATCATAACTATTAAACTGGGTTACAGAAGGTTCGTTATTCCGAATGTTCTTTATTTGGAGCGTTGTGGCCCAGTGGATTAGTCTCCGGACTCTGAATCAGAGGTTCGTTGGTTGAAATCCCAGCCATGGCGTAGTTTCCTTCAGCTAGAAATTCTATCCACATTGTGCTGCACTCAACCCAGGTGAGGTGAATGGGTACCTGGCAGGAATTTATTCCTTGAAATGCACTGGGCGCTGGAAGGCTGCTTGAGCTACTGCAGCTGGGGTAATAATATCCAAGTTCTTTGGAAGCGCATAGAGATGTTATTCATAATGTGTTATGCGCTATACAAGAAATTATTATTCTGAAGGTTTGTAATTCCGAAACACATAAATTGCCTATACCTCGAGGATCGTAAATCCGAAAAAAGGGTTCGATAATCCGAACATTTCTGGAGCTATTCCGAAGGTTCGTTAATTCGAGAACATAATAGGGTTCGTTATTCCGAAACCGAAATAAGGTTCGTTAGTGCGACAACGAAATAAGGTTCGTTATTCCGAAGGTTCGTTAATACGGAAATGAAATAGTTTGCGGCGAAGCCGGAAAAACAGGAAGGGCAAGCAAGGTGGAGGGGGAGGGGTAAAAACACCGTTACTGTTAATTATTATGAGGATGGGAAGGCAGGGGCGGAACGTATTTTTTATGGGGGGAAAGGAAAAAAGGGACTTATATGTCAAAAAAGGCATTTTTGTGCAATTGGATATTTTCACTGAGATTATCATCTGCGTGAAGTCGTTGTGTGTGGTTTCGGATCGTATTTTTTGTGTGTGGGGGTTTGCAAAGCCAAAGGCATTTTGGTGCAAACGGATGTTTTCACTCTGAGATTCTTCTTAAAGTCGTTGTGTGCTGTTTTGCCCCGCCTCCAGCCAAAAAGAGGGATTGACATCCCTGTTTGAGGTCTCAATCGCTCGTATTCTGCTCCAAACAATCCCCACCTCCCAAACAAAAATTCTCATTAAAAAAAATTAACAGCAAAAGTGTTTCTACACCCCCCCCCCCCTCCTCCACCACCATGCTTTCTCTACAGATTATTTCATTTCTCGGATTAACGAACCTTATTTCGATTTCGGACCAATGAACCTTCGGATTAACGAACCCTATTTTATCTTCGAACAAACGAAGCTTCATAATAACAACCTACCTTATTTCTTTTTCGGACAAACGAACCTTCGGAATAACAAACCTTATTTCGTTTTCGGAATAACGGACATTCAAAATAACGAACGTAACCCATAGAATTAAATTTAAAACATATACACTCGTGTAAGGCAGAAAAGAGGGAGAGAGAAAAAGAAAATTGAGTTGAAAATTCTCCTTTATGGTGTAAATCATAGTGGTGATGCGCTTTCAAAGCAAATACCAAGTGAATAAAATATTTCGAATTTGATATTATAACTTTTGCTGGTCCTTTCTAATGTAGAAAATTACCAATAATAATAATAATAATAATAGTAATAATGATGATGATGATGATGATGATGATAATAATGATAGTAATAATGATTATGATAATAATAATGATAAAAATAATAATAATAGTAATAATGATGCTGATGATGATGATGATAATTATAATAATAATGATTATAATAATAATAATAGCAATAACAATAATGATGATGATGATGATGATGATAATAATAATGATAATAATGATAATAATAATGATAAAAATAAAAATAATGATGATGATGATGATAATGATAATAATGATTATAATAATGATATTAGCAATAATAATGATGATGATGATGATAATAATAATAATAATAATAATGATAATAATAATAATAATGATAATAATAATAATGATAATAATATGGATAACATTAAAAATAATAACGGCATATTTACTCAGGTATCTACTTCAGTTCCGAAATCAATTCTTCCAACGGGTCCCGATATTAGTATTATCATTACCCCGGCTTGATGATGAAAGGATTTGCATATTTATAAGTTGATCAAAATGTCCGACAATTACACATCCCAGTCGATGTTTTAAGTCTGGCTATATTCTCTATAGATATATGACCAATTATATAGTAATGATAATGATGAAAATAATAATGATAATGATTGATAATAATAATGATAATTATAATGATAATAATAATGATACATGTAGTAATAGTAATAATAACAAAAAAAATCAATGATGCGAATAATGACTGTAATATTAACAACGGTCCCCGTACTTGGAACAATTTAACTAATAATTTAATGTCATGCACTACTATGTCATCTTTTAAGGTTGTATTGAAGATACAGCTTGTCTCTTTCTATTTCACTTAATTCTTTATTATTACTCATTTAACTACCGATGTATCATGTGTGTTATGGCGTGGGTGTGCAAGGGGTTGTATGTGTGTGCATATGTGTATTATATTGTAACATGTACAACCAAGTATCTTTTTTCTATTTTGGGGGACTATGTCTAACAAGTTTTTTTTTACTTTCATAATAGTCTCCAACTTCATCATCATATTATATCTTGAATGTTTCATGTTACTCTGTATATATATTTTATGATTGAAATGAATTAAATTGAATTGAAATTGAAATCAGTAATAATGATGATAATAATAATATTAATATTAGTAATAGAAATAAAACTACATAATCATACAAATTGTTTTATAAATATCAGACAGTCATACTTCGGTGCTTATACATAGAGGAAAATATTTTCATTCATTGAAAGGTAGCAAAATACAAGTTATTGAACATGTATCAATATTATTATTTTCAGTGATTTGTTTTATTATATTTTCTGTTCTCAATTATTATATGACTGTAACCGGTATTGCAATTTACTAATCGATTATTGAATTAGTAAAATTTTTATACTGGCTACGTGCGGAGTGCATTATGATGAGATGTCTAAATATGATTTTTGTTGATAAAATAATATGATCATACATGTTTTGCATTTTATAAAAAGAAAATTATACTGATTGATACATGAACATGAAAATGAATACGATTTAGTTCTTAAAATCAATCTTTTTACTTCGAGATTAAGAATATTAACTTTACGTATTAAATTATATATTAATCAAAATGGTTTCATTAAGCTCCTATTTGCATAAAGCATATTGTACAATAGCTGTATAATGTTCTTTTTGAAGAGCTTAGAGTACTACGCCGTGTATCTCGAGCTTTTAAAGGTCAAATCCACCCCGGGGTAACGTGTATTTTAATCAATAGAGAAAAAACAAACTAGCAAAACGCTGAAAATTTCATCAAAATCTGATGTAAAATAAGAAAGTTATGACATTTTAAAATTTCGCTTATTCTTCAAAAGAGTGATACGCACAACTCAGTGACATGCAAATGAGACAGTCGATGATGTCTATCACTCACTATTTCTTTTGTTTTTTATTGTTTGAATTATACAATATATAAATTTTTACAGATTTGACAATAAGGACCAACTTGACTGAACCATATAGTATTAAACAATGCTGATTCCATATGTTCAGGGAGGAATTAATTGTTGTTTCACGTGATATTGAAGAGAAAATAAGAATATTTCATATTTCATTTAATAAAATACAAAAGAAATAGTGAGTGAATGATGTCATCAGTCTCCTCATTTGCATAACGACCAGGATGTGCATATAACTGTTTTGTGAAATTAAGCAAAACTTTAAAATGTCATAACTTTCTTATTTTATATCCGATTTTGATGAAATTTTCAGTGTCATGCTTGTTGGATTTCTCTCTCTTTATTCAAGTCGACTTTTTGTTGGGATGGACTTGTCCTTTAATGCTAACAAAGATGCTACTAAGGACATAATAGCACTAGTATAAATGAGAACAACTACCAAATTATTAAAGACGATATAGTCGAGAGTGATATCTCTCTACAGGAAAAATACTTTTTATCATATCAACTCTGTAACATATTGCGGTATAAATGAAGGCAATTATGGGTACTGAATTCTAGCTACCCCAAATAGCGATTTCGCCGAGATCCGGGAAAAATCACTGTAACGCGCATTGCATTATGGGATAGCTTTTCGGTATTACAACTTCCTGTTCGGAAGCCGCGCGCCGTCGCGTGGCGCTGGGCATGCATATGCATATATCATCTGCTCGAATTCGCTACACTCTTCTGCCGTCGCAAAGATTTTAATGTTTATTTGAACATTTCGTTGATTATTTATTAGTATTATTACGTCTATTCAACTGAGTTTTTATTACAAGACTGTTGAGAATGATGCATTTGGGTCGGGAACCTGGTCAGATATGAGTAGTTGTGGACTTTGGGTGGCTCCTGGTTCGTATTTTGCTTTAAAGGATTGTTTATAAAATCAAGGATATAGCAAACGCTATAGTAGTCCCGTGTAGTAAAATGGAAGTAAACATGAATAAGAAGACTAATATACAAGTAAGAATGCGGAAAGGAAATGGACTGATTTTTTTTTTATTTAAATCGCACTTCTATTACTAAAGAAAACTAAGTAATCCTGCCCCATCCCCTAGTCTGCAAGCGCAGACTTAAAATTGACACTTTGAAACCATATCAGGTCTAGAGTGAAGACTAGTTTCTAAACTCTCTCTCTTTTTAAAATTTCGTAGAAGCAGTCACAATGCATGAGTGAATCTAGTCTCACTACTTCAGACTCTGCATTGTACACCATGTGAAAACCAAAGGTCTGTACCTCCAGACTAACCCATCCTAGATGCTGATGATGAAAGAATGCCCCCCTTGATAAATGTCGTAGATGCTGTGGAAGGGTTCCGAACACCGGTCTTACAAGGTAGGGTCGTGTGGTCCAGTGGTTATCGCACTGGACTCATAATCGCAAGGTTGTGAGTTCGAATCCCCACTCTGCCACTGTCTGCACATAGATAAAAAGGCCCAAGAGTAATATCTGTCGTCTATAAGGTCAGCCACTGTGACTGATTAACCTAGACGTAAAATGTTTCATAGGTAATTGGTTATATACCAGCTTGGCGTTTACCAGCAAACATGCTGTCCTGCCGAGTTCTTACGGGAGTTACCATAAACAGAAACAAGGCACCTGAGGTTATTCTGCCACGACACACCTATCGATTACATTTAAACCGCCGTAAAATATAATCGATATTCATATTTGATAATATTGACTTTTAAAAAAATTTAGAGTCGCGTATGCATTATCATCAACTATCTTTCTCTCATTTTCTTTTCTTGAAAAAATAAACACATTAATGTACAAAAATTAGTATATATAAATATAAAATGTTAATCAATATGACTTTTCTTTCAAAATGTATGTCTACAGAAGATTAGAAAAGTAACTTCATTTGTGATTGTTAAAGGAGAATGAAACTCTTGGAGCAAGTTAGCTTTTGTGAAAGCAGAAAAATCAAAGAATAAGATCAACAAAAGTTTGAGTAAAATAGGACTAGCAATAGAAGAGTTATGAGCATTTGAATGTCGAGATCACTAATGCTATGGAGATCCTCCAATTGGCAATGCGACCAAGATCTATGATGTCACAGATGAACAACTCTCCCCTTTTGGACACTGAAAATATACCCCAAAACATCTCTTTTTGCTCATTCTAATCATATGACAAACGATTCATCAATGATATAATGTTGTGAAACCTCTGTACTTGTCCTCTCATATAAAGAGAACACCTCACCTTGTGATAGACTCTATAAAAGTGAGAATATAAGTGAAATAAGTACTAAAGTAATGAGGGAGTTGTACGTGTGTGACATCACAGATCTTGGTCGCAATGCCAATGGGAAGATCTACATGGCATTAGTGATCTCAATATTCAAATGCTCATAACTTTCTTATTATTCATTCAATCTTCCTCAAACTTTCAACAATATGTTTCTTTGATTTTTCTCTTTGATATGGATTCAGCTGGTTTCAAGGGCTTCAATCTCCTTTAAGAAATATCTTATAACTTTTTCCTCGACATGTTGTGCTGATGAGTGTCTGAAAAAACAAAATAATTAATTTGTGCAGAGCTTGAAATACAGCGCCTTGTATATCGAGCTTGTGATTACTATCATATTGGGTTTATGAGCTGTGGGGGAGCCGAATGACCTGGTTGATACACGTCTTACACAGCGGCGAAACAGGGGTCAGTGGCCAGGGGGGGCAAGAGCCAAAAATTTCCCGGTCATATCATGGTATAACCAGGCGTAATGGTGTAATAAGGCGACGATTTTGAGAGGGTCAGAAATTGCGTATTGGGCAGAATCCATCTTTAAAAAAAAGGAGCGAAGCAAGCGAGCAAAATTTTTTGACATTTTAATACAAAAATATAATTTTGTGATAGATTTTGATCCAGAGAATAATATATTTCAATCTTCTCTCTTTCCATTCCTTTTTTGTGGTCAGGATTTTGTGAACAGGATTCTTTGCGGCAGTAGCTGGAAGAGTACAAAAAAAAACGAGGGGCGCAGTATGGCGCATGTGCTAAAAAGCTGCTTTAAGCCCCTTTCACAATTGACGTACGACCTGTTTACGACCACCTGCAACAGTTTTTTCTTGTTGTTGCACGATCGATCTCTTGGTGTCTTGCGAGCACTCGCAGTGGTTGTAGACGAACGCACGAATTTGAGGTGGTCGGAGGTGGTCGTGACTGGTCGCATCTGAATTTGAACATGTTCAAAATCCAAACGCGATCAAATACGATTGATTTACTCGCATCAGGTCGTACCATCGGTCGGGCGATCATCGTGTGAGTGTTGTTCAACGTTGTACGACTTGGTGCGAGAGGTGACACAACTACGTATAGTCGCATTTAGTCGACTGGAGGTCGTACAACACTTGCACATGCGCTAGATACCTACAGAGACCAGTCTTGCGACTGGTTGCGATAATATAAGACTGTTGCAAGACCGATCGAAATTACGGCTTACAACATTCCACTACCGTTGCATTCGCATGTATGCGACCGTACAGCCCCTTTCACAATTGACATCCGACCAGTTTACGACCGCCTGCAACAGTTTTTTCCTGCTGTTGTACGATCGATCTCTTGGTGACTTGCGAGCACTCGCAGTCGTTGTAGGCGGTCGCACGAACTCGAGGTGGTCGTGACTGGTCACATCTGAACTTTGAACATGTTCAAAATCCGAACGCGATCAAATACGACCGATTCACTCGCATCAGCTCGTATCCGGGGTCGTACCATCGGTCGGGCGATCATCGTGGGAGTGTTGTTCAACGTTGCACGACTTGGTGCGAGAGGTGGCACAACTAAGTAGTCGCATTTACTCGACTGGAGGTCGTACAACACTTGCACATGTGCTAGCGACCTACATGTACAGAGACCTGTCTTGCGACTGGGTGCGATAATATGATGGCCATAAGACTGTTGCAAGACCGATCGCAACGGCTTACAACATTGCACTACCGTTGTGTGCGACCGTTCCCCTCGCAATCCCTCGTGCAACACTCGCATGTGATCGCACGAGCACACTAGGATCATAAGCGACTTACTCGTGCAACGGGTTTTACTGGTTGTTTTTGTTGTACGACAGCTGTTGCAACTGTGAAAGCCTCTGTGCGATATTATGAGATGACTGGCGATTGATGCCTGTTGCAGCCTGTCGCACGACCAAAAGGTCGCAAGTGGTCGTACGTCAATTGTGAAAGGGGCTTAAGGCCACCGCACACCTTACGACTGTTCGCGATCCGATTTTGGGACAAATCGCACTTTGCTCATTTTCTGAAAATGTGAATGGAACATATCATTTCATTTGAGGTTTAAATTAATAGAAAGAATACTAATATAACCATTTTGAAAGATTGCAAACCTTTATTTTGGAGTAAAGGCCAAATTAGTTTCAAATCGTAGCCAATCGTACGACTGCTATGACGTCATTACGACTAGATATTAAATTAGCTTTTATTCTAAGAAGAAAGCTAAGAAGGATGATAGCATAGTCACAGATTTGAACATAGGTATTCGTACGATGATTTCGAACATTACACAGTAAGATATTCCAAGTCTCAATATTAGCATCAAATTCTACAACATTTTATTCTGAAATCGGGTCGCAGGCCAGTCGTAAGGTGTGCGGTCGCCTTAACGAGCGAGCGAAGCGTGTGAGAAAAAAAATCACCTTTTCATGAGAATCTAACTTTGAGATATTCTTTGACATAATATTCAGTAAATAAATCATATCCTACACTTTTCCTTTGTTTTTCGTTCCTCCTTTTTTTAATTGGTTGTTGAACTTTTGGGGCCATGGTCCAACCTTTCCATACTTATATACGGCAGTGCTATGCGGTCGGGGTCCGGGGCGGAGCCCCCGGAACTTCTTGATATCAAGGCCATTTAAACCTCGCCGATTGCCGCTATTTCTAATCAAATCGAAGGTATATACAGAATATAGCTTTTACACAACACATTTATTCAACCCAGTTGCGTAATGAACCAAATATTTTGAGGGGGCAAAACACAGCAATGTGGGAAAATTTGTAAAAAGTCCCCAGCGAACAAAGCGAGATGGAAATAAAAAAAATGCCTATTGATATTAAATTATAATTATGTGATAGATTTTTCCATTATATTCAACCAATAACACATTTCATTTTTTCCATTCATTTCGTAATACGTTGTCTCCTATAATTTCTTTTTATTTCCTCTTGGGTGTGGAACCAAAACCCCCCCCGCGCCTGTACGCCAGTGATTGAAAGAAGGGTCCCTACAGGGGGCGTTATAGATCCATTTAAAGGTTATAGATGAAGAGCCCTTACTGCGTGGGGTCTGGGGCAAAGCCCCGGTAGCTTATTTGCATATTTAGCAAGCTTATAGCACATCTTTCTCCCCGCTCTTTATTTTTAATCCTCGGCGGCCCGGTCGTGTTATTAATTTTTTTTTCTGTCCCTTTTCTTGGTTTTTCAATTTGGCTTTTGACTAAGGCATTCTACCTTCGTTTCCCGCTATTGTTTGCCATTCTGTCATCTTTTAATTTATTTCCCATCATGTTATTGCACTACATAGGCCTATTTCGGAATGATTTGTTCTTTCTCAAATGTTCTTTTTTAGTTCCCTTTCCCGCTTTCCTTCCTTTTCCGTTAAAAAAATTCTTCGTTTTCTTTTCGCTTTTCCCTTTCCCTTTCCTCCTTTCCTTTTCCCTTTCCTTCCCCTTTCCCTTTCTTTCTCCCTCCCTTTTTTCCTTTCCCCGTTTTTTTTTATTTTCCCGGTGAAATCCACCCCGCCTGTTACGCCACTGGACTCTTACACAGGGTTCAATTACTCACACACCCTCTCACACATCCTCATACACGCATACGAATAATGCACAAAGCAATCATTACATTATTATTATTATCATGAATGAATGAATTATTACTATTTTCATCATTGCACCTGTTTTTTAGATTCGGATATTTAATGTTATATCCTACATAGATTGTATCCTGTATAGTGATTGGTTCAAATGGCATCAAGTGACCAAATATATTTGAAACATGATGTTGCGTGACGTCAGACCTCGATTTTGTTTTCGTTATATCCTACATAAATTAAATCCTGTATGCTGATTGGTTTAAATGGCATCATGTGACCAAAATTATTCTCACTATTTTGCGATGATGTCGAAAATGAAACGCCCACCGAAAAAAATGTGCTATTCCGTGACGTCAATGATGGAATAGTCGACTATTCCATCATTGACGTCACAGATCATTGACACAGATCATGCAATCTCTCGGGCGCACCGGTCAGCGAGATGACTCTACCGGGCAAGTCCCGTGAAGAGACGGCGCAGGCACAAATCGGCATTCCGCTGAGCGCGTGGTTTCGGGAAAGGTAGATCAGTCTGCGCAGCGCGTTATCTATTTTTAAGTTCAGATTAAGAAAAGATGAACTAGATAGACTATTGTTCTACCTGATTGAATGTAGGATATACAACAAATATACCAGGCCTTTATTTCGAAAGTATAGAGAGAATTATTTATCCTCGGTTGTACTGGCCAAATTACTATTTATCCCTCGGGGCTTCGCCCCTTCACCCCTCGGGAAAAATAGTAATGCCAGTCCAACCTCGGAAAATAATTCCTGTTATATCCCTTACTTAAGATTGTTGTATTGAGAGTGTACACAAGGAAAAAAGAATAGTTTCACTACGAAAAACGTTTGCCGTGAAATAGTTCATTTTCCTTGCTGACGTCACGCATAGTCAATTTTTTTCCCTAAGGAAAAAGTGAACTATACGTTTTTTGACCCCCCTCCCAAAGACCTTATAATATGCCCCCCCCCCCCACCCTACCTCGCGATTCGCGAGCTGTGCGGCGCGATGCGAGCAGAGCGCTGCTCAGCAAAACGGTACTCTCCACTGCATGCCACGGGAAACTTTCGGCGAGCTGCACTAACCAAGGGTGTGCTCGCTGAACAGACGATCCATACGGCAAAACTTATATTTTCTCAACTTCTCAACGATTGTTCTATATCAACTTATTAAAAAAAATCGTTTCGCTGTAAAATTAATGATATGAGTGGAAGGGATATAAAACAAATATACAATGACCCATTCTCGGAACAGGATATTCGCCCTCAGGAACATCACGATGGCCCTCGGGAGAATAGTAGGCCTACTATGTGATGTTCCTTCGATGCGAATAGTTTTAGCCAGATCCTCGATCGAGTGTCAATGTATATTTGTATACTATACTTACATAAAGCCTGGTGCATTTGTATACTATACCAATATTCTTAATTCATTATTTCAGAAAACTGGATATTTAGCTAAACTCTCGGGCGCACCGGCCAGCGAGCTCTGTCTCCCGGGCAAGTCCCGAGATGCGTCGGCGCAGGCACTAATCTGCGTTCCGCGGAGCGCGGTGGCTCGATGAAGAGTAGGTAATTCAACGCAAGTAACCGGACTTTCCAAGCTCAGCGCATAGATTTTGGTTATGAATTATCAAAAGTATAAAGGATATAAAACAAATATATCAGGCATTTCATTCGAAAGCATAGTGGAAATTATTAACCCTCGATTGGACTGGCAAAACTACTATACTTCCCTCGGGGCTTCGTCCCTCGAGGTAAAATAGTAATTGCCAGACCAACCTCGGATAAATAATTCCACTATACTTTCTCAAAGCCTGATATATTTGTTTATTATTCTTGTATATTACTGTATCGAACATTGTTGTATTATTAAACCTGCCGGTTAGTCTAATAGATTCGCTGTCCGGTCGGCGGCCCTGGTTCTTTTTTTCAGCATGGTCTGTAAAGAAAGACGTGGTGAACAACTATTCATATATCTGTTGTTGTTGTTGTTGTTGTTGATGGCTCAAGATATACGGCGCTGTATCCCAAGCTCTTCAAAAATTTAAGGTAGCAATTTTTGAGTACACACTGTACATGTAAGAGGAAACTTGTAAAATCATGAAATTAATTTCTAATCAAATAAGTACAGTTACGATTGTTAATCTAGAAGTAACAAAGATTGATTCTCAGAATCAATTATATATTTGTCAGGTTACGGTATCAATGAATTTAGTTCTTAATCTTTTTTTAATATAAGAAATGCATGATCATATTTAAAAAATGTATTTATATATTTAGACAGTGGTCGAATACTGTGCACTCCACAAGTAACCATAAATAAACTTAGTAATCGATTACTAACTTACAATAAACAAATATATCAGGCTTTGAGAAAGTATAGTGGAATTATTTATCCGAGGTTGGTCTGGCAATTACTATTTTTCCAGAGGGGCGAAGCCCCGAGGGAAGTATAGTAGTTTTGCCAGTCCAACCGAGGATTAATAATTCCCACTTTGCTTTCGAATGAAACGCCTGATATATTTTTTTTATATCCTACTTTTAATAATTTATAACCAAAATCTATTCGCTGATCTTGCTTAGTCCGTTTACTTGAGTTGAATTACCTACTTTTCTCCGAGCCACCGTGCTCAGCGGAACGCAGATTAGTTCCTGCGCCGACGCATGGCTGGACTTGCCCGGGAGAGAGAGCGCGCTGGCCGGTGTGCCCTAGAGTTTAGCTAGATATCGAGTTTTGTGAAATAATGACGTCAGAATATTGGTATATCCAAAAATATATCGAGGTCTGACGTCACGCAACACCATAGTTGAAATATATTCGGTCACATGATGCTACTTGAACCAATCACTATACAGGATTTACTCTGTGTAGGATATAATACTGATTACATTGATGTAATAATTCATATAATATACAAATATATCAGGCTTTGAGAAAGTATAGTGGGAATTATTCATCCACGGTTGGACCGGCAATTATTATTTTCCCCGAGGGAAAAATAGTTATATTGCCATCCAACCGCTTGCTCAGCGTAATATCCAGTCTTCGGTATCGCACACAACTTATAGCGCAGGTCAGGTTTCTGTTGCATAAAAATTATTATATAACTCAAACGAAGATTCTTGCCATTTGATTGGTTGAATGGTGTTCAATATTTGGTCCATTCTTTACTGCGTGCATTTTGTAATTTTCCATTGCACGGTGACCGTGCATTTTTATTTTTCCATTGCACGGTACGCTAGCGCTCCCTCAGTATAATCATGTGTATGTCAACTTACCTTCTCATGTATGTGTGTGTGTGTGTATGTTTGCGCGCAGATCAAACTGACTGTGCGCACTCGACTCAGATCCATGAAGCAATGCGCGTCACAAAACAATTAAAGCAATGAAAGGGCTGATGATCGAGCTGTCGATACATGGAAGAATCCACCGTAGGCCGACTAGCAATTATCAGAGAAAAAATGTTGCTGGAAATGGGCCAACCTAATCTTTATATATTTTATTTCCTCTTTTACATTTTTAAAAACTTTGTAACTTATATGAGTTATATAAAACAAATAATGAATGTAAATATTTGTGCAATGGAAAGAATATTTACATTCGATGAAAGATTAAAAGTTCCATTCAACTTGGCTACGCCTCCCATTGCACGCATACACATGCATTATTTGTATACCATTCTGGTAAATTTGCTATTCAATGGTTATTACCATGTTAAAGGGGTACTCCCGGCTGAAGTAAATATGATTTTAACAGATAAAGACAAATCAGACAAGCAAAACACTGTTAATTTAATCAAATCATACAAATGTTAATTAATATGAATGTTTATTTTTCAAAATTTTCACTTTTCTTGTATCATTAGAAATGTAAATGAAAAAAAAATAATGATTTATATATTTTTTTTATTATCTTTTTTTATTTTTACGCTGTCCCTCTTTCATTGTTACTTCCTTTTTTTACATTTTCTTTTTCTTAGCCCCGCCCCTCAAAAAACACACGTACCCACTTGTTACCAACAGTGTATACAATTTTAAGGAGTAGAATATGAAATTCCTTGGTAAATGTCACATATGCTATGCATTGGCAGGGTTCCGAACCCCTGACTTATTTGTCCGTCGCCTGAGGGCTGCCACTACACACCTATCGATTATATTTAACCTCCGTGTAGCGTGATCGATAATATGGTAATAGCAAAATTAACAAATTTCGGAGTTGTATATACATTATCATCAACTATCTTTCTATCGTTGCTTTCTTTTTAAAACAAAAGTATATATATTGATATATTAAAATTAATATGTCCATAAAAAATAACAATCAATGTGACTTTTCTTTTAAGTTTTTTCTAATGAAGGTTAGACAGGTAACTTTATTTGTAACTATAAAAAATATAATGTTTATATTTGTTACACACTACGTCACTACGAGTCAATGTAATCTCAAAGAGAAAATATCATATATCAGCTTTTTGGAAAGCCTGGGATACAGCGCCGTGTATCTCGGGCCTATTACAAACACGTGAACATTGATGGGGCATACGAGTAGGGGAGCCGAAGAGTGGCCGAGAGGGTGCCGAAGGAGGCCGAGGGGAGCCGAAGGAGGGTGAAAGGGGGTGCGGAGGTATTATCTCCCTGTGCCTCTCCCGTCTCCTCTACATCACCCTTTCCATCATCTTGTTTACATAATGCGAAAGCGCCCCTTTGATAAGCTCGGTCACTTCGCTCCCTCACTTTCGATTTTTTTTCCCCAAAATGTCTACTGCCCACCAGCCCATCCCCATGCAAAAAACTTCTGCTTTATCGAAAGTTATCCTTTGTTTCCCTGTGCCCCCACTTTGAACTTTGCTCCACCGCCCCTGCAACACCCGCCATGAGTCAAAGAAGAAACCACTGGGCGTAACACATAGCTGCTTATAATTTAAAGGTAAAGTCCACCCCAGCTTTTTTTTCGCGCTGAATAATCACCAATGAACATTAATGGTGTATATCTTCTACCACAAGAAAGGATCACCAGTCGTTCTTAAAGTCGCTCTCAAAGGTCAAGTCCACCCCAGCAAAATGTTGATTTTAATCAATAGAGAAAAATCAAACTAGCATAAAACTGAAAATTTCATCAAAATCCGATGTAAAATAAGAAAGTTATGGCATTTTAAAGTTTCGCTTATTTTTCACAAAAACAGTGATATGCACAACTCAGTGACATGCAAATGAGACGGCCAATGATGTCCATCACTCACTATTTCTTTTGTTTTTTATGTTTGAATTATACAATATTTCATTCTTTCAGATTTGACCATAGGGACCGACTTGATGGAAAGGTTGATGTTGAGAAGACGCGAGAGAGAGATAATCATCGACTGTTTCATTTGAGTTGTGCATATCACTGTTTTGTGAAAAATAAGCAAAACTTTAAAATGTCATAACTTTCTTAGTTTATGAAAAATTTTGATGAAATCTTCAGCGCTATGCTAGTTTGATTTTTCTCAATTTATTAAAATCAACATTTTTCTGGGGTGGACTTGACCTATGAGAGCGGCTTTAAGAACGACTGGTGATCCTTTTTTGTGGTAGAAGATATACACCATTAATGTTCATTGGTGACTATTCAGCGCGTAAGAAAAGCCCACCAGTCGTTCTTAAAGTCACTCTTTACAAACACCCCCAGTTTTTTAAAGGAGAGCAAAAAGCATTTGAATCCACACAAAAGAGAGAAAATCAAATAAACATATTTCAGGTTTGAGAAAAATCGAATGCATACTAGTAGTAAGAAAGCTTTATTTTGTATATGGATTGAAAATTTTGACAAAAAAACTTCTTCATTAATAAAAAAAATATCGATATTACTATTCTATAATCGATTATTGAATTGGCCGGTGAAGACGAAAATAGTTACTAGTATATAAAAAGTATGAACGCTCATTCTCCTTCTATTCTCAGTAAATTTCATACATTACAATGTCGATTTTATACAAAACACCCAAAATGTATATATTTAGAAGATCATGGATATGATATGGTGTTGGCAGATATTCCATTCAGGATAGGAAGCAAATTTAACACTCACTACTTTTTTGGCTTTAAAAAATAATTACATATAATAATGATTCATCATCACAATTGGATCGTGTGTATTGTAAACAACAATACAACTTTTGAAGAGCATGATATATAATTCGTGTGTATCGTGCTTAAGTGTATTCGGGGTTTTCGGGTTTTCACAGAATCAAGACCTTGGAAAATATATTTTGTTGTTAAATAGCAGAGAAAAATATAAAAACATACTGGTGAAGGTTTGAGGTTTGAGGAAAATCCATTTAAGATTAAGAAACTTATTAAGAATTTTAATTTTTTGGATTTGTGACTTCGTGAAGAGCAGCTTCCCAATATGTTATGTAATATAAAATGCATAAATTTCAATATTTTAATGGCTCGTGCTGACGTATTTTTGTTTTCTCTTGAGGAGCAGGTGTGAAATACTATGTCTATTGATATACTGGAGGTACAGCAAACCTTTTTCAAGTTTCATTGATATTTTGCCTTTCGATATTATGTAGGAAAGCTGCTCGCAAGTGACGTCATAAATCAAATAATTAGAATTCTAATAACATTGTTATTCTTCAATGGATTTTTGTCAAACCTTCGGCAATATTTTTTAAATTATTTTTTCTGCTATTTTTACGATAAACTTTTTGTCAGGGTGAACTTCCCCTTTAAAGGGATGGTCCAGTCTGGAGATTTTTATACCTCACTATAGAGTAAAATTCACAAAGCAAAATGTTGAAAATTTGATCAAAATCGGATAACAAATAACCAAGTTATTGAAGTTTAAAGATTTGCATTATTCCGGTGACAAAGTTCTCGGCATGTTTTTATTCATTAGGTGGGCTGATGATGTCATATCCCCACTTGTTCTTTTGTATTTCATTATATGAAATTAGGTTTATTCAAAAATTTTCTACCAAGAACTAAAACAATTGGATTTACAACTGATTAAATGCATTAGTTATTTATTGCCGCAACTTATTTCATCATAATGGAGACACACAATTTATACATGTATGAAAAAATGAAACATTTATGATTTCATGTAATAACATAAGACAAAGGAAAGTGGGAATATGACATCATCAGCCCAACTAATGAATATTTATGACGATGTGCATATAACATTTTCACAAAATATTGATAAACTTTAAAAGTTCAACTTCGCTATTTGTTATCCGATTTTGATGAAATTTTCAGCATTTTGCTTTTTGAATTTTACTATATTTATTTAGCTATAAATATTTTCAGCCCGGACTATCCCTTTAAATTCAATTCAATTCAATTCATTTT
Source organism: Lytechinus pictus (assembly GCF_037042905.1). Lineage (NCBI taxonomy): Eukaryota > Metazoa > Echinodermata > Echinoidea > Temnopleuroida > Toxopneustidae > Lytechinus > Lytechinus pictus. The sequence continues at coordinate 23,607,712 of NC_087250.1, forward strand.
ATTCAATCATTTAAAAAAATCAAAGAATATACAAACCAAAATATATACAAATCATACATGAATGTAACAGTATAGTTTAAATGATTAGGGTGTCCCTAAAAGCAAAAGCTTGATGAGTGGGACACCCAATACATATATATATATATATATATAAGCGTACATAAAAGTGAAAAGGTAACAATAATAAACACAAACAATACATAAGAAAATAAGACGGTAAACCTACAGGGGAGAGGAGGGGGGGGGTCAGGAAAAGGGTGTGGAAATGAATTGTGTGATTAATTGGCATACATAATTACAAGTGAACTTTTGAGTTTTGTTTTAAATGCAGTAACATTTGTGCTAGAAATTACAGTGGAAGGGAGGGAATTCCATATTCGAGGACCAGTGGATTTAAATGAATAAAGGGTTGATTGATTGAATGCTACAGGATAATGGAATTTAGAGTTTGAACGGGTATTGTATTGATGGTAGTCTTTATTATATTTAAATAGATTAATCATATTAAGGGGTGCTAAGTTGTGATTTACGTAGTACATTATAATTGCAATTTGAATTTTATGAATATAAAAAACTGTCAAGGTGTTTAATCTAAAAAATAAAGGGCGCGACGGAGCTAGGTAGTGGGAGTTAGAACAAATACGTAAAGCCTTTTTTTGGAGTATGTGTATGGGGTTTAGTTTTGTAGTGCCACAACTTGCCCAAGTGATATTACCATAATAGATATAAGGAAGCAATAAAGAATTGTAGAGCATAAGCAAATGTTTTTCTGTAAGATTATTACGTAATTTAGCTAATATACCTATATTTTTTGACATCTTATTACTAACAAAAAAAGCGGTGTTCATTGTAAGACAATTTGTCATCAAGTACAAATCCTAAGAATTTTACGGAATTTACTAATTTTAAAGTTACATTTCTAATTTTAACATTGAAGTCGAAAGATACATTGTGGGATAAATGAGGTTTTCGAAAATACATAACACTTGTTTTGTCATAATTGACAACGAGTTTGTTTGCATCGAACCAATCACAAATCTTACATAATTCATCATTTGTTTTTTCCAGTAAATATATAAAATTGCTATGGGTAGAAACAATAGTAGTGTCATCAGCAAATAAAACATAATTAAAGAATGAAGATGCTGAACATAAATCATTTATATAAATAAGGAAGAGAAGCGGGCCCAGTATGGAGCCTTGGGGGACTCCATACTGGGCGATAGAATATTGAGAATCATAATTGTTAAATGAAGTGTAGTTTTGTCGATCAATTAAGTAGTTCTAGAACCATTCCCACACTGCTCCCCTAATACCGTAATGAGATAATTTATATAAGAGAATGTTATGGTCTATGAGGTCGAAGGCTTTTGATAGGTCTAGGAATATTCCAAATGAGTGGTAATTATTATTCATATTAGTTAAGAGGGTATTATTTAAGTCAATTAATGCATGCTCACATGAATGTCCAACCCTAAATCCGTATTGACAGTTGTTTAATATTCTGTTATTATCTAAGTGGGAAATTAATCTTTTGTAAACAATTTTTTCCAGGATCTTAGAAAAGCATGATAATAATGTAATAGGTCGGTAATTAGAAAATGAATGTTTATCGCCTTTTTTGAAAACTGGGATGATTTTTCCGATTTTTAAGCTATTAGGTACTTTGCCAGAACATAAAGATAAATTAAATATATGTACTAATGGTTTAAGTATAGAAAAAATTACTTTTTTGATAACAAAGGAACTTATATCGTCAAAACCGGTACTATAGGTCAACTTTAATTCCTTAACGATTTTAATTATTTCTAATTCATTGGTCGGATAAAAATACATAGAGGATTGACATGGATTACTTAGGTATTGGCTAAAATGATTTTTGAAATTATGAGCAGATTGTTTTAGGGTATTTGAGGCAATGTTGGAAAAGAAGTTGTTAAATTCATTTACTATATCTTGATTATTACAGACTTTAACATTATTTTTCATAAAATATAAAGGAAAATTTTGTTTATTTTTCTTACACATTAGGTCGTTTATAATTTGCCAAACCTTTCTAAGATTATTTTTATTCTTGGATAATAAATCACAATAATATTTTTTACGAGCTGATCTTAATAGCTGATTTAAAATGTTACGATATTTCTTATATTTCATTTCAATTGATTTAGTACGTTTTTGGCAAAAAAGTTTGTGAAGTCGATTTTTTTTATTGATACATTTTAACAAGCCATGACTAATCCAAGGCTTTTTAGCCGAAATCTTAGTCTTTTTTTCAAGTTTACAATTCACATTAAATGCTGATTTGAATACTTCAAGGAAATTATTATATGCATCATCTGCATCACCTAATGATAATATATGATTCCAGTCAAAAGAGAGTAAAATTTTGTTGAGGCTATCAATATTTTCTTTGTTAATGCTTCTTTTCTTAAAATTCAAATCGACGTCTGTTTTAGAATAAGACCTTATATTACGGGTAATTGAAAAAATTGGCAAATGGTCAGTTGTATCGTCATAAAATATTCCAGAAGATATATTATTTTCGCATACATTCGTAAAAATATTGTCGATTAAAGTTGTCGAGCAATGTGTTATTCTTGTAGGTCGGTTAATCAAGGGTCTGAGGGAATTATTATACATTATATTAAAAAAATCATTGACATTTGCAACTGATGAACTATTCAACAAATTTATATTCCAGTCACCCATAATATATATATTCTTGTTTTCATTTATAATTTTACTAAGGCATGTATTTACATCGTTATTAAAATCAGTTACATTTGAACCAGGATCACGATAAATAATTCCAATGATTATGTTTTTTTTATCACATATATTAATTTCAAGAAAGAGAGATTCACATAAGTTTTGCGCTAGATTTATATCCACTCTTTCTATCACATTCAATGAATCATGAATCAACATGGCTACTCCACCACCTCTACTTTTTGTTCTGTCACAGTGAAAAGAATTATAATTTTCCATATGGAATAGTTCTTTTGGAGTTAATGGGTGCATCCAGGTTTCACTGAATTCATATATTAAAAAATTAGGACTAATTTGTTTTGTAATAAAATCGTGTATATTTTCAAAATTTTTATGCAAGCTTCTTGCGTTAAAATGGAGTACACTAAATGCATCATTATCAAAAGTCATTTCAGAATTGAATTCAGCGGGTAACCAGTATCTACTTGGATTATCAAGTACAGGGCAGTTAACATCGGGATCAATATTTGATAAGTTATCTTCTTTATTTATGCACATGTTAATTTCACAATCATTTAACTCATATTGTATATCATGGTTGACAAGGTTGCCAAATTCTATATCGGAAAGGTTGTTAAAAGGGAAAGGGGATTCACAAAATAACATAATTTACTCAAAGATTAAGGGTAAAAAATACAATGGAAAAACAAGTAAAAAAACATAAAAATAAAAAAATCTTGTATTAAAATTGTTACATAAACAAGAGTGCAATTGGGGTACACAATAGTTTATTCACACTTTCAAGTTTCATTACATGTAGTCCAACAGTCTTTAAAGTTTCATGAGTTCATCCTTTGTTCGTATGTGTCTTTTCATTGTTCTGTTTCCCGTTGTAGCGAGCAGTGCAATGATCCGGCCATCAGAGGCCCAAGCTTCTTTGACTTTTTCATGTTACTTTGTAGTGTAGAGCAGCTCTTGATTGGCAGCGGTCAATGACTCGTCAATTCCGATTCCAGAACCTTTCAGTTTTCTGCGGGATCGGAGAACTTCGTTCCGTTTTCGGTAAGACGTGAATTTTACCACTATTGATCGTGCCTTTTTCTTTCTTCCTTCTACTTTTTCATTGTTCCTCACAGCGACACGGTGTGATCTATCTATATCATGCTTCGATAATTCCACGCCCAGCTTATCTTTGGCAATGGTGCACACAAGGTCATCTGTATCTTCTCTATCATGCTCTGCTACCCCGAAGAACTTCAAACAATTGCGTCTCGAGTATTGTTCTGCTTCGTTGACGGCAATTTGAAGATTGTTAATTGCGTTGCTCTGATTGGTTGATAGTTCTTTCAGTGCTTTGATTTCGTTCTCCTTAACTCGAAGGTCTATCTCTAATTCCATTCTATTTCCATCATAGCGGTCAAGTCGCTCAGTAATATCATTGTTCGACTTTTCGATTAGCTCAAGTCGATGCAAGAACTTGGTCATTTCTTTGTTCATTGCCCTTTCAACAGCCCTTTCTACTGATTTCTCAATGGAACTGAGGAATTCATCACCTTTGAGATAATCATTGGCTGCAGCAACAGCCGCCGCTTGGGCCTTCGCCATGATGAAAATATGAAGACCGAATATGAGAATATTATAAGAAATGTTATAATGAATATAGAATGTTGATTGTGCGACCTTCAGGCGTTTCACAAATTGTAGTTTAGTTTATACACGATACATTACATTGCGTTAAGTTTTCTGCAGATAAAAAGGCCCTCAAAATTAATTGGTAATCATTGTTCTCATACACCAAATGCACTCTATCACACTCAATCTATCACAAATGCCTTTCATGACAAAGCATGAGCAAGAAGTCTTTGTCGAAACTTGGTGAATCAGAAGAATACTTTGTTCCTGGCAATATTTCGTTAGCTCCCAAACTAAGTACGATCACTGATGTTCCTGCTCTCCCATTTTCGACAAAGACCTCCCATCTGTTCATTGTCATTTGATGGACAACTTCAATACATTGACTGTGTTCTAGAATCTGTCCCCGTTGCAGTTGTAAAAACGGCATACAATATTATTCCAAATGGGTGGTCATAAATACCTATCAAGGTTTGTCAAGACAGCCACCCTTATATAAATGAAATAAGTAACATTGACATTAAAATGTGGAGAGCGTTTCATGAGACGATTTGTCAGACGTTTTATCCGACAGTTACCTAGTAATTGAGCTTCTCAGGCAATAAAATTCAAAGAAAGTTGTCTTACAGTAATATTGATGAAACCCTCTCCAGGAGGGGGGTTCAGCAACATTTTCGTCCGACAAGTTGCCATCGGGGGGGCGTTTCATGAAAGGACTTGTCGGACGTTTTATCCGACAAGTCCCATTTTATCCGACAGTTACCATAGTAACAGTACCTCTCAGCCAATCAAAATCATGGAAAGATGTCAGATCTGACAACTTGCTGGATGAAAATATTAATGAAACGCTCTCCCGGTCTGACAACTTTCCTTGATTCTAATTGGCTGAGAAGTAACTGTCGGATAAAACGTCTGACAAGTACTTTCATGAAACCCTCCCCGGTTTTGTACTTTTTTCTGTCACGGTTGAAATGTTTATTCCATCATGAGAATAAACTAAAAGAGATGATTTTTTTCAGTGTCCAAAGGAGAGTGTTTTCGAAGTTTGACATCTCGCTCACATCGGCAACCATATTCCAATTACGCGAGAGACCAGGGGACCGTTTCATGAAGTTGTCAGCACTGACAACTTGACTTTCTCCGACAGTTACCATGGTAACAGTCAGAGGTTAGTGCCTCTCAGCCAATCAAAACCAAGGATTTCACTGAAATTGTCAGCTCTGACAATTTAGTCAGCAATGACAACTTTCATGAAACACCCCCCAGGTGAGCGCACGTAATGAGTCAAATAAATATGAAGACGAATTTAAGCTATTAACAAATATTTTCATAACCCCCCCTTCCCATCACCGCGGCCTCTTCACTCAGATATTCCATGTCCTAATAACATAGTCTAAGCCCTAAACCTTGGTATACCACGACCCTCCCTAAACATCCCCTATTTCCGCTGAATAATAATCGATCATACAATTCGTTAATCGATTATTAAATTTGGTGCGGAACACAAGAGGCGGTTCTCAGGTGCAAAATAAGTATGATTACTCGTAATTTTATCTTCAATTTCTTTTATAAATTAAAGGTTGATTAAACATTCGAGACAACACTTATATATTAAAAAGCAATGATATTGATTCAGAGTTGGAAAACTTTTTATTTTATTCACAAGTGGAAACCAAAGATAAGACTCACCACATTTGTTGTGATAAAAATAATAATTTATCTACTAGTTTCCATGCGGGTGATAAAAAAATAATTTTTGCTTACAAATTACGTTAATCGTAACAACTTTTGAGAAGCTTAAAATGCAGTCCGTGCATTTTGAGCTATTTTGTGATAATATATATTGCTTGAATCTCTTGTCCCCCCCCCCCCCCTCCCGAACGAACTAATTGCTATTTGTCTGATAAGCCAGTTCGGAGTTCAATTCTGCGCATGATCACAAGGTCATTTGTATTACAGTGACAATGGTAGTTTAATGTTTATATCAATGAGATAAGCACCAACTTTGATGTCTTGATTACTCATAATTCTTTTGTATTGTGCTTTCCAGTCATGTCATTTAGATTGACAAAAAACAACAATGAGTCCTCAAACGACTGGTATTTCAAAGTTGGCCGAGAACATTGTTATAGCATGGACAAGTAGGTCAACATGGTCAATGGTTATAGCAACATGACGATGCATTCAAAGTAGAAATTCAACAAATACCTTCATAGAGTGTTAATTGGTGTGCTATTCTAGTCGCCTGGGGCCCGTAACACAAAGCTTAGTGAATGATCGTAGAACATTTTTTCTACGATTGATTGCATTGACTACAATGTACAATCAATGGTAAAAATCAAGCGTACGATTTATAGTCAACCTTTGTGTTCCGGGACCCTGGTCAATGAAATTTCTGCATCCTCCTATGTAAGGCCAAGGAGTTTTTAAAGGGGAATCCAACCCAAATACAAACTTGCTTTTAGAGGAAAAGGAAGAATCAGACAAGTTGATAGGTGAAAGTTTTAAAAATATTGGACAAACAATAAGAAAGAATTTTTAAAAGTTGTGATTATTGGTAATCACTATACCCATGGAGATTTCAAATTGGCCACAAATATGATGTCATAGTGATGTAAAGCAAGGACTACTCTTCCATGTACTCCAATACATAAAATGGCTAAAATTACATTTTAAAAAAGAGTTTTATTTCAAATTATATTTTTCTTTCATGGGGACACAACACAATGTACTACCTAGGCTATATTTAGATTACAGTCCCGTGGGAATGGGTACTTAAAAGAAAACTACAAATCACTGATAATAAATTACATGGCATATGGGAAAGTTGTCCGTGACACTTGTCATAATTTACTTACCCAGTTGCCAATTTGAAATCTACATAGTCTTAGGAATCTCAATTTTAAAACAGCCATAACCTTCTTATTGCTTGTCCGATTTCTTTCAAACTTTCACCATTCTGTTTTATTTAATTTTCTCCTGTCAAACACAACATATTATGACCAAGGCTGGATTCCCCTTTAAGACATGGAGAACCATCAAACTCATTCCATTTATAGCCACTTTGATACCGCAATGATTAACTATGTAAGAAATGTGTTTCATTGCATATTTCTTGCAGATTGTAGACAAAATTGTCCTGCCTAACAACAGACTTACAGGCGAATTACAAAAGGAAACATGCTTTTGTAATGATATTTACTTTACGCTGCTTCTGGTTGGATAATATGAGCAGACACATTGCTCTCCTTTACAGGGGACAGCAAAAATAAATGTTGCAATATTTCTTAAGATATGATTTAAAATTTATCGACTGGCTGCATTTGGCCCCGGTTTTGACACATAGCATCAAAAATTGATACATTTTAACAAACTAATATAATATTTTTATAGTGTCGTAACATCCACTATTTTCGCTGAATAATAATAGTAATAATAATAATAGATAATAATATTTGTTTATTTATGTTACTAAGTATTGTTATCTTTGATTTAGATTTTGACTTTATTTTCATGTATGATTTGATGATTTATGTTGTTCTTTATGTTTTCATCAGGTCATTGATGAAAAACAGTTTTATGCTGATCTTTTGTACCTGAATAAATATGTTCTAATAAATAAATAAATAAGTAATCGATCATCCAATTTGTTAATCGATTATTACATTTGGTGCGGATGACAAGAGGCGTTCTCAGCAAAATAAGTATGGGCGCTCATTATAATTTTATCCTCAAATTCCTTTATGAATGAAATGTCAATTAATCGTTTATAAGAAACTTATATGTAAAAAGCATTGACATTGATTCAGTGTTGAAATTTATTTATATCATTTATAATTGGAAACCAAAGATATGACTCACCACATTTGTTGTGATAAAAAGAATTTATATTCCAAAAGTTTGAACCTTCAATCGCTAACACATTTTGTGTACGGAATTTAGTTTTTGAGAAGCTTGAATGCAGTCCGTGTATTTTGAGCTTTCATTGTGATATTTTATGTAAGGAAGCCTGTCTCTCCCTCCCCCCTTCCCCCAGACGATATGTTCGTGTTTGGTCCATAACTGGTCAAATATTAATCCCTCCGCTACCCACATGGTATAATTGCTACTTCGTCAACTCACAATTTCGTCTAATAACCATTTGGCCAAATAGCCGTCTCGTCCGTATACCGTTTGGTCTAATAAGCCAGTTCTCAGCAAAATAATTATGATGCCTCACTATCGTTTTATTCTCAATGTCCTTAGAATATCAAATGTCAATTTCATATTTAAAGGACATTGAGCAACAAATATTTAAAAAAATATATATATTAAACAACAAAATATTATTTTGTTTAATATTAATATTTTGTGTCAGATATTTGTTTAATATTAAAAAATATTAAACAAAAAATATAATATATCCAAAAAACATCGTTATTGATTCAGTGTTGAAAAAGATTTCATTTCATTCACAATTGGAACAAAAAATAAGACCCACTGCTTTTCTTGTGATGAAAAAATCATTATATATTTTTGTACCGTTTCTCATCAGTGTGTACGCTTTGCACGTGCGATTGACAATGATTGAATAAAACATTTTTTGAATAGCTCGGAATACAGTTCGTGTATTCTGAGCTTCTGATCATTTCTGGGTATCTGCTTCCTCCCCTAATCCAGTGACCCGTAACGGTAACACAAAGCTTAGTGAATGATTGTAGAACATTTTTCTACAATTGATTGCATTGACTACAATGTACAATCAAACGTAAGAATCGAGCGTACGATTAATCGCTAACCTTTGTGTTACGAGACCCAGGTCACTGATTCGATCAATCACATCTACACACTGTAAAAACTGTGGTGTTAAAACTGACACCAATTGGTGTTAATAGAGGACCACACCCTGAGGTGTTAAAATAACACCCTAGAGATTGAACATAACACCAAAGGGTGTAAATGTAACAACCATAGGTGTTGTAATAACACCTATAGGTGTAAAACTAACACCATCAATTTAACACCGGTGTAAAATAACTGGTGTGGTCCGGTTAACACCACAGTTTTTGCTGTGCAGACACTGTGTGTTTCCGTAAATTTATAACAAATTTCCCGAAACTGAATCCCAAAATTTCCCGAAATTCATAGACATTAAATTTTCCTCGAATTTTCATGTTTGGTTTTTAACAAATCTTTGATAATGTTAGAGCAAGCTTAAACTCGGTCAAAGTGACCAAAATCAAGGACTTTACCCTTTTTTTGCTCATGCCGTTTTAGGAACAAAATTTTGAAATGCGAGCGCAGAAAGCGAGCAGAAAATTTTGAGCTAACTATGAGACAAACAATTCTTAAAATATTGAAAGTTGTTATGTTTAATTGTAATTTTCGGAGTCCCGGAATTACATGGATTTTTTTTCTTTACCCAAAAATTACCTGAAAATTATCCGAATTCGGGAAATTTCATTCAAAGTGGAAACTTTGTATGGACGGCCAGCAATGTCAACATCTTTAATGAAAAATTTCTTCAAAATTATTTTCCGGATTCATTCATCGTTCTCTTGAAGATTTAGTGTGTCTCTCTGTTCAAGGAGATGGTGCAAATTTCCTGTATTATTATGACATTGATGGACTTCCATACAGCTGAGGTTGATTGGATCAATCGTAACTCTTTGTAAGACGGGGCCCATGGGTGTGTGTTTCATAAAGCTGTTCGCCATGTTTCGCACATTACCACGGCGACAGAAATATGGGGCCTGTTGCAGAAAGAGTTGTAATCAAACGCAACTCTACAAATCATGCACAACTCGATATTCAACCAATCAACAGCGTGCATTTTGGACTTGCGATTGATTTTTGACTTGAACAGTAGGTGTGACGCAAGGATTTACGCCAGTGACGACTAAATTCTATAGCCTAAACAAGGAAAGCTATTATGACATGAATTGAATGGGGAAATATAGAAGAAAAAAAATGGTGGGGGGGGGGGTCGTTGTCTAGTTGTTAAGGACTCTCGATACCTACCGAAGAATATATGCGGATGGATCACTCTATTCAGAGTCATTGATATAATGGCTCTGTTAATTCATAGAGGTCCGATAATGATTTATTAAAGCTTGATCTCATTCTTCGATATTTCACAATCCCTTCATTGGTACCGTCAATAGAGGGCGTTTGTCAACAGAGCGATCACCTGTCGGACTCTCGCCTATATGAAGAGACGGTACTATACTAGTATTTAGACAGAAAGGTTTCGCGGAAACATAAGGCCTTATCTATTGAAAATAATACAAATAAAATCATTATATTGATATGAGAACGTTTCGTTTGGAGTATATAATCTTTTTTTTTAATGATAGCGCATTTAAAAATCAATCAACAACAACAACGCTCCATAAAGACCTCGGATAAACTGAAGATTAATTTACATCCGAATTTGATGACATTTTCAGAGTTATGCTTGAGATTTTTCTATATGGATTCAAATCAACATCTTGTTGGGGTGGACTTGACCTTTAAAGTGGTCCACCAATTCTGCTTATGAAATATTCCCAAGCAGAGGCGTACAGATGGGGGCGCTGCCCCCCCCCCCCCTCCCACACAAACAAACACGCGATTTTCACGACCAACAAAAAAAAGTGAAAACGAAAATGAAAGATATGATAGTTTTTTTTATTTCTGACTATTGTATCAAAATCTTTCACAAAATTTGAGCTTTTTAACAAAAATGTCAGAATGTTTGTTCATAGCTCGCTTCGCTCGCAACATTCACCCCAGTGTAGATATCATTAAAAGCACAAGAAGAAACTTAAAAATAATTTTCTGAAATCATACGCAGGTCATCATTTTCACAATTTTGAATAATCATATCATTAAATTCATTATTTCATGCCTCTTTAACTTATTTTCTTTTTTATCCGCGCGTTGAAGTCCTGCTCTATTATCTTTATCTCTTTTCCCTTTTATTTTCATACCCCTTGTGTGTGTTCCATTTTTTCTTGTTCTTTGTTTTTTGTTCTTCTGTTCTCTTTTTTGTCACCTGTGTCCGTCTTCATAGGCAATTCTACAATAACTATTTAAAGGGGTTCACACAATACAAGCACTGCTTTTTAGTGGATCCCTCCATTTTCTCTGAATTTTATTTATATAATGTTTATGATATTCTGCTTATGCATGTATATAATACTTTGTTTTGTTTTACTTATGGAAAAATATCATTATATTGAACATGCCTCAATTTGTATTGTCTGTGTAAGTTCATTGTAATTATTTCGACCACTTTACTTTGTTCTGTTGAAAATGAATAATTGAAATTGAATTGAAAAATATCTCACCCACTTTAAATTGTTGCCCCATACACCATTGTTCCATATAAAGACTGATTTAATCCCCATAATATATCTTTAAGAATGTTTTAATACATGCATGAATCCGATCTTATATACTTAAAAGCTCCGAAATGGGGTTGGATATTTGTTAAAGGAGAGAAGAGAAATATGAAATTGCTTCAAGACGTTACTAACGAGTTAGTTTTGGGTCATCTTTGGTACAAACAGATACAGATTAATAGCGCCCTCTTAGACCGGGACCGAGCTGATGGTTCATAATCGAGCTCTTACAATAATTGTAAGAGCAAACTCCCCCAATGAATTACAAACAATTGGAGAAAAAAGAAAGAAAGTAACACAAAAAAGGTGAAAAATAATATTTTATTTTGTTAATATAGGTTTTCCCGTCCAATTTGGTCAAAATTTCAACCGATTTAATGATGTAATAATTCAATTTGCAACTAATTTGAATGGCCTATAAGATCAACATTTAAATGGCAAAATACTTAATTCAATTTAATTTTATTGGCATACGATTTCATGGTTATCTCATTTAAACATGTATAAGGAATGATCAAATTAAAATAGCTGAAGAAGTGTTTTAAAATTCGCATTGGTACCCTCCTTTAGAACATTTAGGAATTCAAAATCATAAATATGCAATCACTTATAGGATATCGACAGTGTTATTCGTTGGTGTGTTTTTTATCTTCTTTTAAATAATTATGGAAATGGGTTTTACTTTTAAATTGGATGTTTACCATTATCCATCTGACAAACCATCATCGAAACAAGTACTCGTTTTTGTTCCACTTTCATAACTATAGACTTTGGTCAATACCACACTGCAAAGACTCCGGTGTTGATTTAACACCAGCCCGGAATCTATATATGTCCACACTAGAAAAGTGTTAAACAACACCAGTTTCGTTTTGGTCTAACACCAGAAAGGTGTTTATACAACACCAATTAGTTTTAATTAATTAAAACAGCATCGGTTTGACTTCAAACTGGTGTTGCTTCAATACTTCTCCGGTGTGGACATAATGTATAGATTCCGGGCTGGTGTTAAATCAACACCGGAGTTTTTGCTGTGCATGTCTCTATCCCTTCCCAAACACAATATAAATTACAATTATAAATAAAAACGAGAAAAGAAGAAGAAGAAGAAGAAGAAGAAGATGATGAAGAAAAAAAACCTGCCATAGGCATAGGTCATCATCCACCCACTCACCAATCACTAGAAGAATAACCGTTTACAATCATATCCTATAAGTGTTACATGAATTACGTCTTTATCAAACATAATGCAATAAAATGAATCTAACTAAAAAGATCAGAAAAATAGAAAGATAAGATAAAGTTTGAACAAATATTGTATAACGTGATAAAAAAGGGAACACGGAACATGTTATCTGAATTTGGACTTTTAAAGTGCAAATATGTGTGCCGATGAATGAAATTGAAAATGGTATTTAAGGCGAAATTAAACGATCAGTCCGTCGTAGCGAAATTAATTGACAACTTTGGTCCATTAATTTGAACGAATTTCTCTCTAAATTGAATTTCTACAAAATTCAAAGGAATGATATAGAACGGAATTGAATGCTGAATAAATGAAAATGAACCATGTGTGCACAGGGTGGACAAAAACATTTCGAATTTGAACGTCCTGTCATTGATTTAAATGCAACTCTGATGAAATTGGACGGGAAAACGGTTATGCCTAGTGTCAAAGTATATACAAACATTAGATTTTTTATTGAAAAGGGTCTAAATTTTTCCTCGCTGGCTGCTTTTTACGATTTTTCTCTACATTGACACAATGTTTGGCAAATTCATGACGCACGTCACTGGTTTCCATCATATCATCTCCGTGTGCGCCGCTCAATAAACTATATGTATTGTTTTCTTGTCATGATAAATTTACTGATATAATTTTTTCTTGAGAATATCAATCCGTTAATTTGTATCTGATAAATATCAATTTGTATAATATTTTGAAGGAAATAAAATAAATAATTGAATTTACTTGACTTGAATTGAAATCAAAGTTTGATTAATTAATTTGTTTAAGTAGTTAAATTAATTAATTTAAGTAGGATTTACGTTAAGATTTGGTTATATGTAAAATTTGATAATTATCCAATTTTTGTTGATATAAGACAATAAAATTCGAATCTGAGCCTGAAAGTCTGTATACGCTTGCTTTTTTGGGGGGAGGTAAATATTCAAGTTTAAACTCTTATAGAAGTGACTTACATCCAACTAATTCAAATTTGTCTTCGTTGTGTTTATATAAATTATAACGTAGTGGTCTGACCATATATTGAAAAAGAAATAGGCCTACAATATTTAGAACATTATAAATTCTTTATATTCTATATTATTCAATAATTCTACAGTCACCACAAGAGCATGATCTGTAGAAAAGGTGGAATCTGCTATCGTTTTTTTTTTCGTTTTCAACACATTTTTTACGAACGATTCATCTTTTCATTTTTTGGTAAATATAAAATGTTGAAATATTACCCGGTTTTATACATGGCACTGGGAAGCAGGGATGCTCCTAGTAAGTTTAGAAAAATGGAGAAATGTAAACAAAATGACCAACAGTTAGTGTAGACCCGCCCCCTTTTTTTTTCTTCTTTTTTTTTCTTTTTTTTTTTGCTTGTAAAATTTCTCGGGACCAAAATCACCTCATTACTTTGCAGAAACAACCCCTTTTTTTTTGCTTGTCAAATTAACATCAGCACCCCCTAAACAAAAAAAAACTTTGCCAGGATCTCCCAGATCCTGATCTAAATATATGCCCAAACTGTACTTGATTTTTGTGTGTGTGTGTATATAATAGGATTACTATTTACAACGATGTTTTCAATTGGAGGCACACACAAGCTCCACTTTTTTTTTGCAGCATCATCCATTCCCAAACCTTTACTATTATTGTACGTAAAAATGTATTTATGTTTGTTTTTATCAAGATGTACGAAAACGAAATTAAAATTGTAATCGATGGAAATGGAAATACATAAAACAAAATAAGCTATGCACATTAATTATGGTGGGGGCAATGGAGCCCCCCCCCTTCTGTTCGCCACATTCCCCGACGCCCAATCAATACACGCCCCAATCTGACGTTCTACCTCAAACTCTATCTGATATAATTATCCGTTCCAGTTATTTCTTTCCTACCAAAACTCTCCCCAATCCACTGCCCGCAGACAATAAACCCCTTGCAAGAAGTAACTCCATAAAATCAATAAGCGTAGTCATTTCACAACTCGCCATAATACGTACAATAGGGACAATAGAGATAGCTATGTTTATCCCTTTTATTCTCTTTTGATGCGCGCTTTCTGTAGAATCATGGACGCTTGGTTCTATTATTTTGGCCTGTCTCTGTTATCTGTAGTTTTCTTTTGACAGTAGGGTTTGTAAAACACTCTCGTAAATTGCTAACGACACTCGAAGTGGTGTTACTATCTTACGCTGAAATAGACCCCTGGGTGCTCGAGAAATCTGCTTGGGATCATTGTTGATTGTATAATAATAATAATAATTGTAACTGGTTGATTCTGATATAATTATTATAGGCAATTTTTTCATGGTAACATCAATTTTGCAACATAGGCTAAAAACTCTGCTCTTCTCATAAAGATACATTCAATTCAATTTATTTATTCAACCATCAAAAGGATGAATATAGTACAAGATAAAAGATTAACAAAGTAGCAGAAAAACAAAACAAATAAATGGCTCGGAGAGGCAATGCTTATTAAAAGGGTCACTATACATTCCAAATAACCAGTGTGAAGATAACAGAAATCACATTATTTATAATGATAATAAAAACTACAAAATAATGCGGTTTGATAAAATTATTACAAAATTAAAAAGAGTGACAATCTTCTTTAAAAAGACTTAAATAAATTATCATTATACACATGCATAAAACGTATCGATCCACATATTTTTTTAAACGACAACTGCACTAGAAAATGTCAGTGAAAAAAAAGTGCGCGAAAATAACTAGGTCGTAAAACTATGTGACGCTCACTTTTATTAATTATTGTTTTGTAAACTTATACAGTACGATAGTATATAATTATTTCTGGATACGTTACGTTCAGGGGAGTGTTTCATCAACATTTTTGTCCGACAAGTTGTCAGATCTGACATCTTTCCTTGATTCTGATTGGCTGAGAAGCACTGTTACTATGGTAACTGTCGGATAAATGGGACTTGTCGGATAAAACGTCCGACAAGTCCTTTCATGAAACGCCCACCTGATCATACAAAATAGTATACATATTATATTAAGAGAACAAAAAAAAAAAAACACAAATTGCTTCGATCATGAATAATTTTGTAAATGCATAAATTTTGTAAATGGATCAATTTTGTAAATGGATTAATAGAAACCATCTATTTGGATCAATCATAATTATTTTGTTGAATTGTATCGGTTATGTAATGAGCTAATTTTTTTTTGAGGGGCCAGACATGACGTATGGGGTAATAAAAAAAAGGCTGTGAGAAGGCAAAGCGAGCGCGCAAAAATGTTGACCTTTTCATTACAAAACTACAATTCTATAATAGATTTTGTCATAATATTCAGAAAAATGTTTCACAACATTTCCTTTTTCTCCACCTTTTTTCTTGGTAATTATAATTTTTGGGGTCCTAGGCCCCAACCACCCCCGACTCTAAAAACGACTGGTGATCCTTTCTTGTGGTAAATGATATAATAAATTGGCGATGGTTTAGCGCGTAAGAAATGATCACCATGCAGTCGTTCTTAAAGTCGCTCTTATCTTACGAACAGCTTTATGAAACGACCCCCAGGATTGATAATGTTTCTCTCAAAATGACGATATATTAATTGCGTACCACAAAAAAAATGTAGTTTATAAAAAGAAGACCACCATGAAAAATTTGGATAAAAAATAGTTGTGTTTAGTCATTTTTGTAGGTGCCAGTGTATTTTGGTAAAAGGGTGGGGCTAAAGTTCATGAAGGGAGCTAAATATCATATAAATATCGTTACAAAGTCGTGATCAATTCATGTACTTCATATGCCCACTTTTTTCCCTTTCTCTTTCAATTTATTATCTTTATAAGCTGCCAAATAGATTCACATTCGGGAAATTCAGGTGAGTGAAATATCATAACCTAATTCCTATATACAATAATGATTACAGGTCGTTTTACCGTTTAGAAATATTCTTTTATCATTTTTCAGTCTATGAATATTTTGAAGAGGATGATTTACCTCGCTCGCTGCTCTCGCTCGTCACATCACCCTGGAAGAGTCGTGGTGAAGTTGTTCTGATTCTCGCCTTCTTATCTTCCATTTCTACCTCTTTTTCTTCTTACTATTTTTTTTTCTCTCCCTAAAAAACCCCACACTATTAAAGGGTTGGTCGATAGTCCACTGCAAGCCTCTGTTCCTTTTTATTGAAGGTACGGACTTCAGAAGTAAAGACTATGATGATGATGATGACGACGACGATGAATAAGAGGATGATGATAATGAGGATGAGGATGATGGTCATGATGATAATAATAATAATGATGATGATGATAGTGATGATGGTGAGGATGATGATGACGATAATGATGGTGATGATGATAATGATGACGACGATGATGGTGATGATGATGATGATAATGATGGTGCTGAAGATGCTGCTGTTATCGCTGCTGATGATGATGTTGGTGATGATGATGATGATGACGAACCGCATTCGTTTAATCATAATCAAGATCGATTTTGTTCAAGCCGTATACCTTTCGCATAGATTATTTTCAAATTACGTATTCTATATTATGTGTTCAATTGTTTTTTGTGTTGCTTTTTAAAGGGGGCTATTTGTCGCTCAATCTTTTGAAAAGTCTAATATTGTAGATCTACCTCGACTGATTTGACTGTATGTACTAGGAGCAGTGGCAACTACAACATACATTGCCATGTCCTACAACGTATCCTTACCTAAATCTTTATTTCTCTGTGGGTTTTCGTCATTATTTTGTGTTTAAACATTTTTTAAATATTTGTATGATAAACTTCAAACTGTGTACTCTATAATGTCCAAATGTTTGAAAATAATTTGGAAATAAAGTCTTTCTAAATAGTAAAAATACAGTTAATAGAAAAAATAAATGAATTTAACAATGATGTCAAATATATATATATATATATATATATCGCTATTTGCAAAGTATCAAATTCGATTCGTAAAAAATGGCTTGATTGTATCTCATTTTAAATTGGTTCTGCATAGGGAAAAACAAACAGCGCTATTTGCAAAGTATCAAAGTCAATTGGTAAAAAATGGCTTGATTGTATCTCATTTTAAATTGAAATACAAGCACACACAAGATTAAGAAACATTGATTTACTTTATGTGATATACACCTGTTAATTACTGCCTCCCAATGATATCATATCAACCCTTCTTTGAAATTCCCTTCTAGTAAACCAGCGAAGCCTGACAGACTTGGCTTGCTGTAACCATTGTTAGAGAAGTCATACACTGTTAGAACAGCAAAGGGCTCACCGCCCCCCTAAACAAACAATTAGTAAGAAAGCTCTTTTGAAAGATTTCCGAATGAGTATAAAAAGCAAGAAACGATAATGAAAGCAGTGTCGAAATTCCATTGACTACATTCAATGAAATAAAGTTTAGCAAGCCTTACGCCAAATTCTCTCTAGATAATTAGGTCTTTTAAGTTAATTGGCCAATCATATCGCACGGTTCGTTTCACGTGACCCTTGCTCGACCTCGCCGAAGAAACGTCGATTGTCATTGAAGTGACATCAGTATGGTCTGCGTCCAATTGAGGGACTAAGTTAAGTATTAAGTTTTTCTCAGAATATGATTATTCGAAAGTGAAATTTTAAGTGTGTGATATTATCATAAAGGTTCAATTGTTGATGTGATTTATTTTGTAAAATAAAATCGGGGTAATATACAAATATCAATGAAATATTATCCGCATACATGGATCGCTTACCCCCTATTTGCTTTACAATAGATTGTTCCAAACCTAAACCTAGAGGGGGAAAATGGCGCCCACCAATGCAAGGATTAAAGCCAGTTTCAAACAGTGATTTCAACACCTTCTGGTCGTATATACTTTAAGTTCAAGGTTCGTATGCATTTTCCATTCATCCTCTGAATACAGTGTATTTTCATTTCAAGATTCTTTGAAATTTACGGTAATTACATACTTCCGACGATTCGCATGTCCGTTCGAGATTGAATTGTGTATGGGGGTCGATTTGCAGTTTGTTTATGCATAAGCTATGTGGCTGGCGTATAAACTGCATTGTGACGGGATTATAGCATAGCGAACCCCCTATTATACACACCGCTGCGGCTCAGCGTACGCTCATTGCTTTGTAGCGCTATAAATTCGCGATTGTGTCGGGATAAGTGTTCGATCAGACTAGATTTCATCTTATAATTTTTGTTTCCTGACGCAAGATTCTTGTTGGATATTTACTGACCTTTCCTGTAATTGAATGGATGTATATTAGGAGGATATCACTGATCTTAGATTGGAATAATCTCAGGAGTAAAAGGGTAAATTAAAGGTAAATAACTGGACATGTTAAAATGTTTCTGTGTGTGAATTCCTGGCAGTGCTACTGCTAGACTCTGTTGCTGGAAAAAAAAAGCATATTGATGGGACTGAAGTAAAGAGTGAAGAAGGCTGTAACTGTTTTCTGTAATGTTACGTGGTTGTGTCTTTGTTACTAATGGGTGTGATTCATAAAGTGTGAATTTCTCATGTTTGTAAGTAAGATTTGATTTCCTAGGGCTAGGCTAAAGTATTGAGCATCTAGACAGGAATAACCGTCGTTTCTGGGGATTTATTCAACAATTTCTGACATTTTACTATAATCCCCATTAACCGACGGTAGGGTATACGTGTGGGCTCGCATGTGTTCTCATTCCCACCCTTTTGTCACTTCACAGTCCAAAGTTTGATGTAATTTTACACATCGAATTTACAATCTAAGGATGTATAACCAACAAACTTTTAAAACTGGATATTTTGTTAACAAAATACTTTAAACGATATAGATGAAAAGGCATGAAAAATTATACTTTACCGATGTTTAATTGGGTTGAACACGATAAAAAAGGTCAATATGGCAGCCAAACTATGAAATATTTACAAACGAACGGAGAGGGCGTCAACAATCACGAATGTGATATCGATATTGCTTTCGATATTATACGATCTGCTCCTTATTTGAATTCATGAAAAGGATACGTACACTCTACCTCGGTAATCATATAACGCGAGCGCGTAGCGCTTGCTGGTTTTTAAAGATAAAATTATCATCACTATTATTTACTATTATTATATAATTATCATTATCGCTAAAATCATTGTGGTTTTTAAATATTATCGTTGTAAGTATTAATATTTGTAGTAGTAATATTTCATTATCATCGTTATTATGATTATTATTATTTCATTATTATCATCATCATCATCATTGTCATTATTTTCATTATATATATTATCACTATGGTTAAGAGATAAAAGAATAATATTTTTCAGATAAATGTTATAGTAAACTGGTCGGGTTGATAAAATTTCTTGTTTGAAATTGAATTCCCAATTGGTCATGACCAGTTCCAGTCATTCTCTGATGATGTCGAGTACCAGTGGCGTACCGTGGGTCACGGCATTGGGGGGGGGGGCACCAGCAAAAATTTTGAGTCATTTACTGGGCTGGCGAAGCGCGCTCAATTGCCAGGTACTGACGTAATAGAAGCATTTTAAGGACTGTTTCATTAAACAGATATGTATCTCACTGATTAAATAATGCGAGCGCGAAGCGCGAGCTGAGATTTTTGAAATTCAGACCTGAAGAGGGGCATTCTTAGGCTTGTTTGTAAAAATTCACTAAGGCCATACGTATTTCACTTACTAAATTATGCGAGCGCGAAGCGCGAGCTGAAAATTTCTGATAGAGTTTTCAGACCAGTAAAGGGACAATTTTAAGGACTGTTTCAGGAATTCATGAAGAGCAGACATATCTCACCAGTCCATTGATGCGAACGTAAGCACTAACTGGGAATATTTTATATTCAGACTTTAAAAAAGGGGCAGTTTCTTTTAAGTAGTCATGAGTGCAAGTGCAAGGAAATACATGTATATGGTTGACTTGAAAACGGAATTTTTTAGTACAACATGATTATATATTTCATCAAACAGAAATTACGAGCACCAGGAATGATGAACACAATGTCATAGGCCCTTAGCAAAATATGTTTCATAATTAGAGTTATGAAAAAAATATTTATGTAATATAATATATTATAATATAATATATATATATATATATATATATATAACTTAATATAATAGAATATGCACTAGTTTCTTCTTCCTCTACTACGTCTCTCCTTTTTTTCTCCTTCTTTTTCTACTTTTCCCCCTTCTTTTTTTTGGCCAGCCGATGGGGGGGGGGGCACGTGCCCCCCATGCCCCCCCGTAGTTACGCCACTGTTGAGCACGTGTTTTACCTCACTTTCATACACTTTCTTTCCCTTCGTTTTTTTCAATCCGCGGCAGCTTTGTCGTGTTATTGACTTTTTCTTGTTCCTTTTCTTCATATTCTGATTTTCAAATTCAACCTTTGTCTCTATATACCTTCATTTCGTATCTCTTTTTGTCGATTTCTCTCATTGTCCACCATTCTTGTCCATACCACTGAGTCTCCTGCTAAAGACATGTTAAGGCCTATACTTTCTCGCATGTTGCATGTTCTAATTCTTTCTTTCTTTATTGTTGTCATTTTCCTTTGCTTTTTCACCTTTCCCATTCCTCCCACCCCGGCCTCTTTCCTCGTTTTTGTCTCACCTGCATAGCAGAGTGAGACTATAGGCGCCGCTTTTCCGACGGCGGCGGCGGCGGCGGCGGCGGCGGCGTCAACACCAAATCTTAACCTGAGGTTAAGTTTTTGAAATGACAGCATAACTTAGAAAGTATATGGTCCTAGTTCATGAAACTTGGCCATAAGGTTAATCAAGTATTACTGAACATCCTGCCTGAGTTTCATGTCACATGACCATGGTCAATGGTCATTTAGGGTCAATGAACTTAGACCATGTTGGGGGAATCAACATCAAAATCTTAACCTAAGGTTAAGTTTTTGAAATGTCAACATAACTTAGAAAATATATGGACCTAGTTCATAAAACTTATACATAAGGTTAATCAAGTATCACTGAACATCCTGCATGAGTTTCACGTCACATGACCAAGGTCAAAGGTCATTTAGGGTCAATGAACTTTGGCCGAATTGGGTGTATCTGTTGAATTACCATCATAACTTTAAAAGTTTATGGATCTGATTCATGAAACTTGGACATAATAGTAATCAAGTATTACTGAACATCCTGTGCAAGTTTCAGGTCACATGATTAAGGTCAAAGGTCATTTAGGGTCAATGAACTTTGGTCAAATTGGGGTATTTGTTGAATTACCGCCATAACTTTGAAAGTGTGTTGGTCTAGTAAATGAAACTTGGACATAAGAGTAATCAAGTATTACTGAACATTCTGTGCGCATTTTAGGTCACATGACCAAGGTCAAAGGTCAATGAACTTTGGCCATAATGGGGGTATCTGTTTAATTACCATTATAACTTGGAAAGTTGTTGGATCTTACTCTTGAAACTTGGACATAAGAGTAATCAAGTATCACTGAACATCCTGTGTGAGTTTCAGGTCACATGATCAAGGTCAAAGGTCATGTAAGGTCAATGAACTTTGGCCACGTTGGGGCTATTTGTTGAATTACCATCATATCTCTATAAGTGTATTGGTCTAGTTTATAAAACGTGGAAATAAGAGTAACCAAGTATCACTGAACATCTTGTGCGAGTTATAGTACTGCTATATGCTGCTATATTGAATCGCGTGATGCAGGTGAGACGGCCAGAGGCATTCATCTTGTCTTTTCTTCATTTTACCTTTTTCTCTTTTCGCCCTTTTCTCGGTGAAATCCGCCAGGGCCGGGGCAGCTCCCCCCCCCCCCCCCCCCCCCGGCGCCTGTTACGCCAGGAAGACCAAATGAACAGCCGATAAGACCAATAGGGACTACCAGTAAGACCAATTGAGTTCACTCAGTCGGATACCAACCACTAAGCCAAAACATCAGTAACAGACTCCAGTATAATTAAGACCAGTTTAAAATCCCAGTTACTATAGGCCTATTCAATACCAATGACTGGAGCAGTATTATTTGTAACTAGAACAGTATTACCAGACCGATAAACCAATACTCCAATTTCCAGAGTTACTGGTCCAACTGGTCAAGTTGATTTTTTTTTCTTGTGGTTAATTTGATTTTCTATTTTTATCATTTGACAGATTATTGTCTTATCTCTTCATTTTGGGCTCGGTAAAATGTAGTTTAATGTGTCTATGGACAATCAAGTCTCGAAATGTGTGATTTAAAGAGAAACTTACCCGCCGTTTTTCTGGCTGTGTTTGTGTCGTCACATCTTTTTTTTGAAGGGGTGTCTGTGCTTGTGGGCTTGTCAGTCGTCTTCGTTTCTTTCGAAGAAATGGCGAAGCATAGCTGGTCACCTTCACCTTCCTCCCCAAGTAAACATTGATTCTACTAATTTTCTTTAATTTGGATTTATTATTTTTGATCGGGTGTCACTTTAATTCCTAATGATTCGACAGCGTCAGCAGTGGTGTAATCACGGTGATCCATTTTTGCATTCAAAGTTCTTCTTTTATTAGGATGATTAGTCAAATTACGGTCACAATTACAACACCAGTAGTCAGACATAATTACTAAAATGAATTAATGAATCAAATAAAATTACCACCAGCAATCAGCACACCTACATGGCAATATACTTTTTTTTAAAGATGTTTTGTTTTTCTCTCAAATCAAATTTCATACAATGCAGTTAACAAAGTAACAATTGTAAATAATAATTCAAATAAATTTCTTAAACTAGTATACATTATGCACATCATGAAATAATATTCTCAGACTGCATCGTACCACTACCAGATGAGTTTAACAAACAAATATCAGAGAAAAAACTTATAAAAGTATATGCGTTGCACCTGCCCCCTCCTTGCCCCCCCCCCTTCCCTCCACAAACCCCCACACTTCACACCCTCAAACATTTTTCGTACACCCTTGCATATGATGCCGCGTTCCGTCTGAAATAAGAAAACACCATAATGAACGAACATAATCTCGTGAGCTCTGTCGCCTCTATACTCTTGTAAGGAAATGTTCCCATTTCCTTATATGGTTTGATAATTTACCCCTTGTTACTGCTAAAATTTTCTCTTCACGTTCATTTTCTAATATCTTCTCTCTAATTTCGTTGGGACTTGGTGGTCTTTTTAGTCCTGCTGTAAACAAAGATCAGATATTTTATTAAAAGAATAATGTGATTAATTATTTGTTCCTTCCCTATATTAGCATGCTTAACACCAATGTGTATATCCACCCACCTGGCATTTTTTATTTCATACATATTGAATAAGTTACCACAATCTATCCATAAGTCTCTCGTCTTTTCACATGAGAAAAACAGATGCTCGTAAGTTTCTTCAGTATTCCCACAAAATGAACATTCACTATCTGAGAAAATTTTGAATAAATGTAAATATTTCTTCGTGTATATTTACTCATAAAGCATTTTAAATTGAAACTCTCTAAGCCTACTGCTTAGAGTACATTTTCTGGGTCTTGAAAATATAGCACATATATCTTTTTCGGAGAAATTATATGTCTTATATTATCAAACGCATACGATTTTTCCAATTTAATACTTAAAAGTGCCTTGTATATTTTATTAGATGTCACGTTTGGTAAACTGTTAATCTTACCATTAAATATAAATTCTAGATTTAGACCAGTGTCTTCACAATTGTCTTTTTTCTTCAATAGGTGTTTCCATGTTGCTGGAATATTTTCAAAAACTTTATAAACTTTATCTATTTCATTTCCATCTAAACCCATTTTCAGAAAGTCTCTTTGCTTCCACCATATAAATAATTTTTTTTATTTTACTTAGAATCTATTTGTAAATTAACATTTACCTGAATTTCTACATCTAATGATAAAGTTATTCCTAATATTTTGATAGTTTCAACTAATTTACCAAATGGAACTTTAATATCTTTTGTAGAAAGAGGACCCAACGCTAATATAAATGTGTTTTCTTTATTCATTTTTAAGCCTGAAATCTTAGCAAAATCTCCAAATATTTTTCCGATTCTATCAATAGATTGGGAGTCCCTCACAAAAAGTGTCATATCATCCGCATAGAGCGCTTGTTTGACTTCTACATTACCAAAGCTGATTCCGTGGATGGATTTATCTTTACGAATGGTATTAGAAAGGACCTCGATACAAAGTATAAACAAATAAGGAGAGAGGGGATCCCCATGTCTCACACCTCTTTCAACACTAAAGTATCCTGTCGATATACCCCCATTAAATACGCAACTCAGGGCATTTTTGTATAATGTTTTGATCCAGCTGCAAAATGAGGACCCGAAGCCAAAAGAACGTAAAACGTTTTGCAAAAAGATGTGCGAGACCGAATCAAACGCTTTTTCAAAATCTATTGCCATTAAGAAACCAGGTGCATTATTTTGTTGTGTGTAGTAAATCATATCGTCAATCAATCTTTTTTTTTTTTTTTTTTTTTTTTTTTTTTAAACAAGTGCACACCTAGTTACAATAATGCATATAGCATTTACATTTATTTGAAAGCAGGATAAAAGAGCATTGAAGATTAAATGCTTTGCTGACGGGCATAGGTGCCGCGGCCGGGGATCGTACCCCGGACTTTTTCATGTATAGCCAGGCGCCTTAGACCACTCGGCCACGGCACCTCCTAAATCTAATTGATCTAATACGATACGATACACTACACGAAGATAAACGATACTAGTTATAATCGCGATAAATCGAGACATGAAAAAGTTAATAACGATAATGACGTCATTCAAGATGGCAACTTGCAAGAAAAACCGTCAGGTCAGGTGAAAATGTCTTAGATGACAGATTTCTCAATCATCCAGAGGATTTTTTTCAATAACTCCGGCCCAAGGTATGCAATTACTTAAGTTATTTATATTACCCTGATAATGGAAACCATGAAAATGTCAATTTTGCCTAAAAAACAGTTTTAAATCGCGATCTATAAAACGCTAGTTCACTATACGTTGGCTGTAGGTAGGGGCCCCCCTCCTCTTCAGTCTATGTATGGTGAGTGGAGCCAACGTAGTTCAGCGGAACAACCAAAATACAGAGACTGAAGCTTTTGGTCTATTGAGCATCATGCTATATAGACAGGAATAACCGTCGTTTCTGGGGATTTATTCAACAATTTCTGACATTTTTACTGTAATCCCCATTCACCGACGGTATTTCTACTAGTGTGTTACTTTAGTGCAAGCCTGCATGTGTAATCACGTCACCCATTCGGAGGACGGGTTTTGTCCAGATTTCAATTTTTTTAGATTCTAAATGGCATATTATCTTGAACGAAGGCCCACTGTGCACTATTTTCGTTAGGTAAATACATGTACGTCTGTAAGGATGATGACGTCATCCAAGATGGCAACTTACGTTGACCAACGAAAGGATCGAAGATGACGATGTTTCGATCATCATTTGAAAGGAGTTAGCGGTAACCATGGTATCTGCTGTCTAAGGTACGATATTTCAGAATTTTAAACATTTTTTCGTAAATATGGATGTGATTTCTTTTTCATAATGTGAAATTTTATGTAAAAAAAAAACGATTGGAAAATCGGGTTTCCGCCGAATGTTAGAGCAAGTTAGATCTAACGTTACTGCTAATACGTTGTCTGTACGTACGGGCCTCCAAGCTCTTCAGTCTATGTATTGGTGAGTGAGCCAACGCAGTTCAGCGGAACAACCAAAATACAGAGACTGAAGCTTTTGGTCTACATGCTTTATTGTTTTTCAGCAAGTTTTCTACTGTCTACAGTGCAACCGATGCCGATGGTGCATGTTTGCGTACTAATTTGAACCCAGTCCCAGTCAGTTGAACATGATTATGATAACCCCATTTCACAAAATTGCATAGACCAAAAGCTTCAGTCTCTGTATTTTGGTTGTTCCGCTGAACTACGTTGGCTCCACTCACCATACATAGACTGAAGGGGATGGGGCCCCGTACCTACAGCCAACGTATAGTGAACTAGCGTTTTATAGATCGCGATTTAAAACTGTTTTTTAAGCAAAATTGAAAGTTTCATGGTTTCCATTATCAGGGAAATATAAATAACTTAAGTAATTGCATACCTTGGGCCGGAGTTATTGAAAAAAATCCTCTGGATGATTGAGAAATCTGTCATCTAAGACATTTTCACCTGACCTGACGGTTTTTCTTGCAAGTTGCCATCTTGAATGACGTCATTATCGTTCTTAACTTAATGTCTCGAATCGATATATCGCGATTATAACTAGTACTAGTACTAGTATAACTAGTATCGTTTATCTTCGGTTTCGTTCGCATATGGAGCAGATCGTATAATATCGAAAGCAATATCGATATCACATTCGTGATTGTTGACGTTCGTTTGTAAATATTTTATAGTTTGGCTGCCATTTTGACCATTTAAACATCGGTAAAGTATATTTTTCATGCCTTTTTCATCTATATCGTTTAAAGTATGTAAACATTGGAATATCAAGTTTTAAAAGTTTGTTGTTTATACATCCTTAGATTGTAAATGCGATGTGTAAAATTACATCAAACTTTGGACTGTGAATTGACAAAAGGGAGGGAATGAGAACACATGCGAGCCCACACGTACACCCTACCGTCGGTAAATGGGGATTACAGTAAAATGTCAGAAATTGTTGAATAAATCCCCAGAAACGACGGTTATTCCTGTCTAAAAATTGCATAACAATTAACATAGCATGTCCAAACTTTGTGCATATTTCAGAAATAGTAATACCCTTCAGTCTCTGTTCAGTGTCCTGTACTAAGAATTCTACATGTACTAACCAAATTGAAAATTATTGATGGCAGATAGTTATTAGTAGACTAAAATCTATTATGAAAATGTGAAGTTGATCTTATGATTTTTTTTATTTTTGGTTGCATGATAAGTTCTCATTTTTCTTGGAGTTGGTGCCAAAGGTAACAAATTTGCTGTTTTGTCATAATTTTCATAAATACTTATCTTTTCTTTGAAGAAATTTATTTTACAGTGTAATTTTAGGTTGTTTTTCATGTTGTTGATGAGAGATTTTCAAGATATTGAATTGTTTTTTAGATATCTGTGTGAAATGTGGAAACCTGCAAGATTTGGACACGCTGCCATTACCTGTTCATTGCAATGATGGTACTGTTACTAAAAATGTATGGCTTTGTTTTCTTTTAATATGTATAATGGCTTCATATGTAGAAGAGTCAATCAGAATGTACTGAAATATCTCTAAAAATTGCTTTGGAAAAGAAGAAACCCAACACCAAGGTGATTTCCCTCAACTAAATTTGTCTTGCCTGGTACGGTACCCTACATGATTAATATAGACTCATACCCCCATGTAGTTTTGTAAACTTTTGTTTGTGAACAGTGGATGACAAGAATTGTCATGGTGAATTTTTAAAGTAGACAGTGGAACTTTCTTTGTGAGAAATCTGCATGATTTTTAAATTTTCTCCCATGAAAATCCCTTTATCACAGCAAATGTAAACAAGGAAACATGATCTCCCAAGTAAAGACTGCACTGTTTGCTACATGTAGATATATTGGATACATGTACCAAAATCATCGTTAAAAAATGTCTTTGGAGACCTTCATACCTTTATACCGCATCTACTGGAAAAATCCAGTTGTGTCTGCAGTCAAGTCTCCAGGTGTATCTTGTACTGTACGTTGTCTTCCTAGCTTGGATAAATTGCTATAAATTGTTATATGACACCTAGATAGATCCTTGCGATTTGATTGGTTGTTTGATATCGTTCATTCAGCCCATTTTGCAATGACGTCATCAACCGTGCAATTTTGTATCCATTCATCGTGCAATTTTGGATCCATACGATTTTGTCCATTGCACGCGCGCACCGAGACAAATAAATACGCATGTTGTAATGACGTAACAATCAACAGACCGAACTCGCACTGCATTAGCATGTTTTGCATCGAAATTCATAAATTTCACATGAAAAAAAAAATCTATTTTTATGTGTCATATAAACCAAATAATGAATGTTTTTTTCATTCGTGCAATGGACAGAATACTTCATTCGGTGAAAGATGAAATAATGATCCATTCAACTCGGCTGCGCCTCGTTGAATGGATTATTTCATCTTTCACCTCATGAAGTATTCTGTCCATTGCACTCATAAACATTCATTATTTGTATACTATCTGTGCTATCCCAAGGACGAGGGAGTCTAATATTTATTATACTGAAGTAAGTGATGCAACCAGAATATTTTTTTTAGAATTTCATGCATGTTGCTTCCTATGTAGTATGTTTTTTAAAGTAAACCGTCTGACAGCTTTAAATTATAAAAAGATATCCCAATTGAAAAGTGCTTGACCCACTCCCACTAATGCGAGGCTACGTACATGTGATATGCCTTGGGATTTAGCTCCTGTGCAATTCCAATTACTCTATCACAGAGTTGTGCTGCACCCATGGCCATGACATTGGAATTGTGTGCCTTCATACAGAGTTGGCACTTGGCAGTATCACATTGATTTAAACCATGGCCTGCTGTTTTTGCTTTATGTAGCATTAACATAAAAACTTATATGTTGGACCAGTCATCAGAAAAGGGATACCTGCCAAGGTACAGAGCATATGAATACCAAGGAGGTTTCAAATGAGATAGAGTAACAGCAAATAAAATCCCTTTGAACAAGGTTAAAAACCGCCACAGTCAGTCTGCAAGCCCCTGTGTTAATGAGCAAATGAGCAAGATTTATCCAAGTCCTCTCGTGGCTGAATTCTTGTCTCTGCAAAATCTCGTGAATTGTGAGACTTTGTTTCTCAAAGAATTTAACCACTTTCTCCTTGAGTAAAATTGATTATTCTTGTACCGTATGAAAGAGTAAACGTTACTCTTTTATACTGATTATTTCTTTTGAATAAAATATTTTGATAAATAAGTTAACTTTAGGCATGAAAAGATGCCTCAAACGGAATTTTCTTCCTCTTTTCTCTTGCAAATTGTGCAAAATTTTGTGCTTCAGGCACAAACATTATTTATATCATCAGGAAGCACAAAAACTATACTTTCTTACAATGTAACTCTTGATATGTGGCACCTTTTAGATGGGTCAGCAGCCAGCTTTTTCCAGCAAAATACAAGACGAGATTTCTGAAATTTCTGAGTAGCATAAAATCCAGAGTTCTGATTGGTTGAATAGTGTTTTCAAAACCACAGGCACGGGTAATTTGAAGAGATTACCACATGGTGAGTGTGACCTTGCAGAAGCCCAGTGTGGGAACATTGGAATTTGCGTGGGTGTGTGGTCTCAATGACCAATCAGAGCGCAGTATTCTTGTTTTTAAACTGCTAAATGTACTTTGCCGATAAAAAGCTGGCTGCTGACCCATACCTCTTCTTATAAAAATTATATCATATTAAAGCTTAGATTTTCAGCTTTATCATAATCTAAAAATTATTTGGACCCAACCAGAAATTAAGTGTAAAAACAACAAGTTTTGTTCCATGAAAATAATTATTTTGTTTCATGTTTTAGATCAAAAGTTTCACCTATGTTACAAAATCTTTTTAAAAATCCAGACACATGACCTGAAAGGATGATATTTCTTCTTTATAAAGATACCAAAAACATGAAATTTTTTCAATATTTAGAGCAGCAATGGCCGAATAAAAAGAGGTGTTTTCGTCCGCACCAAGCTCATTAACAATGCAAAACCCCTCTAGTCATGAATATCACTTTGATAAAAGAAGCTACTTTGTGAGGGCTTGCCGACTGACTGGCCAGCAGAAAGTATGTCAGGCATGCACTTTGCTCAACATCTCTTGCAATTGTGTAGACAAATGATTCCCGCATGACTCCGCAGCTATAGTTCATGGAAAAAGGGAAATATGCTATTGTGATGATAATTACTTTTTTGCGGCATCTTGGTAATGTTGGAAGCCAGGCCGGGCTAGAACTCTGAACCCGGCAAGTTGGGGGGATATTCGCCGGGTCAAGCCGGTCCTGGTTTAGAGCTAAAGCAGCAGAGATCAGAAGCTGTAATTATGTCTGCAAAATACCAATATACAGCAAGATAATGTAACTAATTTACTCCCATGCGTGAACTGAGCTCATACTCCCAAAATAAACTTAATCAATCTTTAACTTAACATGAATTTCAGCCCCATCTAGCATCGGAAATGACCTAATTTTGTGTTTGATCGTGATGTCTTCATTCGAATTCGTAGTCAATTTTTGCCAAACAAACGTAGAGGGCAGCAACACTGTTTGCTGACTTCATGTTTGCCGGTTGTAATCGCTAACTTCAGCACATATCCAAATAAATATAAGGCAGAGTGAGACCCTAAATCTGATAATTCGAATGATGAAATCATGATCGAAGCCGGAATAAAGCTGTTCCTAATGCTCAGTAAGGTTGAAACTCGGGTTAAGATCGTTAATTGGGAATTGATTTGGACAAATATTTAGGTTAAATTAGTTTGCTGACATTGCGGGGTACGAAAGTGCATTCGGGCCTAGCCTTTGATCATTTCATGCTTGTACATGTAGATGTTCTTGGATGTTCATGTATCCCAGACAATACCAAATGACTGGCTAGTTAACATGTACATGTATGTTGTAGCTTGATTATTATACAGTGCATCCCAGAAAAAACAAAACCGTAATTCACTGTATGGTTTTCCTTGATCATTAATTTGTTTCA
Source organism: Lytechinus pictus (assembly GCF_037042905.1). NCBI lineage: Eukaryota > Metazoa > Echinodermata > Echinoidea > Temnopleuroida > Toxopneustidae > Lytechinus > Lytechinus pictus. Next base: position 23,639,310 of record NC_087250.1, read on the forward strand.
TGAGATTTACATGAATGGAAAGATATTCTTAGAACTTTTCTTTCATTTGAGGCCGATTTTAACGTTCATAATGCACGTATAGTAGCTGTCTTAGAACAATGGAAAGTGGTTCTACCAAATTTTCATTTGCACGAGCAAATAACGATGTAGAGTGAGTTTTTCTTGCTTTTTCTGCAAAATATGCGGAAAACATAGTTCATAACGTAAATATCCATGTTTTCTTCTTTCACATGAATATGTGATAAATATGAATGATGCATGGTCGAGAAAATAGTTCACGAAAACATGCTCAATTTCTACCTATACGATTGATCGTGGAAAACAATTTGTTTTCCCACCAAAGCAGAATACTGTAGACAATAGGCTATTAAACGGTGAATGCACAGTAAGTGCGATCTTGCCGTTGGCTTGTTACATGTGGATTCTTTCTAACTATTTTATGTCTTGAGTGAAATGATTGGATGAGACAGGAGCTGCGGAACGTTGCATGTGTGGTTGCCCACCAAAAAAAACCCAACCTTTCGATCCAAACAGGCCCCCCCCCCCCCCCCCACTTGTAAAAAGACTTTATGGCCAGAAGTCTCTATTGTCAGTTTGTAATTGTTTCATTTCTAGGGAAATTTAACTCATTTTGGGACGTTTCATAAATTTAGTCGAAACTTTCACTTCACTGTTAAGTTTGATCTTAGCCAATCAGGTGCAAGAATTTTCAGTGGCTTATAACAGTACATGTAGTCCGTGAAAATCAATGGCTTTTTGTTTCATAAAATTCTCCAGTGGTCTCTATCTCAGTTACATGTAATACAGGTGGTCACTAGACCGGTCACTGAAGAGTCCTGAGTTAACTGTTCGCACTGCTATTCTATTTTATCGGTCAATAGTTCTTTGAATTTCATGCGATAATATGTACATACAATCAAGCCTGTGTATTACGGCCATCCAAGGGAAGGAGAAAATGTGGCCATTGGAGATAGAGAGGCTCTTTATCTCTCACACAAATATTCCTTTCATATGCAGTGCATGACGCTGGCACTGGTCCGATGGTCCCAGACAAGTAAGAATTGGTGTCGGGCCAGTAACATTTCAGAACAGAAATAGCCAGATTGACTGGTCCGACATGACCAGTAAAATAACTGATACAAATTATATTTTCTCCTGTTTTGTATACTAGTATTATAAAACTGGCTGTGGTATCTAATGGCTCTCATGAATAATGTTGTGTGTGGGTGTGTACTGCTTGTTTATGTTTTTTTTTTTTTTTTGGGGGGGGGGAGGAGGGAATAAAACTAATAAAAGACAGCAAAATAAACTTGAGTCTTTTTTTGTTTTTTATTTTATGGGACCAGTAAATTTGAGGTTCGGACCAGCAAAAAAAATGGAAAACTGGGTATACTGGTCCAACATAAACAGGTTGGACCATTTAAAAGAAAAGGGTTAGCGTGGAGCCCTGTCACATGGGACAAATGGGAGGCAATTTTGGTGGCCACTAAACTCTAAAGACAGGTTTAACGATAGACAAGTAGTGCTGGTCGATTGAATTCAATGTTAGTCGATCATCGCCAGCAAACTCATCAGAGCTACAGGACTACAGATAACACGATATATCGCCGAGTTTGAAAATTCATATTCATTATGAGCTGCACTGTGAGAGCAAGGAAGGGAAAAATGAAAGTAAAACTTATAAAAGGCTTTCATGTGTGCTTTTTATGAATAGCGAGCATTTGGTACCAACTACACAAATTTGGTCAATAGATAGTGATTAACTTTTTATTATTGACAGTATTTTTGTCATATCGTTCACTGGCGGATCCAGGGGGGGGCACAGCTGGCCTGTGCCCCCCTCCCCCTTTTGAGAAGCAAAATTAAAATTTGTAATGTAAAAATGCCATTAAAACAGAAGTGTGCCCCCCCTTTTTTTGAAAGTGAAGACCCTTTTTTTTTTGCTAGTCAAATTTTTCCTCTGAAAAATGTTCCCCCCCCTTTTAGAAAATCCTGGATCTGCCCCTGATATCGTTAATGTAATTATTTAAAAGAAACCACCTTAAATATCACATTATTTTGATACAATACAAAAATATCACCCAGCACTGTAGACAAGTGACCATTAGACAGTTTTGAGTGCAAAATATACATGTATATCCCAGCTGACGTACGCTTTTACCTTTCCATATTCCATAGTACTATTCACTGAGATTTACTCATGGTGATGAATAACAATGCAATTATCTTTGCCACATAATTACCAATAGAATGCATGATGATTAATTGATGATGTGTCGCCGATCTATAGGCTTTGGTGGTAAAAGTGGCACTGGTGTGAAAGTGGTGTGTGTGTGAGTTAGGTACGTGCTGTGATTGAAAGTGCTCTTCTCAGTCCTTGATTGATTTACCTCATACTAGTATTGTAGTGCTTCATTCAATAAACATTGTACATTGTAGGCCTTTATACACAATTTATGTAAATTGCTTTGCCGGAGCATGGTAGGAGAGAGAAAATGTCTGCATGGATATATAATTTTCGTGGAAAATAATGTTCTTGAAATGTCTTAATAATTGGAGATAGAGAAACAACCAGAAATACCGGTACATGTGAAATGCATTGATTGCCACTGTTGTGTACTTGTATGTTACATGTAGTTTGCTTTTTAGTCAGTTTTTCTCCTCATCTTCCGGAGTTATTTTTGAGGCTGTTCTCATTACGCTTTCTAAAACTAGTTTACTGGAAACCGATTCAGGAAACCAGTTTGGAAGATCGCTTTGCTAGAGTTCCCACTGGTGCACACGAAAGTGGTTTTCAAAATCACTTCACGTAAAGCTATTTTTTTTCTATGGAAACGCTCTCAGTGAGGTGACACATTTTGCGCGAAATTAGAAACCGCAGCGTAGGCATTCTACACCTGTCATATGGAGTAGCAAGCTCAAAATGTGCGAAGAACGGTTGTCCTCAATTACGCTAAAACCAGTTTAACAAGGTAAAGCGATCTTGAAAACTACATCGCGAGGTGGTTTTCTGAACCGGTTCGGAAGATCGCTCAGACTTTTCTCACTACTAGTTTTCGGAAGGTACAGTGAGAACGGTGTCATTGAGACCTTCAAATCTACACGCATATCATGACAGATCCCGTGGGGCGCTAGGAGGACGATCCCTATACATCAACTTCATAAATTTTTGTCAAAGATATTGAACTGTGGAAGGAACAAATTTTCTCAAAGTTTTAACACAGGGAAATGATGATTATAGAAATATGCTGGTTTAAGATTTGCTTGAAATTAATCAAAAGTCTAAAAAATACTTGTTTCCATCTATTTGTGTACAGTATGTTTCAATATTTTTCTTGTAATTCCTTTCTCCTTAATAATACACCTACCTCAACTGGTATGTAGTTCCCTAGATATATATAGTTGACCCATAAAATAGGTTGTATTAGTTATTATTTTAGTGTATACTGTAAGATATTGGAATTACATGTAATCTCCTCAGAAATTACATAGATGTGTAGATACTAGATACCAATGTATTCTCCTCAGAAATTACATACCGGTTTACAAAGATGTACTTTTGTAATGAGTCACATGCAGTGCACACAGTCAATGCATTCATGGGACAACATGCGAATATTCAGACCAAACATTTCAACTCCGTATGAAACACTATTCTGGGGTTATTCACACTTTTTGCGTACAGCGTGTACATTGTACATGTAATTATACAGCCTCCTGTCTGATAAAATCATACATGTACATGTAAAACTCACAAATGAAATGTCTTGGATGTCATATCACTTTCCCTAGAAACGTGGACCCACTACTCTGTAGGTCTATGTTAGAATCAAGCCCCTGCTCAAGCATTGTTGTTGTTTTAGCTTTTATATCGTTATATCTTGTTTATATTAAAGAAAATCAGTCAGGGTTTTTATGCCTGCAGACTAGTAGCGTACAGTGTATTATTCATTTGTGTAGAACCATTCTACTCCAGTGACTGTATTCCTCAAGTCTATTCCCCTGAGAGTTCTTACTAGAGAAATGACTCAGGCCTACTGCCAGGGGTGAGCTTGGTGCCAGGGTGCACTGACCCACTTTCTTTGACCTCAGGTGTCACCTTATGTCAAAGGTCACAGAGAGGTCAATGTGGTGACAGGATGATTGGATGTTATTTGCTGAGTGGGGCTCAGGCATGGTTTCTATGCAGGATTTGTTTGCCTCTGATGTAGCTATGGTAGTGATCACTATGAAATGAGAAAAGAAAAAAAAAACATATGATGTTGGATCATGTGGTTGTGATTGTTTGCAGACGTTGTTTCTCAGAAGCCCACAAAAGAAAGAATAAAATGGAATGTCCTGACTTTGAATTTGAGAAGATTTCTAGTTGTTATCTCTCTCTGACATTTAAATATGAAGATGTTTTTTTTTTTTTTTTTTTTTTTTCATGCTGTATACTTTAGGAAGAATATAATAGTCCACTGAAAATATTCACTCACTTCAATATCCTCTTATTGTTTTGTATGACAAGAAAGCTGAACGTATTTGGGAGGACATCTAATACATGTGGTTAGCAGGCTAAAAGTTTTAATATTTTTCGGGCAAGGCCACTTTCCAGAAGGGCGCATACATGTAGATCTACATCACAAAGAAGGAAAATTTTAAAATGATATTCAAGGCCAGTGAAAAGGGGCAGTGAGGTCAATTCATAGTGCATCTAATCATTTATAGTGCCTTTTCATGAATATATCACATTCCTTTTATCAACATGAGATTAAAAACAAATATTTATTTTCACTGATGGTTGTTAAAATCTACTGCAAATTCTTGCATCTTATTGGCTAAGAGCAAATTTGTCAGTGAAAAACACTTTTCATTTTATACCTTGTCAGACATGCCAACTGTTACATTTTTAGAGTATTTGTTCCTCTTTTTTGCTATGAATACGCCAATACTTTTTTATATGCCTGTCCTGGACAGGACGTACCTGTATGGTATCACGCTCGGTGTCCGTCCGCCTGTCTGTCGGTAAACCGTTAAACGCAATAACTGTAGTTTAACTTAACCTCTAGGCTCATATGATTTTGTGTGTACATATATGATATACATGTAGCATGGAGCCCAGGAAGCCTATTGATTTTGAGGTCAAAAGGTCAAGGTCACAGTGACATTTTTCATCTTACCCTTCTGAAGTTCTTGTACATGTAAACGCGATATTTTTAAACTTAACCTAGTCTCATATAATTTTGTGTGTATGATACATGTACTAGCATGGATCCCAGGAATCCTTTTGATTGTTACGTTGAGATATTTTTTAAAATACTCCTTTTTTGTCAGAAAATACTCTTTTTCCTTCTAAGAATACTTTTTTAGTGTAGAAGGTTGGCAGGTCTGCCTTGTGCCTGCTTTCTTGGTGCCTGTGATTTTTCTCGTAGTACATGTAAGCCCTGCTCTGTTCATAAATCATGAATGCAAATCACGTGCGAACGCACCCAGCATGTTCCCACCGTTGGCTTCATAACTTGACAGTGAAACTGACTGGGATTGCTTGTAATAAAAATGTAATTTGTATTGCAAGGAAGTCGACCTACATTCGGCTAAGTGGTATCGGAATAATATGGACGAGAAATAATCACTGAAATTGACTTTGTTAGTGTTCTTCCTACTGATACAAAGACTGTATGTAGAACGTGGAAAGGAATTCAGATTCTTTGCATCACTGGTTAGGACTTTTTCTTGAGTGAGGTCTAGGTTCAAGTCCTACATGTATAGTATCATTTTCTCAATGAATAGGCTATACATTGAGAAAATGATTTAAAATTTACATTGCTGAGCACTATGTGTGAGCCAGCATCCCCTTTCCTTTGATTGTGAGGAAGACTTGTTGGTAAATGCACATACACGTACAGGAATACAAACAGTACACTTGACAACATTATAATATATACGTTACATTACCACATACATGTATATGTATGTGTTGTAATACACTATAAATTTACTATCTATTGTCCACAGCGGACGGCATTTGAATATTAATGAATCAGAAAGAAGAGGATCGAGGGTATTTGAATTCCAGTCCATCGTGGCTTAGCCGTGAACCAGAATAGCCTGGTGGTTGAGTCGCTGCCTGGAAAGCAGTAGATGGCAGGTTCGAATCCCACTGGTTCTAATTTTTTCTGACTTATGATCTTATGACAGATCAAGCATACTGATCTTATGATTTTCATTACAGATCGAGCATACTAATCTTAAACAAATAGGAGTAATGCCAAAAATTTGTTAACAAATTACTATAAATTCTGTTTTTGAAAAAAAAAACTTAACTCATAAATACTGTACATGTATGGTACATTTCATGAAAGTTTGAAAGAATTGAGATGATTAATTTGTAACTGAAACAGATCTAATAAAATTTGATAAATTTCATACAATTTTTAGAGTTTTGAGTTAATAATTCCTTTGTAACTGAATTAACAGATCTCGTAAAATTTGACAGTCTATAGCAGTTTGGAAGAGTTTTGAGTTGATTCTTGTGTAACTACATTGATGAGTATGTAGAAAGACATTCGTGTATTCACGTTCCTGTGGGTTTGTTTCTTCTCATTGTGTTTGGTATATTTGCACATGCCTGTGGTGTGGCTATATGCTCATCTCTTGCTAGTCTAGATCTAGACGTTAGCATTTATTTGTTCGGAAAACCCTACACTCACTCTAGTATACATGTACAAACCAAGATACTAGTCTTTAGTTGGAGGAGATGAAAAGTGGGAGGACTTACATTGGTGCGTTTCCTTGCAATGAGTATAGGGTTTCCCGAACAAATAACTACTATGTCTAGATCAAGACTAATCTCTTGCTTGAAAGAAACTCCCATTGGATGCTTTTACACCTGCTCAATAAGGAATTACACTAGGGGGTATCATGAAACAAATATTCAGTTATTTTCTCACTGAGTATTGTTACAAGCTACTGAAATCCTTGCATCTGATTGACTCAGAGCAAATTTTGCCAGTGAAAATCACTGACGAGATGGTTCATGAAACCATCCCTGGGTCCGAGTGTTTAAAGGACAAGTCCACCCCAACAAAAAGTTGATTTGAATAAAAAGAGAAAAATCCAACAAGCATAACACTGAAAATTCATCAAAATCGGATGTAAAATAAGAAAGTTATGACATTTTAAAGTTCCGCTAAATTTCACAAAACAGTTATATGCACATCCTGGTCAGTATGCAAATGAGGAGACTGATGACGTGTCGTCATCCACTCACTATTTCTTTTGTATTTTATTATATGAAATATGAAATATTCTAAATTTTCTCCTCATTGTCAAGTGAAACAACGATTAATTTCTCCTGAACTTGTGGAATTAGCATTGCTTAATACTCTATGGTTCAGTCAAGTTGGTCCTTATTGTCAAATCTGTAAAAAATGAAATATTGTATAATTCAAACAATAAAAAACAAAAGAAATAGTGAGTGAGTGACATCATCGACTCTCTCATTTGCATGTCACTGAGTTGTGCATATCACTGTTCTGTTTTTTTATTTTACATCCGATTTTGATGAAATTTTCAGTGTTCTGCTAGATTGATCTTTCTCTATTTATTCAAATAAACATTTTTCTGGGGTGGACTTGACCTTTAATGAAAAAAATTACATTCAGTCATGTTCTCATTGACTATTGTTATAAGCTACTGATATCCTTGCATCCGATTGGCTGAGAGCAAATTTTGCCTGTGAAAAATCACTGACGAGGTGCTTCATAAAAGAGTGAACTGAGGAGCTTTTCTTAAAACAAATTTTCAGTGATGAAAGTATTTACAACTGTATGTGATGTAGTGAACTCCGTTAACGTGCCTGTTACTTTTTGCTTGAACAGGGACAATAATATATGAATGTGAACTCAAATTCAATTTCCATGCTTTTCTGTGTGTCTCAATAGAACAACCCCTTGTTTTTTCTGTGAACACTAATTTACAGAAGAGTGGATGTTGCCAGTTCATTGTATGCATTACTAATGTTTGTTTAATTCTTTATTGGAGGACATGTTAAGACAGCTCTAGTCTTTATTTTTAGACACCATTCTCACTACCGTCCTAAAACTAGTTTACTGGAAACTAGTTTAACCTGTAGTGAGAACGGTCAAAGCGATCTTCCAAACTGGTTCAGAAAACCACCTTGCGATGTAGTTTTCAAGTTCGCTTTGCCTCGTTAAACTGGTTTTAGCGTAAGTGAGGACACCACCGTTCTTCGGGAAGCGATCTTTGCACATTTTGAGCGCGCAACTCCACACGACAGGTGTAGAATGCCTACGCTGCGGTTTCAAATTTCGCGTGAAACGTGTCACCCCACTGAGAGCATTTCCATATCAACAAGATCGCTTTAGGTGAAGTGATTTTGAAAACCACTTTCGTGTGATCAAATGGGAACGCTAGCAAAGCGATCTTCCATACTGGATCCTGAATCGGTTTCCAGTAAACTAGTTTTAGAAAGCGTAATGAGAACGGCCTCATAGACCCTTCCCAAGATTTTACATTACATGCTGTACAGGGGACATGACAATTGACAATTGCTCATGTGCCTATTGCTCCAGGCTTAATTTAGGGTTGGAATAGGGTTTTATGTTAGGTTTAGGGTAGGGTATACTGTTAACCCCAGGTTGAAGATGGTCATTCGATTAGTGTGTGGAATTTAGAGCGGAGCAAATGTCACGGAACCAAAATACCAACCCACCAGATGCTCTTCCAGAAATTGGAAAACAAAAATCAGAAGAAACTCTCCAGTCTACACTCTACACACATACCGGTTTAACCTGTCAAGAACACAAAATACAGTGTAACAATGAGGAATAGGCCTCCATACTTGAGCAACCACCACACATATGGATTTGGAATCCAATGCTCTTATAATGTATCTCTATGTGAGCACTTTGTGTGTACTCCCCAGGGAGTGAAGTAAATGCATATATGTGAATACACTGTTCTCTGCATTTTCATGCTCCCCAGGGAGTGGGAAATAAATGTGGGCATGTGTAATTTATAGCTTGAAAGTTTAAAATGATTTAGTTTGTGTTCAATTATCATCATTCTCTAGCATCATATTACTCCCCAGGGAACGAAGCATGCGCATGGCATTTACAGTGTTTGTAGGCGGATAAATATTCTATACTATGAGAAACCATGTAGTACCGGCGGGTATTACAGAAGTTTTTGATTAGAAGCCATCATCATTCTCTGTACACAATGTAGCATCAGTTTTTGTTTATATTCCCCAGGGAGTGCAGCATGCACATTGGCATATCTGTGGTGGAAATGCATTCATGTCTTGAAGAGATTGTGTAGAATAATAGGCTCTTGCTAAACTTTTCTCCTTGGTTGCCACTTGCCAGCCAGGCAAACTAGTGTATTATAGGTTGCCTGGCCGGCAGCAACAAAAAAAAAATTCTCTCTTTGGTTGCAAGCTGGGTAATGTATACTATACTAGTAGTAATATAGGTTGCCCGGCTGGCAACCACAGAAAAAAGTTAAGTGAGAGCCTGATGAAGCAAAAAAGGAAACAGGCCATTTGTCTTCCACATACATGTAGGACTTTTTAAATTGTGTTGAATCCCCTATATACCTAACACATATCCATAGATTCACTGGACATTCTCATTACCCAATATCTTTGCTAAATAAAGTCTGAGAGGAAGACTATGTGCATGTCTTAGCAAGTGAGTCATTATAAATTTGCAAATGAGTGTGGCGGAGAAATATTTCTTGGTCCACAACTCACAGTGAATTAGGTCACCTTAGGCCCTTTGTCGAGAAATTCATGACAAATTTCTCAAATCAATAATTGTGGCTGAAGTGCACACAAATTCATTTAGGAGAATTCCATGAGCGTGCTTAAAGGTGATAGTCAAAGGATGTGGAATAATGACAGAGTTTGATGCAAGAAATTAAAATAAAGGACTTGTTGAATAAGATTTGGGCAATTTGCCAGATAGTGTATGGTCTAGAGTAATTTCAAAGTCTCGGGTGATAGGTAGGGACAGTGATTTTCCGCGATCGCGGAAAATGGACGGAATTAACGGAAAGGGCCTTTTGAAACGGAAAGTGGCATTTCAAATGGAAAATCACGGAAAACATATTACATACACTGGCAATATCAAACTTTGATTTGCACTGCATCATTATTTATTTATTTATCCATTTATTTATTCATTCATTTATATTTATTTATTTGTTTTTATTTATTTATTTATTTAGTCAGTCAGTTATTTATTTTGTTTAGTTATTCATTAATTTATTTAATATTCATTAATTATTCATTATATCGACTATTATTGTTATTGCTGTTAATAATATTTTGATATTCATTCATTGGTTTTTTTTTTTTTTTTTTTGGGGGGGGTATGGGTCCTTCATGATAGCTGGAGTTTTATCACCTTACCACTGTAATGTGACTGCAAACGGACTTGTGATTTGAACCAATTGCAACTATTTGTAAAGGTTGTCCTGGGTCCCGTATCATAAAGAGTTTAATACAACTTTAGTACTTGTTGCTTTCCCATTATGGCAACTACATACATGTATTCCAGTAACAATAATGGCAGAGTTGTACAATGTACATGTACATGTAAGTCTTTATGAAACGAGCCCCTGATCTTGAGACCAACTGGAACTGCAACTTCACCCTACAGTGTATGTTTGCAGTGACATGATTTTCATTGAGATTAGACATTTGGACATGCGCCTTTCTGCATGCAAGCATGACGATGGTGTGTAGCATGCAGTGTATGTATACCGGTATATGGCGTGTGCGGCGACTGTAGGGCGTAAAGGTCATTCTGGTGAAATGAGGGGGGAAAGCAGGTTGGTCCCAAGTGTGCCGATGACTCGATGGAGGAAATTCAAGCGGGAAACGCAAAGATTTGGACCCAACTTTCTCCATGGAAGGGGTCGTGGAGTGCAACTCTCTCTCTCTTTTTCGACTGCTTTCTGACATTTAAAGTGGATCTATGATATGTAGCCTACTAACTACATTTAGCAAAACATTTAAAGTTTTCCCCCATTTGAAGTGGATACAGTGTAGGCAGTTTCAGATGAACTCTGTCTTGTTCATAGTTGTACACAATCCCACTGCATCTCCTCTAGTCTACTGTTCAGACTGCAGGGCTTTGTGAATGCAAACTACACCTACTGTACATGTACATGTATGTAACAGTCAGTAGTACTGTACATGTGAATGTATCTTCTATCCTTTTTTCTTTTGACTTCAGTACACAATGCCAATGAGTCTCTTGTAGTCTACTACTCAGACTTTTTAAGCATCCATGGCCGTGATACTTTTTTTTCTTCTGTTGCCTAAAGAACACATGATCAAGCTCCTTGCTACTACATGTAGTCTACTTTCCAGACTGCTTTATCATTAAAAATACCCCAGGGGTATGTGAGAGCACACAACATCCTACAGTGCATTGCAAGGAGCACCTTCTCATTTTTTTTACAAGAATGTTTTCTAACAGGGGTCCCGTAACACAAAGGTTAGTGATTAATCGTACGCTTGATTTTCATGATTGATTGTACATTGCAGTCAGTGCAATCAATCGTAGAAAAGTGTTCTACTATCATTGCTAAGCTTTGTGTTAAGGGCCCCAGGGCCCTCTTAACACAGCTATAAAGTAATTGATCGTAGAGATGATTTTCGCGATTGATCATACACAATAATAAATGCAATCAATCGTAGAAATGTGTTCTACTATCGTTGCTAAGCTTTGTGTTACAGGCCCCAGGGCCCTTTTAACACAGAGCTACATGTATAAAGTAATTGATCGTAGAGATGGTTTTTGCGATTGATCATACACAATAATAAATGCAAGCAATCATAGAAATGTGTTCTACTATCATTGCTATTAGCTTTGTGTTACGGGCCCCAGGGCCCTTTTAACACAGAGCTATAGAGCAATTGATCTTAGAGATGATTATTGCGATTGATCATACACAATAATAAATGCAATCAATCGTAGAAATGTTTTCTACTATCGTTGCTAAGCTTTGTGTTACAGGCCCCAGGGCCCTTTTAACACAGAGCTATAGAGCAATTGATCTTTAGAGATGATTATTGCGATTGATCATACACAATATTCTATGCAATCAATCGTAGAAATCAGTCCCTATGATGAGTCGCAAAGCTTTGTGCTGAAGGGCCCAGGCATCTATCCAATCCAGCCTCTTTCGAATTGATCGCATACTGGCGCACTCTTGGTGACAATTGAGTAAAAATTGTTTAAATTCCTTGCATGGCTCCTGTGACTCGTTGAACCTGTAGCTCACACAGCCAGCTTTTCAAAAGCCCAGGCTGAGAGGAGTATGATTAATCAATGTCCGTTCTGTGTGGGAGCAAACAGAGACGCATGGCCTCGTTCACATTGAGTAGATAATCTTGAGTTTAGGATGATCTTTGTAGTTTCAGGTGATCTGTGTTGATGAAAGTCTATAGTGACAAGAAGCTCCGATGGCCCATATTCTGAAGTCAGGTTCAACTTTATAGACCATGGTCTAACTCTGTGCTAAAATTATGGCAAGCCAAAAGTGTCAAAATTTGTATTAAGTTGTGTGTTTCTTTTATTTACTGTGCTCTTTCCTGGTTCTTCAATGGTGAAGACAATTATCTATTAATACTTCCTAGACAATTATGAATGATTTGGGAGCCAAATGGGCTGAAATATGATATCTCTACTGTTTTATAGTGATTTATGTAGCGATTGGCTATCCATACTTTAACCACAACTTTAAACCCTAGTTTAAGTTAAACCCGACTTCAGAATACGGGCCAATGCCTCTTTTTTAAAACCTGTAGCTCACTCTGCCAGCTTTTTCATTTCAAGCCTGTACTATTGGAGAGTATGATGTACCATTATATTTCCATTATTTCATGTCCCTCCATTATAAACTCAAGAATATACAAATAATGAATGTTTATATGAGTGCAATGGACAGAATACTTCATGAGGTGAAAGATGAAATGATCCATTCAAAGAGGCATAGCTGAGTTGAATGGATCATTATTTCATCTTTCACCAAATGAAGTATTCTGTCCATTGCACGAATGAGAAAACATTCCTTATTTGGTTTATATGACACCTTAATTTTTTTTTTTTTCATATGAAATTTATGAATTTCGATGCAAAACATGCTCATGCAGTGCGAGTTCGGTCTGTTGATTGTTGCGTCATTACAACATGCGCGCTGCTGGTGCATGAGCTGCAGCATGAACTGCAGTCTCGGTTCTCGCGTGCAATGGACAAAATCGTATGGATCCAAAATTGCACAGTTGATGACGTCATTGAAAAATGGGCTGAATGAACGATATCAAACAACCAATCAAATCACAAGGCTCTATCTAGGTGTCATATAAAAGATGTTTATTGAAACAGATGTTCATTTCCCCCTTCCAATTCCTCCCTCCACCCTCTCTCAATTGTATTACCCCTTCTCTTCATACACCGTAATCATATACTTTAACTCTTTGCACGAATGCACGCTGAATTAATTTTTGGGGAATAATACGATAATGGCAATTGTTTCCATGTTATTTTCTTTGAATCAAGATTTCATTTTTTTAACCATTGATACTGATAAGAACTTATGCAATTTATTAGCTTCTCTAATAAGAAGTTAGGGGAGAAAACTAATTAAATTTGCAATTGTTGCATTTAATTGTACGAATGTGCAAAATTGCAACATCAGCATGCAAAGGGTTAACAAGACATTGGTCAATCTTCCTTTTCTCTTGTCTCTCCTTCTCCATCCTTCTCTCTCTTTTTTCTGCCCTCCCCAAAGTTTGCTTGAGTCTCTATACAAAGTCCAAGATGTGTTTGATAACAAATCTTATTTTTTCTCCCCAGTCCTTCCCTTTTTCATTATTCTTTCCATTTACTACACTTCTTTCCATCCTTCCTTCCATCCACTCAATATCTTTAGAAATAAACCTTATCAAGGCATTGGTCCTCTATACCTGCCCTTCTTTCCTCCGCCTCCATCCCCTCCTCCCCCTCCATCCCTCTTTATTTTCTCTCCATTCTTTCCAACCAATAATGATAAATTATAACAAGACATTGACAAATCTTGTCCCCTCCTGTCCTCATTCCCCTTCCATTCTCCCCTTCCTTTCTCCTTTACCTTTTTAACAAACCTCTATAATGATAAACTCTAACAAGCCATCAGCAAATCTTCCACTCACCCTCCCACTCAGTTATACAACACCTAAAAATTGATTATTTTTTTTTCACAAAAGCAATCAAAATATACAAAACATTTGTTGCACCTCAATTAAACAGAACATTGATAAAAAACTGTAATTACATAAAAAATATTGTAAATAAATTGTTTTGTACTCGGAATAATTTAACCTGTACACCAGACATCGGACATTTACAAATATATCACTCTCCTTCCCTGTCTTCCCCCTATCTTCCTCCCCTCTCCATCCCCCCTCCCCATTCCTCCTTTACCTTTTAACCTCTATAATGATAAACTCTAACAAGACATCGGCAAATCTTCCACTCGCCCTCCCATTCAGTAATATTCCTCCATTTCCACCCCTTCCCCTCTTCTCTCCATCTCACCCTAAACCCGCAACATTGATCCACAAATCTATAGATTGCTTGGGATGCCTTAACTGTCGCTGCCATCTTCCTCTTACTTACTCCGGACGACAACGGCATATCAATACACCTCATTTTTTCCCCTCTCTCTCACTCTCTCCCTCCGCACGTGTGAGCCACGACACATTCCCATGCATGCACTTGCATTAGTCGTCCACGGACGCCATGCTAGGCAGGCGTCCCATGGTCATCGCCGAGTGTATGAATGTGTGATGTTTTTTTTTCTCTCTCTTTCTCGGTGGCAGTCGCGCATATTTTGTATGCGGTGCATGGTAGATTGGTGTGTACATACTGCTATGTCCCAGGAGCGGAGAATTCAATACTGGTTGAGATGGTTCAGGGTTGGGAGGAAGAGGGATGGAGAGAGAGAGAGAGAGGGGAAGAGAAGGGGATAAAGAGAGAAAGCGGAAGGAGAGAAAGAATGGAGAGGGGAGAGAAGAAGGGGAGAGAAAAAGAGGGGAGTGAGAGAAAGAGAAAAAAGACAGGTAAGAGAAATAGAGACATGCATGTCGACGTGTAGAAAAGATGGATGGATGAATAGATGTATGGATGGAAAGTTTACTTACTGTGCAATTTATGCATATGTACATGGATGGATGAATGGATGGATACATACATGTACATGTAGGTAGACATGTATACAGACAGACAGACAGATAGATAGATAGATATATAGATAGATAATGAGATAGATATATAGATAGATAAATAGATGGATAGATAGATACATGTACTAGTAGATAGATAGGGAGATAGATGGATGGATGCTTGGTTGGTTGGTTGGATGGATGGATGGATAGATGGATAGATATATAGATAGATAGATAGGTGGATGGATAGATATTATATATTGAAAAAGAAGAAGAGAGAGAGAAAAGGGAGACATATGAAGGGGGGGGGGTATAAGAGACAGAAAAATAAGATGAAAAGAAACAAACACACAAATGAATAAAGAGGCAAAATAAAGACCTGTCCATGGCCAACCAATGATTGAATAATGAATATTAAACATTGAAAAAATACAACATGTATGAATCTAACACATTTATAAGGAAAAATGTAGAGGAAAAAAGAGGATGATCATAAAAGAGGATGATGAAATTATACTCCTTTAAATTCTAATGCTACATCTATAAATAAAATGACTTCAGATTTATCAAAGCTCTTACATTGTTTTGAAAAGCGATCATTGGTTAGTTCGGGATTGCTTTTGTTCGTGTGACTGTACATGCAAATAGCATTATGATGGAGCTGGGATGTACAATTATCTCATATATGTAGGCTTACATGTACAATTAAATCCTTTTTCTTGCACATTGAGTTGTAGAATTATCTATTCAATGCTCAAACACTGCAGAAACTACGAGCTTGCATGGTTGTACTGTATTCTATACAAATTTGATTATCATGAGATTTAACTTTCCAGCAAATGTAGAAATCAATTCTTGGCATGGCTGGATGAGGTATGACACCGTGAGCAGCTATCTGACTTGACCTTATCCAATATGCAAGCACTCATGAATAATTCATGAGATAGGGATTGATTCCCCTCGCCACCCTATGAATAATGCATGAGCTGTGAGCTCCCCCATGGGTTTGGAATATATGACACTGTAAAGATTAGGAGAAGAGCGAATTTCATATAAAGGGACACTTGCACCGCAGAATACCTGTGGAATATATTGTATTTAAGAAGATGCTTGTATTGTGTTTGAGAATATAAAGGAATAAGGGCATATTTATGCTGAATTTTAGGGGCCGAAAGAAGGTGTTGAATTTATGCATCAGTTACAAATATTGCATTCATGCTTGCTTTTGTATTGCCTATTGGTTCTCTAAATGAATATGGGTGGAAAAGCCGTGTGAGTTCACTCAACATACAATGTACTATAGGGACAGTGATTTCTGTTTTAAAGAATGGTCTTTTCTGTTTCTGAAACATTAAATTCTGTCTCAAACTTAATCTGTTATGGAAATTCTGTTTTGTCATAGAAAATGCACTCAGCAAAAGCGTGGATTCTGTTTCGCGAAGGAAAATTCAATGAAACTTAATTTAAAATGGAAATTCTGTTTTGTCATAGCAAATATACATGTACACAGTGAAAGTGTGAATTCCGTATTGCAAATTAAAATTCAATGAACTTTCTCATGAAAACTATTAAAAGAAACAAAACAGATTTTGTGTTTTTTATTTACTGGTATTATTATGGAAAGTATACAAGTGTGAATATGTGTACTACATGTATATACAGTACCTGCTATTTTTAGCCAAATAAAGGAAAGAAATTATTTAATTAATTGAACATACACTTTTTGTGGCTTTATTTCTAAGAATCTTGGCATCCATTTCTTGGAACCAGATTCTATCAACCGGTGTGTTGACTCAGTTGGTAGAGCGTCTTTCTCACAACTGGGAGTCGGGGGTTCAAACCCCGGCCGCGTCAGATCAAAAGATGTTAGAACTTAAAAGATGGGAGTTGCTGCTACCCTGTTTGACGTTCAACTATTAAAGGGATAGAGCTTTGTCGATCTGGCTCTGCACAGCGGCTGCCGGGCCCACGATCAATTTGGCAAAGCAAATTTTCGGAGTATTTCATTTCATGTCTATTTCGACCAATAAAAAAATATGGATAGATCTTTAAAAAAGTCAAATGATTTCGCGTCGGAAAGGTTGATTGGTTGTGTAAAGCGGAACTAACTGTGCAAGCTATGTGACAAAATGTATTACTTGACCCCTGGAGGTCAACGAGTACTTCCTGAAGACATCCTCTTTTCAATACACAAAATTGAAATCTTCTTTGATAAGAAATCAATCAGTCATGCTTCAAGAGAAATTGTATTGATAGTTACTCTGCATTCATACGTGTACATTTTACACAGGGAGGATAGCATTTTTTGTGAATGAGGAGAGATTAAAGATAACAATCATGTATTATCATGATTAAATAATGAAAATAATAGTAACAATAAGCTCAGTTTCTTACTATACACACTGTAGTGTATGTATGATATTTTTATACTGATTTTTTTTTTGTATGTTTTTTAAATCCATTTACTTAACCTGGGTGGAGAGTGATGAATGTAGATAAATGCCTTTCTAAAGGTGGGATTTGAACCTTGTAGTGCTTCGAAGTCTGTTCACTTTTCAACTGAGCCACAACATGTCTTCAAATATGTTCTCTTTTACTCCCCCATTGTCATTTACTCTCTCATTGTCATTTTAACCCCTCATTGTTTTAATCCCTTATTGTTATTTTAATCCCCCATTGTTTTTTTACCGTTGTTTTTCTACAGGTTTCACAATGATATTCATGCATGGGCACTTCCCTGTATAGAGTAGGCTGACATGGCCTTCATATTGTCTTCACTCAAATAGTACCCTACACCAAAAGCTACATGTTGGGACCGAGTGACACTAATGTTTAATCGAACCTGTAGAACTGGGCAGGCATCAAAATGGTAAGAATCATATTTTTTGTATCATTTGTTTATTTTTTTCCAAGTTTCATCCTTTACTGCTCTGACTGTTGCTATTGTGACAATTTTCAAACCACAACTTTTTGGAGTTTGATTGTTTTGTTGTCTTTGTGTTGATCAAAGACCCCAGTTAAACATGATTATTTCAAACGTAGAAGAAAAAACTTTTTAAAAAAAAGTGCACACCTAATAAAAAATACCAAGAACGCATCCATCATTTCCATTTATTTGAATGCATGATTAAAGAGCAATGTCTATGCCTTGCTCACAGACAGAGGTATTGTGGCTGGGTATCGAACCCTGGACTTTCCATGTATAGCCAGGTGCCTTAGACCACTCGACCACGACACCTCGAGTACAAGTGTAAAGATAGTTTAGATTTTGGAATCTAAGTACCAGCATCATGGTTGCACTATTGTTAATGTTACAGAGATCAGGGCCTCGTAACACAAGGGTTGGTGATCAATCGTACGCTTGATTTTTACGATTGATTGTACATTGTAGTCAATAGGATCAATCGTAGAAAAATGTTCTATGATCATTGCTAAGTTTTGTGTCACGGTCCCCAGGGTGGGTCTAACCTTTGGAAAAGGAGGGGCAAAATATTTCTCACTAGCCAAGAAAAAGGAAGAGAAAAAAAATGGAGGGGGGGGGGGGGGTGAGGTCAAAGCTCCGGACCATTGGAGGCAATCCCTGTTAGAAAATATTGCCTAAAAAGGGGGGGGGGGAAGGGAGGGGGGGAATAAAAAGTCATAAAGGGAGGAGGGGGGGGGGGGGGGGCTCTCTACATGATGCCTTTGATCTCAATGTTTATATCATTGGTCCTACATGTAATGTGGGTGGGGTTTTTCCACCAAAACTTCTTCGTCCTTATTTAAGGCCCACCCACTGCGCCTATGGACCAATGAAGTATAATTTAGATTGTGCATGTACACGATTAATCAGAACTTTTAAGAATTTTGAGATTCAACCCCCATCATAGTTAGTTTTTTCTTTTTATTCTTAGTGTGTTTTGGTATATTGATATACGGTACTGTTCATTTCTAAAGCACCGTCAGCACAAACATGCATGTACTTCTCTCGTATATTTATTTGAAAATTGCGTTCAAAGATCACTCCTTGGATTTTATTAATTCTGTTTTGATGTGTTTATGTTTGTTTAAGGACAGACAACATTTGGGTCCAACGTTCAAATTTGAGTTTATGTCTGAATACCGATTATATTTTGGAGGTTCTTTCAAAGAAACTTTAGAGGTCACTATAAAAAGTGAACCCGTAACGTAATCTTTCCGCAATAATCAGTAATGAAATATTTGTATTATTAGTGTTTGTTCGTGATTCTTGCAATGTGGGCATGATACATGATTTGTGTGTAAGATAGATGGAGAGAGAGAGAGGTGGGGAGTGGAGTGGAGGGGGGGGGGGGGAAGGGGAGCATGAGCATTTTACCTAGTCCCAGGCACAGGCTAATTTCAAACCCCATCAATAGACTGTTGATTCCATTTTGGGGCAGTGTCCGAACAGGTTTTACAATTATG
Source organism: Lytechinus pictus (assembly GCF_037042905.1). Classification (NCBI taxonomy): domain Eukaryota; kingdom Metazoa; phylum Echinodermata; class Echinoidea; order Temnopleuroida; family Toxopneustidae; genus Lytechinus; species Lytechinus pictus. The sequence goes on from NC_087250.1 coordinate 23,658,958, forward strand.
AAGGGAAACACAAAATATTTACATACAATCTGCCTATAGATGTGGAAATAAAGTAAGGTGGCTGCTAGTGGATTAGTCTTCAGACTTTGAAACAGAGGGTCATGGGTTCGAATCCTAGCCATGGCGTAATTTCCTTCGGCAAGAAATTTATCCACATTGTGCTGCATGCGACCCAGGTGAGGTAAATGGGTACCTGGCAGGAATTTATTCCTTGAAATGCCACCGCGCTGTAAAAGGCTGCGGGGCTAAAGCCAGGGTGATAATATCCAATTAAGCGTATAGGGACGCAATTTGCAGTGATATTCGCTATATAAGCATGTTGGTATTATTATTATTAGAGAGGTGTCTGCTAACACAGGTTTGACTGTACACGACTATCAAAAGTGTCGACTGCACAGTGGTTTGTTTATGATCACATTTTTGTTTAATAGTATCTACACAGACATAAGGGCCAGAATTCACAAGGGTGGTTTTTAAAACCATCGGTTGAACCCATGCTTTATGCCAATTTTCTGTATAAATTACGCTCATATATCAGAAAATGTCCATTGCTAACGTGCGCTTTTGTCACAGTGTGCCAAATTGACACCTGTTGCCATGGTTAAGACCTAAGTATGCTAATTCATTCATAAGTCCACTATTTTGAATTAATACAAAACGGTGGACTCATGAATTAAATAGCATACTTCACCATGGTAACGGGGGGCCGTTTCATAAAGTTGTTTGTAAGTTAAGAGCGACTTTAAGAACGACTGGTGAACCTTTCTTACGCGCTAAATAATCACCAATGAACATTAATGGTGAATATCATTTACCATAAGAAAGGATCACCAGTCGTTCTTAAAGTCGCTCTTAACTTACAAACAGCTTTATGAAACACCCGCCAGGTGACAATTTGGCGCATTTTGACAAAAGCGTGCATCAGCGTTGGACATGTTTTTCATGTATATGTACATGTATGTGGTAAATAAGAGTAATTTATACAGGAAATCTGCATAAACCATGGGTTCAACCGATGGTTTTCAAAACCACCTTTGTGAATTCGGGCCAATGAGTCTGTATACTAGACCTCTAGAAATCAAAGGCACCAGTCTACTTGACCTCTATCAACCTCTGTGGAGTCAAAAGCAAATTGACATTGGTGTCCTAGTTCACTCAGTCATTGGTTCATTCTAATTGTGAATTGCCATTTGGTCTACACGCACTTTGTCAACTTTCTGTACAGTCTCATCCAGCATAGGAAATACATGTACATGAGGGAGGCCGACGATTTTGCCCACATGATGGGCCCAAATTTCCTATAAAATTCCCCAAAATGCATGCTTCAGGGTGACTTTTCTTTGTAGAATCACCCTAAGATCTGTCACAAGTAATATTGAAGATTATTTAGAAAATCAATTGATATTCCAACTATGTGGCACAATAATGTTTGCTTTTACTGCATTTATAAGTGCTTGTTGCCCCCCAAAAGTAGCCCTTAAAAATGAGAGAAATAGCCCCCAGAATTTGGCAATTGCCCCAATGTGGAAAAGAGATAGCACCCCCCCCCCCAGAAAAAAAATATCTCGACATGGTTTAATATGTGCATGTATGTAGTTTTACCAAGGAAGGATAGATGTTATGAATACTTTTCAGTACCTTTATATTTGTAATTTCAACACTGTCTAGGGAAAGATTACATCTTGGGGGCTGATGGCGATATTGCCCGGCCCCGAAATGCTCAGAGGAGCCCTAGAAAATAGCAGCAACAAGCCCCAGATAAATCCCAATTTACTGCAATGTCATAGCTTATTCAATATATAGCAGATTAGGCTGTATGTTGTGAAAAGTACCCCCGAGGGTCCACCCCCCCCCCCAACAAAAAAAAGACAAGTAGATGAAATAGAATAAATAAAGAAATAAAAGACTAAATAAACGAATGAATGAATGAATATCAAACTAAATAAATAAATAAATAAGTGAATAAATAAATTCATAAATCAATAAGTTAATTAATGAATAAATAAGTAAATAAATATATAAACAAATAAATAGATAAATACGGTTAAATAAAAGAATGAAAAATAGATACAGTATGACAAATAAATGAATGAATCAATCAGCAAATCAATCAATCAAGAATCCAATGGACAAATAAATAAATAGATAAATAAATGAATTAATTATTTAATGAAGAATGAATAAATTGATTGCAACTATTGTTGTTGTCCTCAATTGACTCTCCCACTTTAAAAATGTAGTTGTCTACTTGTCTAGAAACATCAATGAAAAAAAGAATATTTGATTTGTCACATCATTGGCTTGCCAAGAAACAAACAAAATCAGAATATGTTGCTACAGTACATGAAGAATCATATATTTGACATTAAAGCTATTTCAGTACATAGCAATCTCCATTGTGTTTTTCAAGAGGAATATTAAGAAAGACTCATTTGAAATGGATGCCCTTTCATGAAATGATCAATAGGTGGTTTCAGACCGCCTCGAAGTTCGTCAGTTCCAGGTATTCTCTGATCGGGAAATTTACCCCGATCAGAAAATACCAGGTATTTTGGTAATGTGAAAGCAAACTAAGCGTAATTTCCCCGAAAGAAAATACCCGCTAAATAGTAGGTACTTGGCGAAATTACGAGAACTTTCGCGGGGATTTTTCCAAGGTCGCAGGTATTTTGGCAATGTGAAGCAATTTACGGGAACTTTTAGCCCAGCGTGTCGTTGGGCGCGGGCGCCATGGGTGGCTGCTGGGCTAGTGGTTTTGAATCTCGCGCCTTGCCTGCTTATTAGACCATACTGCGCATGCTCCTAACATCAGGAATTTATCCCGAAGGGTTTGTTTCGGGGCGGTGTGAATGCAAGAATAATTAATGGGTATTTTTAGCGTAATTTAACGGGGATTCTTGTGATCGAGGCGGTTTGACACCGCCTATTGAAATGTTCTGATCAGTCTTAAGAAACCATATGAAATTTTTTTTCCTGTGGCTTTTTACAATTACTTATAGGCCTAGCCTACTGTACATATGTGGAAGCAATCTTGATACAGTGGTAAAAAAGGACATATTTCTCAGAATCATCATCAAAGAAAACCACAAATAATAATGATAATAGCCAATTTTTATAAAGCGCTTTTCCCAGAATGGCTCAAAGCGCGTTACAGCATATAATTACCCCGGTCATTGGATTCATTTCAATCCCGCACAAAAGTGCACAATTTCCACTCCCTGGGGAGCATTCCTTGCATTCATCGCAGCCTCATTATGGCGCTGGCAAAATCAAACATACAATATCTTTTGCATCCTACCGGGTACCCATTTAGCACCTGGGTCGAGAGTGGCTAAGTGTGGATTAATGCCTTGCCAAAGGACGCTAGACCGCGGTGGGATTCGAACACACGACCCTCTGTTTACAAGGCAAGAGTCAGAACCACTACACCACGGCTCTTCCACAAAGGACGTCATTTATTGTGACTTACACCAGGAAAAAAAATTGGAAGAAAAAATGGGGCTAAAGTTTTAGCCAACCATCCCAAATACACTATTCATAATTTACATGTATTTTTAGCCCTCGCTCTATCTTTAAATTTTCATTTTTCCAAGGCATTTGTGGGCGTTTGAGGGGGCAAATTCACCAAAGCCCCCAGTGCAGTTCTTTCCCTGATCAATACACAAGTTCCTTGATGATACTTTATTCTGATTGTCTTGGGAAAAGGACGCACAAGAGGAAAAGAGTCAAAATACATTTTATTATAAGTTTTGTGAAACAGGTCCTGTAGGCTCATAAAAACATGTCATAAAATAGGTTTGTTTGTGATGAAATCATCATAGCTTTTCGTATCAGTCTGTAGAAAAATGAAAAGTATTCATCCATTTCTTGAGGATCTCGTTCTGGAGTTCATCTTAAATCGGTGTGGCTGCGAGAGATGTAATAGAGATGCACGGGTTGGAGTGGGTGACAACTAATTTGAATTATGAATATTCATAAGGCTACCCGATACCACCCAAGTTCTTCTGCTGCATCGAATGATGTAGCCTTAATACAGAAATGTATAATTAGCACTTCTTTGTTTTTTCAAGGAAACTTCTGTGCATTTGTTAGATTCACTGACACAAGTTGTATTTCATGAAAAATAGTTTGATTATTTTGTCTCGTTTTGAAAAGTGGTTTTGATATTTTGAGAATTTTTTTAGATTTCTTTGCAGACTATCGTTTAATAAAATGATTCTCTGCTATATTTGTACTTGTATTTGGATTTAGTTGGAGCAGTTACATGTATGTATAACTCTTTGTTATTGTTGGTTGAATATCTTTTGTTTTACCTGACTGTTATTAAGAAAGGATGAATGCCTGTTAATAGCAAGCATCCAGAAGACCTATGGCTGAAGGTTCTTTCTGAGAGACCTGGTAATAAGGATAAGGATTTACACTACGTTATAATGAGAAGATACATGATAATGAATTCAGTGTTCATGTTGGTCCATTGGCGCTAAGACCTGACTTAAGACACATTCAACCAGCCCTGTACAACCTTAGCGATTGATCATCCTGGAGCTCATTTCTACAATGGAGTGCTTCGAGTTTGATCATTGTGTATGATCAATCTTAAAGATCTGCCCCTTGTTCAACTGCTACACTCTAAATTACAGGAATTTAAAAGAAATCCAGGTGGACTGCACTGTAGATAGGGATTAAAGTTGAATTTGGGAGTTATTTTTAATCCTAAAAATGTATATTTTAATGTCAAGAGATTTGAATTTGAATCCTTTGAGATGTAGAAATGAATCATTTGGATTAATATTACTAAATCCCAAAGGACAGTCCACCTGGATTTTTTAAAATCCCTGCAAATTAGAGTCTATGCTTTACATTACAGGGTCTGCTTTATAATAATTTCTTGTCTAACACTGAAACGCCTCAATAAAACGTTCACATCTTCCGGTGAAACGGAATGCACACACTGCTCGAATTGCAGATATGACATAATAAAGATTTATCCAAAGTCCAAGCACCAGAATGCATTTCTTAAAACGTTCTTCCCCTGATGAAAGATAATGCACCCATTGTTCGAAATGAAGCCTTTCCTAAAACGTTCTTTCCCTGATGAAAGGGAACGCACCCACCGTTCGAAATGAAGATATGATTATATTATAATAAGATTTATCCAGACACCAGAACGCCTTTCCTAAATCGTTCTTTCCCTGATGAAAGGGAACGCAACCACTGCTTGAAATGAAGATATGATCATAATAAGATTAATCCAGACACCACAACGCCTTTCTTAAAACGTTCTTTCCCTGATGAAAGGGAATGCACCCATCGTTGGAAATGAAGTAATAAACGCCTTTCCTAAAACGTTCTTTCCCTGATGAAAGGGAACGCACCCACCGCTCGAAATGAAGATATGAAATTGTCATATTGGCGAAGACTTAGCGATACCTAAGACTTGCATTGGCCTAAGGGATCTCAGAGCAAGGAGTGTTTACTGAGTATTGTAATTAGCATTTTTCTTGATGGAATCGGTAATTCCACTTCGAGCAAATTTTGGGGAGAAAATGAAGAGGTTTTTTTTTTTTAGAGGAGGATGTATAAAGAAGAAAATATTGGATGGTGATTATGTCAGAGAGAGAGAGTATTGCAGATATGTAGCAGAGTCAGTGTGAAATGCATTGTTGATTATTATCATATGAATTAAATGCTTCATGTGCCTGTCATAAATTTGTGTAAATTCACTTACTAAAAAAAATAGTTTTGGGGCATCATATTGCGTTCATAATGACACCAAATTCACTAGACATCACACAGTCAGTAGAATATCACCCAATCTCATGCATGTATAATGATTTAACCCAATGAAATTTTTCTGTTCTTCAAAAACTCAAGTCCTAAATACACATGTACTTGAGTCACTCTTCGATCACCCATTAAATATGATACCTGTTCTTCATTTTATGAAAGCCAGAGGAGAGCCTTGTTTTCCAAATTATAAGTTTGTTTTCATTTTTTTCATAAAAATTCAGAGTACTGTGGGATAATTATTGAATTCATTAAAGAGCTGAGTTCTTGTCTTTTTATGAAACTGGAGTTAAGATCTACTAGACAATTGAATGGATACTCTGTTTTAAGATCAGGGGCCTGTAACACAAAGCTTAGCAATGATCGTAGAACATTGTTCTACGATTGATTCCATTGACTACAATGTACAATCAATTGTAAAAATCAAGTGTACGATTGATCGCTAATCTTTGTCTTACCGGCCCCAGGTGTATGTTTCATAAAGCTGTTTGTATGTTAACAACTTTATGAATGACTGGTGATCCTTTCTTGTAAAAAATATACTCAAAGTTTTAATTGATGCTGATTTAGTGCTTATTAAGAAAGGATCACCAGTCGTTCATAAAGTCATTCGTAAGTTTATACGAATGTCCAGCTTTATGAAACACCCACCAGGTGCCCATGATACGAAGCTTAGCCATCGGCAGTTGAGTTAATTCTCAAAAGTGATCGTACATTGTTATCTAAAGGGCCGTCTGCACCATCCCAAGTTTTCAAATTAGCGCGCTATTTCTGATCCGGCAAATTATCCCGATCTGAACAATCTCGAGATTATTTGTAATGGAGACGCAATTATCGGGCTAGTTCATAGGATTAATCTTGAGATTGCAATCCCAAGTCAACTTGGGATTATTTGCAAAATAGCGCGTTATTGTACGAATTAGCGCGCTAATTCGCAGGTGCAGACGCACTCGGGATTATTTATTTACGGCGTCAGACCAAAATGCATCGATGCCTCGCTCGAGCAGGAAACGCTCTTGCGATGGTGGAGACGGGGTTTCTTGAATCTCGAGATTAATCCCGAAGAGGGCCGATCGGGCTAAAATCTCGAGATTGAGCAAACTCGGGATGGTGCAGCACCGCCTTATGAAATTAATTAAGAGAAATTTAAAAAGGGCACTGTGATCTAGGGCTAAACTTTATGTTGTTGGAGGGAAATGTCAACGGATAAACTGATTTTTTAATATTTTTTTTAATAATAACATTTTAAAAGATTTAAGATTCAGATTAGAAGTTTAGCTGGCCTATAGGGAATCAGTCTTCAGGCACAGACCCTGATTGAAACTTTGATCAACAAGTGGGTCTCCATGCAAAGACTAGCACATAAAAAAAACTTGCTGTTAAAGGGTCTTCATTGCACAAGGCATAAGTAGGCTGTACATTCAGACCCTTAAATCGAGTGAAGGGTTTGCACAGCAGACTAACAGCGAATGGTCAATCTCTTCCTCGTCACTTGAGCTATTAACGAATAATTGTAATTTTATCATTAGAATTCTGGCAGATCTAATTTCCACTTCATCTACTACTGGTTAGAACTTTGCAATACAGCTATGAATATTTGGTTCAGTTTTTCTGACCAAAAAGTAGTGTTAGATGAAATGGGCATTTCCTGAAAATTGAACAAAATGGTAAATGGTTTAAATTTCAATCAGGTCAAATCAGAGAAAAAATTACATGGGGACTGGGAGCAAATAGCTAAAAAAAGAGCCCTGAGAACTAAAACAAAGGGAATGCTGGAAAGCCCCATTTATCATAATGTTAAAGTTTACCCAATCTTGCAGTAAGTTGTGAAAAGTAGCCCCCAAAAATGAAAACAAAATATTTTTTTCCTGGTGGGTGTTTCATAAAGCTTGTCGTAAGTTAAGAGCGACTTTAAGAACGACTGGTGAATCCTTTTTTACACGCTAAACCATCGCCAATGAACATTTAAAGGTGAATATCATTTACCATGAGAAAGGATCACCAATCATTCTTAAAGTCGCTCTTAACTTACGAACAGCTTTATGAAACAGCCCCCTGGACTCAATAGTAATACTAGTACTTGTAGACAAATTCAAACCAGAATTAGTCAATGTTGGATGAGACCAAGAGGATAAAGGGGATGTATACCAAGTGGCAGTGTTAATACCTTTAAATGAAACCTGAGGGGTGTTTCATGAAAGTTGTCAGCACTGACTAAATTGTCAAAGCTGACAATTTCAGTGAAATCCTTGGTTTTGATTGGCTGAGAGGCACTAACCTCTGACTATTACCATGGTAACTGTCGGAGAAAGACAAGTTGTCAGTGCACACAGCTTCATGAAATGGCCCCCTAAATAGCAACATATATAGGCCCACATGTACAGTAGCTCTGTCTATCCAGGAGGATGAATTGTGAATTTTGTGAGGTGCACACAACTTTGCATTGTACAAGCGAGTAGCAAAGTGGTGTTTCGTGCTATAGCCAGGGGATGAGTTTCCATTGGCTCATGGTCATACCATCTCCTGCACTTCATGACCCAATTCTAGATCTAGAGTTTGAGCTTGACCCGAGGGTGCGCTAAGGTCACTGAACTGGATAGACAGTGGCTGAAGGAGGGGTCTGCATTGAGGAAGGGTCAGTTTGTATTCTATGGTTCTGTTACGTTCAATTTCCATTGGTCAGCCTGATTATTGCAGTACAGGTCATGCTCCATCAGTTATGTTTGAGAAAAAAGTCTTAGTCTTTTCCCTTGGCCCATGTTTCATTAGGGACTTTCGCTGAACTACACAGACCTAATATTTGACCTATCCTAATCGATCAAGATGAGATTGCAAAAGCTGTACAACATGGACAGTACTGTCCTTGGGTTTATATTTGTTTCAAGTTCAACACTCCAAAATACTGGTAGTCTTCGGAGGCTTGCAGACTTCACTTCTGTGTTGCATTGTCTGTCCTAATTGTTCAAGACAGTAGAAATTGTGAAAACTGCATAACCTACTGGAGTTGAGTGATTTGGGTCTACAGATTTATTTTCAACACCACTTAATTCTGGTAGTCTTTTGCAATCATCACTTGTGTGTTGCATTGCCTGTCCTATTGGTTCAAGGTAGTAGAAGTTATAAAAATTGTATCACACTAGATTTGAAATCGGTGGTCTTTGGAAGCCTGCAGACATCCCTTCTGCGTTGCATTGTCTGTCCTCATGGTTCAAGAAAGGAGCAGTTGTGAAAACAGTATCACACTATATTTGCTTTCAACACATAGAATCAGGTGGGCTTTGGAAGCCTGCAGACATCGCTTTTGTGTAGCACAAGTCTGTCCTAATTGATCTAGACGGAGTGAAATTGGTCTGTGTACAATCGCATGGTGTAATAGCTGTGTTAGAGAAATGAGTGTAATTAATGAATCATTTAAGCTCGTTAGTGTATTCACCTCCTTCCCAGTAAGAACCTGACAGAGCGCCATTCATCGGATAATGAATGGACGAGACTTGATGATTGCCAATGATGGCTGAGGCCCTATTCACATGTGGAATGTAATGCGAAGGTTTGGAGGATATGGTTTTGTAAGAGTCATCCAGGGTGATATGAGTTGGGAAGAGTTGTGATTGCTAATGATGATCAAGGTGTCACTTTCACCAGTAATGTATAAAAGCTTTGCAATAGGGGCAATTTTCATTGGAGAAACTTGATGATTGCCAATTTACAAGTAAGACCTCAAATGGAAATAAACCCTGTGATTGATTTATTGTCCTGTCTTTCCAAGTGTTTATCACTATATATACTATACAAGTGTTTATAACATTCTCTGCTCTTTAATTATTGGGAGAACAGACATAATCATACATGTAGTAGGTATACAATATAGAATTTGTGCCTTTCTCTTCTTGAGTTGAGAACACTTGCTAGTTGATTCACACTTCCCCCACACGTTGGACACAGGAAGCTCTACAAATTACTCCTTAGCCTCGTTCACACTGAGATCAATGAGCATTTTTTTTTTCTTTTTAATTTTATATTGAATGTGAAGAAATGTGTATATGTCTTGTAGAGTATTCCATTTCAGTTTTATGGTAAATTACTGACTACAAAAATTACTTACATGTACAGTCGGATTTTACCAATATGCCTAATACTCTTCCGATACATGTGCATGTAAATTAGCCCCAATGTCAAAAAGATAAAAGCATTCATGATTTTTTTTCAACTTTCCAGCTGATATTACCATCATGATTCACTATTAAATAGGCCTAAATATAATTACTCTACTGATGCATGTTTCCCCAGTTTTAGAAAGATATAGCATTCATTTTTTTTCTTCAACTTTTCAGCTGATGTTAGGGGTGCATCTCACCATGTTCCCCCAAACTTCTGAAAGACAGGGCAAAGAAATGAAGCAATCAAGAAATGCGAAATGACCCAAACCTCGGTGTTTGTGAAGTCACAACTCAAAAACTAATTTCTCTTCCTGGTTTATTGCTCTCCAAAACATGAGCAGATATAGCAACCCTGTAATTGCTATTGACATTTTTTTTGTAGAAGATGTTATGAAATTTGTTAAAACTTCCGAGAAGGGGTCGATCATCGGTCATTTCCTCGTACATACAGGACATACTCTATTGTTTCATGATCATTTTGAAGAGGCTTGCTATTTTTGTACTGATACTAGAGAAATATTTTGTATTGACAAAATCCAAATATTGAGACATAAATTCGTTTATTTTCATATCACTATTGATAAGATTGTAGGATTGGGTCAGACAGAGAGAGAGGGTTGGAGACAAGAGAGTAGGATTTTTGGCAAAAGGGCCTGCGGCAAGTTTCAAAATTCTTACCTTTTTATGCTATACAATTTTTATAGAGTCAGTCTTATTCCTGATGAACTTTTTTACTTGCTAATGCTATTAAACCTTTTTTTTCTTTCTTTTTTTTTTACTAAAATTAGATTTACAGTTACATGTACATTTAAAAGATTGAGACATTTTTTGTCTTCAGTAGAATACTCTTCTAAATGTTTGTTATGAAAGAAAAATAATTAAGGATGTACATGCACATTCCATGTCACTGATTCATTTAAACGTGTTTCATAGATTTTAGAGAAAAAAAATTGAGGAAAATATTAAGATGATTTCTTCTTTAAATCAAAATATTTGTTCACATTTTTACACCCCTTGTACTTCTAAAAATTCCTGCCCTGATATGAGGAGAAAAAAAAGCTCCTCAATATTGAGGACTTCCACTTAATTTAATAGTAGAATACAGAACCAATACACTTTAGCCATAACTGCACGTATATAACTCTAAATCCATACTGTGTGTGGTGGTGACGAATGGGCATGGGATACCAAATTTAGAATCATTTGGGCTTTAGTGAGTGCGATCCTGACGCTATTGCACCGGTATTGATTTTTGGTAGCTGTCGAATCCTTGGTCGTATCTTCATTTTACTCCATCTTTCTCTCTCGCTCGCAGGTCGGTGGCTCACGGCCTCTTTCTATTGTGTCATCTGTTCCATCTAATTTATTCCTTCTTTCTCTCTCTCTCTCCTCTCTTTCTCTCCTTTTCTTACTATCTTTCTAGATCTCTCCCTGTCCTTTGAATGGTCCTTTTGTAGAAAAGTTGCTATTTATACAGACACATGTACATAATGTAGTAATTTCTTCATTTTATTCATCCCTCTCTCTCTCTCTCTTCTTTCACCTAGCTTGCTCTTACTGTTTCTTTCTCTATTAATTATAGGGTCTTGCTACATGTAGTTGTATCCTCATTTGACATTTTACATAGAAATATTCTCCTAAGAACCCGGGGAAGGGGGACTGCCGAAACAATGTGGATACAATGCCTATGTTCAAATAAGCTCATAAAAAAGTGTATGTTACATGGGGGGGGGGGGGTTCATGGCTGGGTGAGTGCATACACTGAAAAGGGTATTAAAATTGCCCATACCATATTGTATCAGCGTAGGAAAAACATAAGGGCGACGGATGATGTCGCCCTCATGACCGCCCAAATCGCCCCTAAAATTACCCCGCCATGCATGCTTTGGGGCGACCATTCTTTCTAGAGTCGCCCCTACATCTGTCATTATTAACAATATTCAAGATTATGTAGAAAATAAATATTCTATAACTATGGAAGAATACTGACATTTGCTTTTACAGTTTAATTGCTTGTTACCCCTATAAAGTAGCCCTTAAAATGAAAGATATAGCCCCCAAAATTCTGCCATTGCCCCAATGTGGAAAAAAGCCCCTGAAAAATGAAAAATTATTTCCTATCCTTAATGTACACACTCACACACAATGAAGTTGAAATGAATAAAAGAAACACAAAAGATCTGATGTACTGTATGAGGAAGTTTTCAAATATACAGTCTTTTACCATGTATGTCTACTTTCAATTTGCAACAAAAAAATCACATACCATGTCTAGACTTAACCAAACAAAACCTTGATTTGTAAAGCTGGCTCACCATTTTAAGACGATTAAAAAAAGTCGTTTGAATTATTTAGAAGATTCTTATAATCAGGGCTCCACACTTGCCCTTTTTTTCAACTGGTCCGCCCTTTTCATGACGGACCAGTAGATACCCAGTTGTTCCATTTTTGCTGGTCCATACCTAGACTGTACTGGTCCCACCCCTCCCCCCCCCCAAAAAAAAAAAAGCACATAAAAAAAGAAGTGTTTATTTTGCTGTCTTGCATTGCTTATTGTTACCCCCCCAAAAAAAAAAAATAGTACACACTACATCATTCATGAGAGCCACTTTTTGTGATGCCAGAGTCATTTTTATAATTTACGAAAGAAAAGAAAGTATCCTTTGTTTCATTTTGATATATTTTTTACTGATGTCAGACCAGTAAATCTGGCTATTTCTGAAAAGTAATACTGGCCCGACATCAATTTTTAGCGGTCTGCGACAGTCAGACCGGTGCCAGTGTCGTGTGCTGTTATAATGTGTTGCAATATTTCAATGTGAAACTTTCCAGATAAAACAATGTACATGTGGATGTTTCTTTGTTTCAGAAAAGGGAACCATTGTATTAAAGGAGAATGAAACCTTTGGAACAAGATAGCATGTGTAAAAACAGAAAAATCAAAGAAACAGATCAACGATATTTTGAGAAAAATCGGACAAATAATAAGAAAGTTATGAGCATTTGAATATTGCGATCAATAATGCTATGGAGATCCTCATATTGGCAATGCAACAAAGATGTGTGATGGCACTTGTGAACAACTCTCCCCATTACTTTAGTATATATTTCACTTAAACTGCCTCTTTTATCACATCTATCAGTAGATCATGTGTTCTTTCCATAGGAGAGCATGTAATACAGATTTTTAAAGAATCCATCATGGATAAAGAGTTTGTATCACTATAAGAAAAAGCATAAGACATATTGGGGGTATTTTATAGTCCATCAAAGGGAAAGTTGTTCACATGTGACATCATACATCCTTGTCGCATTGCCAATGGGAGGATCTCCATGGCATTAGTGATTGCAATATTCAAATGCTCACAACTTTCTCATTATTTGTCAGATTTTTCTGTTTCGACACAAGCCTACTTGTTACAAAGGTTTCATTCCCCTTTAAATGATCTTGAGCACCTTGCCCCTCGATCATTGTTTTTTCGCTAAAAAAACATACCGGTACTTTGGCAAAGGTGGGGTTATTATCTTATGAAGACTTAATCTAGACATCGTTTGACAATGTTGACATCCTTGTTTCTTGTAATTAGTCTGTTTTGTGTTCATTTCAGGTTTTTTGGCACACAATCATTAAAATTTGTCTTCTCAAAATGTATGAGATAACGAGAGTAGAATCAACTACATGTATCATCTTTACTTGAGCAAAGACTAGCATCTAACTTGCCTTTACAAGTACTCCCTTTGACAGTTGTGTTTACTTTTAAGTCTGGATCAAAGACTACCCATGTCCTTAGGTTACTTATTATGCAGTTCTTCTAAGCAGGCAATTAGATCTTGATTTCAGTACGTCTGACATTTTTGACAAATTCCCTGCATTTTCCTGAATTCTATTACAAATTATTTTCCAATCATTGCACTGCCACTTCAGATGTGTTTGCTTTCACTGCAAGTACAACATGTGCTGTATGAACATCACTGAAATAATTAGTTTGAAAAAAGTGACTTGTATAAAACAACACTTTGTGATCGTCAAGAGGTGATTTTTAGGTATGGAATTATGAAATCAAAGCCTACAACTGTACACTCTAAATTCCAAGGATTTTAATAAATCCAGATCAGCTGTGAATGGTGACAAGCCAAATTTCGTATTTATTTTTAATCTTTAGGATTAACTTTTAAATCTCAAATGATTTAATTCAAATCTTTTAGCTTCGTTTAAATCCTAATGGTTTGAATTCTAATCTAATATTCAGCTGGTCACTATTCACAGCCGATCTGGATTTATTTTAAATCCTTTGAATTTAGAGTATCTTTAAATTTTGATACCCTCCCCTCCCCCTTAAAAGATAGTGTATGTCACTATACCATTTCATATTGTGTGCCCTAAAATAGTTGTGTTGTGAAAAATGAAGAGGATATATATTTTAGGATAAAATAATTTTCCATCAAATATTATTAAATTTGATCTGGTGCCCAATCAAAATGAAATATATACATGCATATTTTTTGTCTTGTTAGTAAATTCTAGATTGTGAGACTTAAAATTGTGTATGAACGCACCTGTATCAATACGACAGTGTACAACCAGTGCATTTACTTGTAATAGAATTGTTGGGAGAGAAACTGATGGTTGTTTGATGGTTAAAATTGTGTCTGAATGCACCCTGAATACTCTGGCCACTGAGACATGTTTGTATTTGAAGACTAAAATTGTGTATGAACGCATCCTTACTACCTGGACCAAGGTTAGCCGAACACAACCAATACTGTGTGTATAGTACCGTAGTTTGCCTGTTATGAGATTGTTGGGGTAGAATCACTTGAAGAGGAAATTGGTCTGAGTTGAGCCCTCAATAGTTATACCCTGTATTGCCCAACACATAGACTAATTAGGACATCCTTGATTGGTTCTGTGAGAAGACATTGTTTATTCACACCCAAGGAGCTCAAATTGGCAACAATCGTTAATTTTGTGAAAATTTGTTTTCATACTTTGAAAAAATTTGTAACCCATAGAGGTACTTGGCTTCCATAATAAGGTCAAAATTAATCTTATTTCACTCCCTTTAATAATCTGCTTTTATATAGCGCTTAATACTTTGGAACATGTCTGAACGCTTTACAGATATATTATTACCCTGGTCATCGTATTCAATCAGTCATTCCCGCACACAATGTATGCACATCCTCCACTCCCTGGGGAGTATTCCAGTGAGGTGCACACAGTACTGGACAAGCTACAATGACTTTCGCATCCTTCCGGGTACCCATTTAGCACCTGGGTCGAGAGTGGCAAAGTGTGGATTAATGCCTTGCCAAAGGACGCCAGACTGCGGTGAGATTCAAACACACGACCCTCTGTTTACAAGGTGAGAGTCAGAACCACTACACCACAGCTGCTCCACACCCTTTATTGGCAACAATCATTATTTTTTAAATTCATTAAAAAAAAAAACAACCACATACAGAATATTAACAAATTACAGATAAATCTGGTGGTTTTGATTAAATATATGGAAGCATCGTGGTGTGTGGAAGCGTCATGGTGTAGCAGTTCTGACTCTCGCCTTGTAATCAGAGGGTCGTGTGTTCGAATCCCACCATGGCCTTGCATCCTTTGGCAAGGCGTTAATCCACACTTTGCCACTCTCCACCCAGGTGTTAAATGGGTACCCGGTAGGATGCGAAAGCCTATATGTAGTATGCCTAGCAATTGAGTCTTGGAACTATTGTTGGAATGCTCCCCGGGGAGTGGAGAAGGTGCATACATTGTATGCGGGCATGCAAGGATCCGATTATCAGGTTGATAATATCTGTAAAGCGCTTAGAGACGTCATTCTGATGTATTAAGCACTCTATAAATGCGGAATATTATTATTATTAAATTATATAAAGTACAAGAATTACAATATATTCTCAACAGGTGACCATTTCCTATTGTGTATAATTTCTTTTTGCCATTTTTTAGCAATAACCAATTCAATACATCTGATAATGGAAATAAATGCTACTAGCCCAAATACTACTAGACCAGAGGCCTGTATCTTTATAAAGAGTTACGATTGATCCAATCAATCGTAACTCTATGGAAATCCATCAGTGTCATAATTTTTTCTGCAGGAAATTTCCAAAATGTCCTTTGTAAACAAGGGAGAACACAACAAATTGTCAAGAATCAATGAATTTATGGATATATATTAATATCTAAACAAAATTTTGAACAAACATGTATTTCATATGTTGACTTTGCTGGCTTTCCATAGTTACGATTGATCGGATCAATCGCAACTCTTTATAAGATGGGGCCCCTGGGATACATTTATGTGCTTGAAATTATCGGCCTGTAACTTTATATGATATTGCTGCATTCGCTCTGCGAAATAGTAAAGCATAATGAAAATACAAATAACGTCTGAATCTTAACATTTTACTGCCCACAGTTTGTGAATGCTTGTTTAAAAGATATTGGTGGTTAGTATAATTATAATCCAAGTGTGAATGCATATTATATATTATATACCATGTTATTTCCTTCTTATTTCAACTTGGGCCCCGGGCAAGCTCATTTTACATGCATACTATTCCCTCTCCGGAGTTTTTGGCTAAAATGTCAAAGTTTAGAGGAGATTTGGGGAAAGAAGGATCGCTCGGCCAATCCGCATTAGAGTTTCGCTTACTGCTGCGTTAATTACCTATTAATTTCAGTCAGTTGTTCTCTGAATTATAACTCAGAATGACAGAGCAGATGACATGGAGAGTTGGATTATTCCACTTTTCTTTCGGGGGTGTATGCTATGCTATGTTCTTTTGGGATCTGAGGGGTAAGACTGAATGCATTTTCAGGTAGAAATGATCAAATGCATTTTAATTGTTGTTGAAAATATTCAGTAAGTTGTTATTGAAATTTTAAAAAAAGTAACAAATTCTAAAAGGGCGTTATTGGTCCGTAAAATTATCTTATATTCCTTGGTGTCCATTTCATAAAACTTGTTATGATAACAAATTTACAAAAAACAGTTAAAAGCTACTGAAATAATTCAATCTGATTGGCTGATAGTAAATTGGTTATTTTTTATGCATTTGTTATTTGAAGTCTTTGCAAAATGGGACTCTGGCCTAAACTGAACTGAAGATGGCGCTATTCAATATGACAGTGATTTTCCATTAAAAAAAAGAAAGAGAAAGAGATTAAGCCGGGGAGGGGGAGATTTCAAACACAAGTAAGATCTGAATAAAAATTCCCCTTTTATTTGATGCATAATCATAATCACTCCAACATTATCGCAAGAATAACTCAATTGTAGCATTACTAGGACAGTTCTTGAACTGAATGATGATCCTAAGCGCTGTTTGAAGACATTGAAATTTGTGAGATATTTCCTATATTTGAGCAAGTTTGAGTATATTTCTTAGCAAATCTAAGAATAACTTTGAGTTGATTTAAGAAGATATAAGAACTAAACAAACCGCACCACAAACCGATGGCTGCATCTTTACATGTAGATAACCCAGTAGATTATAGATGAAAATAAGAAATTCAAATCTAAAATCTTCCTGATTTGGAATAACAGACATGTGCACGAAGAAATGGATTTTATTTTAATATTCTTGCAAATAATGCATGATCTTTTTAGTGCTAGAGATCATGATTATCAGATTCCATCTGTCATGCTCGTAGCTAAAACCCTCACTTTTGGTAGTTTTTGTTAGAAATTTCAGATTGTTCGTGACTGAATATTAATATGGTCGAATGGGATAATAATGATAATAATAACAGTATATTTACCCAGGGTAGCCACTTCAGTTCCGAAAACTGTTCTCCCAGCGGTCCCTGCTAGTATAATCACCTCGGCTTGAGCTCAGCTACCTATAGATGTTCAAGCATTTGAGGAATTTTTTCCTACCGGGTATCCATTCACCTCGCCTGGGTTGAGTGCAGTACAATGTGGGTATTTCTTGCTGACATAAAACAGATTGATGTTTTCCAAGATCTTTTAATAGTGTAGTAGGTTTCACGGTACACCATGTATCTTTCTTGGGCAGATGTTGGTCCTGAAAAGGACCACCCAATCTCGACGTTTCGACAAGTGTGTTCTTGTCGTCCTCGGGAGAATGAGCAAAGTTTGAGCAAAGTTTCCCCCTCTTTTGAAATTGAAGACCTTTTTTTTTTGGCTTGTTCCTCTGAAAAATGTGTCCCCCCCCTTTAAGAAAATCCTGATTACAATGAAAGATGGTTTTGGAGGCTCTTTTTGTCATTTTCCAAGGCTCTTTTACATGTAATCATTTTGGGGGGAAATTCGCCCGCAGCCCCCCTTGTAATTTTCCCCCTGGTGGAGAGATAAGGTGCTTTTTAGTCTTTGCTTTGTATATATTTGAAATGTGTTTTGCTGGGAGATTTTGGTGTTCTTGATTTCAATATTTGAGGGTGTGAGGGTGTTGTGATTGGTCCAATCACCTATGGTCAGTTATTCACTGATATCATAATTTTTAATATAGGAAATTTGCACAATGTCCCTTGACAACCAAACTGGAGCCCAATGATGCATGCATGAATTCAACATATTTAGAAAACATCTTGAACATACATGCACTTTTTATGTTGCAGTTGTTGGCTTTCCATAGTGATCTGACCATTGGAGCTTATATTACAAACTGACCTACATATAGACATTTATGCATTGTCTATAACATTCAATCCCTGTATCCTGGCCTATTTTCTGTCCCTTATCCCCATACATGCATTTCTGTGTATGGCCAATACCTATGTTAGCAATTATCCCTAATTGGTGGGAAGGAAACCAAAGAGAAACCACATCGGACGGTCATAGTTTTATTTTGGGAAGTGTCGCGCGCTTGGCTTTAGATGTGTGTGAGATGGCATGGGTAGAGTTGTTGAGGCTACTGTAACTTCTATTTCTTCTTTTTCTTCTTCTTCTCCTGCTTTTTCTTCTTCATCATCTCTCCTCTTCCACTTCTTTATTTTGTTCATGGCTCTTTTCTCTTGTGCTGCTGTATATATGTTTGTGTCTATCTTGTTTTATTCCCTCATTCTTCTTTATTTTGTATTCTTTTCAACATCTCCTGCTTCTGTGTCATTTTCTAATGAATTGCTTCCTTGTGGACTTCTTCTTTTCTATCTTCTTTACTTCTTCTCCTTTTCCTCCCTTCCTCCTCCTCCTTCTTCTTCCTATTCTCATTCACTTTCTTGAAGCAAAAAGTATAAGAAAGTGAAGAAAGAAAGATAGAGTAAGAGAGAAAAAAAGTAAGGAGTAAGAGCTACTTAGGCAGAGTGAGAAATAAAGAGAGAGAGAGGAAACTGGACACAAGATTTGACAAGAAACTGCACAGAGACCAAGAGAGGATAGTGAACCAATAAAACGAGAATCAAGTGTTAAAAAATGCCACTACTTGTTCCAACGAGGCACACCGTAATTTTAAATGCGTTAATCCACGTTGCAGAGATGAACCAATGCACACGTTCACGGTTGGATCGGGCTGAATCGGTAGAGCATCTATGCCCTGCGGAGGACACAAAAAAAAGAGAGAGAGGTCTGAATTACCTTTCAGTACTGAGTCATATTTGGTTTCTTATCCCAGTCTTTCTCTCTTTTTCCCCTCTCTCTCTTTCTGTCTCTCCATCTCTCTTTCTGTGTCTCCATCTCTCTTTCCGTGTCTCCATCTTTCTTTCTGTCTCTCCACCTCCCTTCCTTTCTATTTCCCTACCTTTGTCTCTATCTTTCTTTCTATATGTCTCTCCCTCTTTCCGTCACTCTGTCTCTATCTATCTGCCTCCCTCTTTCTGTCTCTTTCTATTTGTCTCTCTCTATTTATCTCTCTCCCTCTCTCTTCCCCTCTTTATGTCAAGCTAAGTATGCCGTTTTCTATCTTTCTCTCTCCCTCTCTTTTTCCCTCTTTCTGTCTTCTAAAGCAAGTCTGTGTCTATACTACCGGTTTCTATCTTTCTCACTCTCTGTTTCCCTCTTCATCTTTCTTTCTCTCTCAGTCTTTTCTTTGAATCTTTCCCTCTGTCTGTCTCTGT
This sequence comes from Lytechinus pictus, assembly GCF_037042905.1. NCBI lineage: Eukaryota > Metazoa > Echinodermata > Echinoidea > Temnopleuroida > Toxopneustidae > Lytechinus > Lytechinus pictus. Next base: position 23,678,938 of record NC_087250.1, read on the forward strand.
CTTTCTATCTGTCTATATATTTCTCTCTCTTTTCTTTCTTTTCCCCTCTATCTTTTCTTTCCATCTTTCTGTCTGTCTTTCTATCTGTATATATATTTCTCTCCCTCCATCATTCTCTCTTCCCCTCTTTCTTGCTCTCCTCTTCCTTCTACTCATCACTCTCCCTCTCTATCCCAGCCTACTTTGCATATAATTGGAAGTGTCGCTGTTCCCCTTAACACGACTAACTCTGTGTCGGATTGCATACAATGCTCTTCCCCCCCCCCCCCCCCTCTCAAAATATGAATGCATAATTGGATGGGGATCGACTTGTATACATACATGCACTCCTTCAAGCATCTTTATTCTCAAGTTATTTTCCCCTATTACATTGTATGTATGTTAATTGTGTTTAACCATCCTCATCAGACAAATTCCACCTCTTTATTAGTGTGTAAGGAGTTTGATGGGTATTGCGTACTGTGGTACATGGAAATCCATTTGCTTCAAGTCCTTTCTATTTCTGTTTAGCAACAATCCTTTAGGAAAAATATGACATTTCTTTGAATACTACATCTGGGAGGAGAGGAATTTATATATTGCCATGATTATACTGTTGTGATACATGATGTGGAAAATTGAGATAAATTCTTCGCATTTAAATAGCGGGAATTGTTCTACGAAATTGCAGTTTTCATTATAAGGGACAAACTACATTTATAAACAGATATTCGTTGTTTTTATACTGAGATTATATGTACATAGATATATGTACATATTAAAGCTGTGTGCACCTGAATCGGTAGCCCATCTTAGCCGGGGTAATAATAATAGCACAGCTTGCTGGGAGAACAGTTTTCGGAACTGAAGTGGCTACCCTGGGTAAATATACTGTTGTTATTATAGATTTTGATGTTAGTAGGTATAATCAAAGATACTGCAAGGGGAAGATTGGACACTTTGGCGATTTTTTTAAATGCTCCCAAACGCCCGAAAAATGCTCCTGGGGAAGCGCGCCCAACATTGTTGAGTACATATACAATGTAAGTAAACCATGGCACATCAGCACGCAGCTGTGTATAAAACATATGGGGGAAATGAGAGAGGGGACTTTGGAGAGGGCTCAAGGGTGGTGCATATGGGAATAATTCCACCTTTTATTACCCAGAAACCTCTGAAATATATTCATCTTTAATTTAAGAAAAAAAGTAAATGAAAAAAATTTTAAGATGTAAAAGTCGTCTATTCCTTCAACCATTCACCATTTCTCTCATATGTTTTTTACACCACCATCTCGCGATACGCAAAGGTAAAAAAAGGTTGTTACTTACTCAACGCTGTGGGGCGCTCTTCCCTAGTGTTTCATTACGTGGTCTACAGTATGTACTGTCCGATCTTCCCCTTGTAGTATCTTTGGTATAATGCTTTTATGATGATTAGTTGGCATAAAATTGTATTTTATTCTCTTTTATTTGTATCACAGATTCGTTTGGTTGATTGGAAGTCATGGAGTAATGTAGTTCAATTGATTTGATTTCATCAGAGTAGCTCATAAAAATAACCATGCATTCATATATGAAGTAAGTATTCATTGAATTCCTCTATTCAAGTAATTATTTCACAACTCTTTTGAAATCATACATGTACAAACAAAGAGATATAAACAGATCAACAATTCCTTTAAATAAATACTTTGTCTTTCCACAAGAAGGGACTTCATTTGATTGATTTTTTTTATTTCAAACATTGAAAAGGTGCATTGTAGGCTATCCGATGGTGCAAAAATTTTTTTTTAATTCTAGTGAAACTCAAAATATCTGCAAAAAAGGGTATAATAATGAAGTAATCATAAAAATTTCCCTAAGTTTTTATTTGTGGAACTTAGAAATTACTATGATATTGCCGTGTGGCGGATATGAAAAACAGACAAGAATTTTTGCATGAATGTTTCACACAAAATGTATGTAAGCTTAATGAAATCCAACAATTTATTTTCTCAAGAATAGTTGAACTTATTCCAAATGGTAAAAGAAAAGAATGGAGTGCTTCAAGTAGCAAGTATGGATAATATATAGAGTACATGGTGCATTAAGGAAGGCAAAATTCTTCAAAATTTTAGAAGAACAAGTGTCATTATTGCCCTCTTGTAATTAATACAATGAACAACAAGATAACGGTATTGAGAATCCGATCTATGTATTGTTTTAATGATTGTTCTTACTATGCAGGCACTTAAATCTAGATTGCGATTGGCAAGAGTAGTGACATAACATCTTACAATGTATTTGTCATTACTTATTCTTAATTGAAGGACATGCTTGTATTGTATTCCATTATCTTTTATTGTGGGATTAGATACTTATCTCCTGGGTCCCGTAACACAGAGGTTAGCGATTGATCGTACGCTTGATTTCACGATTGATTGTACACTAGTCAATGGAATCAGTCGTAGAAAAATGTTCTACGATCATTGCTAAGCTTTGTGTTACGAGCCCCTTATCGTTTCCTAAACATTATCAGGGCCTCATGACGTAATGCTTCGCGATTGATCTTGGGGCTGATTTTTGTAATTGATCATTCACAAAAATCACTGCAATCAATCGTAGAAATAAGCTCTATTATCAATCGCTAAGGTTTGTGCTATAGGGCAGGGCACTGATATCTCAATATGAAATGTGTTTTCCCTGTGGTATATCAATGTGAAATAATAGGGGTTTTTCAAATCAAATGTACATACAACACTTTTGTTTCAAATTGTTTCCCCTAAATCTCAACCAAAATAAATAATGAAATTGCCTGGCATTCCTGTTTGTTGTTGAAACCAAAGACCTACTACCCTATCTGTTGAAAATATTTTGCTTTTATAGTACTTGTCAGAAATTTTTCTCCATATTCCAATGCATTTTTTACCCATTGGAAAAAATTTTGATCGAAGGATGTCCGAAATTTGAAACTAATGAAAAAACATTTTCATCTCCCCAACAATTATATAGTTTATTAACACCATGAGTACATAAACAGAATTGATTTCTAAATTATAATCAAAGATATCAGCCACTTTGAATGATTGCCAATAAATTGATCAAATATTTCTCTATTTCTGCAGATATTTCTTTCGTATTTTCCCTGTGGATCTTTATGAACGTAAATCTAGATGACGACAACGACATTGTAGAAAGAGTGAACTATTAAACCATTTACAGTGATTGATAAACATGTCAGAAGAACTGACCAAACTCGCCAAATTGGCAAACAGCGCTGCGGGGGACAGTGACCTTGAGCTGAAGCTTAACACTTCGTTAGCTTCACCCAAGATGAGAGCGCTACACCTCAAGGATGAGATTGGACCGCTTGGGCCACCTGGACCTCCTGGACCACCTCCAGGAGGGATGAAAATGGAGGAGAAACCTATGAAGATGGAATTGGGAAGTAAGAACACTCAAGGGATGATGAGATTGGACCATATGAAAGGAGGAGGGGGAATGGATATGAAGGTGGATGGGATTGCCGCGGTGATGAAGAAGGAGGAGGACGATGCGGTGTTTCTCCGGGATGGGCAGATGAACCAGGTTAATAGTCAGATGAATAATCAGATGATGAGCAACGGACCACAGGATGATAAAGGTAGGATGGTGATGGTAGTGATGATGGTGGTGATGATGATGATGATAATGATGATGAAGATGATGATGATGATGGTGATGTTGATAATGGTGATGATGATGGTAGTGATGATGGTGATGATGATAGTGATGTTGATGTTGATGATGATAATGATGATGATGATGATGATGATGATGATGATGATGATGATGATGATGATGATGATGATGATGATGATGATGATGATGATGATGATATGGCAATTGTGATCATGGTGGTGGTGATGATGATGATGATGATATTGGGATATTATCAATGAAATTTTTTTATTCCTATTAAAGGAATCTTTCAAAAGCGAACTGCACCTTTTAGTCTAGCCAATTTCACAAGGAGTGTCTCTTCTCTTTCAGGTATGAATATGCTACATCGGCAGGTGGGAGGCTACCCACATCCCCCAAACTTCACAATGCAAGACTCGCAGCACATCTACACGTTCTCAACGCTGCTAGCCAACAGGGCCGCCCAGGCAGTCTACACCGGTCAGACTGATTCCATTCTGGCCTACCATAGAGTCCAGTCCTGCAAGAGGAAGTTCTTAGATCCAGAAGAGGTCTGTTCAACCAGCATTTTTTTTTTTAAATCATATGATGTAATCCTTTTAAAAAGGTGACTCAACATTTGCTCCGGGCTTTTTTTTGTTTAAGATGTAGGGTTAGGGTTGCTATAGGGTTTTATGTTGGGTTAAGGGTTAGGGTATAGTGATAAACCCAGGGTTGAAGATGGTCATTCCATTACTGTGTGGAATTTACAGCGGAGCAATTGTTGCCGGAGCAAATGTCATGAAACCCTTAAAAAGGCCAGGGGGGAGGGGGCCACCCCTAAACATTCCCTTTACAAAGCCTAAAGGGAAACACAGAATTCAGTAGTCAACAAGTTCCCATTGCCTGCTGGACACTGGTGATCCTGTCCAAATCCTTGAGGAATCACATAATTCATAACTAGTCAACATGTTTTTTGTTGCTTACTGGATCCCAACAGGTACAAATACTTTAGGGGGGAATTTCATAATTTATATTTGATGTTTCAGTGATTTCTATTTTTTTCAAATGTTATGTACCTATGTGTTGCTCTGTACATTGATTGCACAATACTGTTTGACCTGCACATATTTGTAGTTGATTTGCCAGATTAGCTCAATGAAACATTAAGATCTCATGTGACAAATTCTGTGAATTTAGTTTATTTTGAAAGGAGTACCATAATGTTATGCAACATAATAGTCCTTTGGGAATTATCATCCCATCCTATCCAGAGCACCTTTCAGAAGACTTGCCATTATGGCAACTTTGTCACGAAGGTAGCTACCATGGTAACATGTCTCAGCAGCTAGTCGAAATCATGGTTTCCATGGTATGTCATAATGGCAAAGTTGCCATAATTGTAAGTTTACGTGAAATGCCACCTGGATTTGATTGTGCATTCCACTGGTAAATGTTTATTCTTTGAGAATGAAAACTTGTGTTTATCTTTTCTTCACAGGATACTGGAGCAGCTCCTAACCATTCAGGAAACACTGGTCCCGGCACACCTCAACAGAACAATACACAACAAGGGGTAGATGGGACTACAGTACAAAGTGCCAATGGCCAAAATGGCAAACCAGGAGCCATTGATAGTAGTATGGATGGTGCTAGAAAAAGCATTGATAGTTTGAAAGGAAAGAACCCAGGAACACCTCAAAGTGTCCAAGAAGGAGTGGAAGGGAGCGAAAACTCAAGAAAGACGCCGCTTGAGAGCGGCACGGGGGGCGGGGGAACAACTACGACCAAAGGTAACAAGAAACGCAAGAGACCAAATTCGTCGTCGCAACCGCTTCAGGCGAACCTTCAAGGTGGCGGCCCTGGAGGACCAATGCAACAGGGCATGCCACCAAGTGGGCCAAGCTTTGGACCGTATGGACCGGGGGCATATCGACCAGGGTTCCCGCATCAGAACATGCCAATGCGCCCCGCGATGTCGTCGCAGTCGTTCCACAATCAGCCCTCCACAACTGAAACCGAGAACCTTGATCCCAGCGCGTTGTGGGAGAATCCGCCCAACGTCAAAAAGACAATGACCACCACCATGGCACCGTCCTTCCCACCCGACATGTCACCTATGCGGATGGCATCACCTAACCCCGCCATGAGGTCGCCGAGTGCAGGACTCGTCCTCGGAAACGAGAACATGGTGCCGCCCTCCGGCCCGCAAGGTCCACGTCCCTTCATGAGTCCTTCCCATCCATCCCAGTCTCTCCCAGCATCGCCCGTCAACCCTTATGATATGCCGAACTACAAACCACCGCAGCAGATAGACAACCCAACGCCGGAGCAGTTGCGGCATCGGCAAGAAAGGTTGAGGACTCTCAAAGAGATGCAGAAGCTCCTGTTTCCTGAAGAACATGGCAGTATGTCTCCATCACCTGGAAGAATGATGTCACCTATCGGGATGCCTCCTCCTCCTCAAGATCCTATGGCACAGCAACCTCAAGGTAATCTATTTTCAAAAGCTATTTTGGAGACAGTGATTTTTCTCTCGCAAATATGATCTTTTCCTTTTCTGATTACCTATCATTCTGTTTCAAACTTGATCTAAAATGGACTTTCTGATTTTTATAGAAAATGTACCCAGCAACATTATGAATTTTGGTTTGAAAAGGTAAATTCATTGAATTTTTACATGAAATCCAAGGAACCAAAATGAAATTTTCTTTTTGATTTCCAGGTGAACAAAAGATCACCGTCCCTTCTAATTACTGGGGGTGGTTTCATCAGAACAAAGATGATACAATTAGCCTAATCAGAGAATAATGGACTAATTTTTTTTGCTATCCTGATATTTTGCTCATAAAGTCAGCCAATGTCATCTTGGACTTATTTCCAGAATATCATGCTAATGCTATTTTGCTGGACATCTTTCCCTGAAGGAAGTCAAGTCCACCCCTGTAATGCTTAGTGGAGCATGCCACACATTATGTGACCACGCAGCACAATCATTATTATGCCAATTTATTTGTGTGCATTTTCAGTTCTGGTGAAGATGTAATTCCAATTCAATCAGCGTGTTTCTACAGAGAATTGTTAAAAACGGTTTATCTTTTTCAGAATCAAAAAGCTGCAACCTGTTTCTACAGTGCGAATAATCCGATTAACTCCGCATTCCAAACGGATTAACACGACAATAACCACCTCCCAGAGGTGGTTGTGAGAAACTGTATTTTGCACGATGCTTTATCAATAAACCGCATCGCATCTGTTTCTACAGGGAAGTTTTCCGGAATTTTTGATACTTAGGCGGGTAATACCGTTTAACCATTCTCTGTAGAAACACGCCGAATGTCCCTGATTTCAAATTACCCAGGATCTTTGTAACACTAGAATCTCTTCTGTAGTTTCTTATTGTAAATCTTGCAGCTTGATACTGTACCCTTTCTAATTTGACTTGATTCTAGATTTCCATGACATTTCTTTTGATGTGCACTGTTCAAACCTGTGAAACCTGGGCCTGGTAACATAGAGCTTGGCGATTGATGGTGGGGCTGAGTTCTACAATCGATTCCATTGGGTATTTGGTATGATCAGTCGTGAAAACCAGCCCCAAGATTGATCGCTAATACCTTGGTCACATTTGTACTACGGCGGCTGTAAGGCGAGTCGTAAAAACAGTCGTTTTAACATTTTTTTTGTACCAGCTACATATAGGTGGTTTGAATAAAAATGAAGACTCGCCGTACGGCCGCCGTAGAACAAATGTGACCAAGGTATAAGCTTCATGTTACAGTACCCAGCTCGCATTTCAGTGAGCTACCCTTCGGAGATGTAACTAACCCAGATTACATTGTTTGCCCTCCCCCCCCCCCCTCAGCGATGATGTCACCGGGTGGAGGTCCCATGATGCGCCCCATGGGCCCCAGCGGTCCTATGATGGGGCCAGGTGGACCCGGAGGACCACACTCTATGATGCACCAAGGTATGGGACCAGGAATGCATCCCCGGATGCCTGCCCAGGATGGTATGAGGGGTATGAGCCCTGACCAACGCATGATGATGGCCAATTCTGGTAAGTAGAAATAGAATGTAAAATAGGCATTAATTGTTTATATTTACTGGTATTCACTTGGACCATTTCATGAAACTGGTTTTAATAACAAATTTGCAAAAGCAGTGAAAAGCTACTGAAATCCTTCAATATGATTGGTTATAGTTATTGTTTATGTCATTTTCTGTGTCACTATTTCATAAAACAAATAATGCACTTGATCTGTCGTGTGTAGTAAAGGCTTGGTTTGTTTAGATTGTGCACACTGGACATTCACATAAAGGCTTGTTCATGGTGCAGCACATTTACACATAAACCTCGCTTACACTGCATTTCCACTGATGCTCTCGGTTCTGTTTTGTAATAGCTATTTCTTTGGCTGTCTTTTCAGGGATGATGATGCCCCCTCTCCCTCCAGACTGGGAAAACATGTCTCCTGCCCAGCGGGAATGGTACAAACTACAACAAGAATTCTACCTCGATAAACGACGCAAAATCATGGAAGACCAAGCCAAGATGCAAGGACGCATGTCAGATTTTCCTCCTGGGGCCATTGGTCCTGGGCACGGCCCTGGACCAATGAGAGGAGAGCCGATGATGAGTCCACATCATCCAGGCAGTGGAGGATTCCCAGGGGATGTGATGGGCATGAATATGGGTCCACCACCGCCTTACCCTGCGGGACCTGGTCCAGGGCCGATGAGCGGAGGACCTCCGGGGCCTGGTCCCGTTCCTGGACCACCGTCGCACGGGATGCAGAGGAGAGCTAGTATGTCAGGGCCGATGCCGCCTATGGGACCTGGAGGACCAGGTCCAGGGATGGCAGGTGGACCGGGCGGGCCTGGTGGGCCAGGAGGGCCATCAGGTCCAGGAGGTATGGGAGGTCAGATTGGTCCATTTCCAGAGACACCGCATATGCCATCACCACGCACTAATCGCTCCAGTTCAGTACCGGGTATGCAGAGTGGGTCATCGCAGCCTCCGATGAGTGCAGGACCTGGACCAATGAACTCAGGCAACATGCCTCCAGGGCCACAAGCTGGTCCAGGTCCCGTTAGTTCTGCCAGCTCCATGTCCATGGCCATGTCTCCTCATGCACCTGTTGGCAGTCCAATGAAATCAGTTTACAGGGCCCCTACTCCTACAAGCGCAAACACATCGGCCAATCAACCACCCCAACAGAACACTGATCCAATTATGAGTTCCATGGTGAGAACGCCAGGAAGCGTTGGTCCGGTGGAACAGTCACCAAGGCCAAATCAACCAGGTACCCCTGCTGCCATGGACAACCCTGTAGTCCTACCAAATGTCTCATCTGTCAATACCCCAAATACCTCCCAGCCTGGTACGCCAAACTCTGTTGTGAACAACACCATGTCAACATCATCTGTACTGCCACCTACCACAGCTCATAGTAATGGGTCACAAAGTAACACATCGGGTGGAAATAGTAACGTTTCAAATGCACCGCCTCCCGCAACCTCAAATATCACCAGTGCACCATCCTCTACCAGTTCTGCAGGAAGCACAAGCACAGCGGCAGGCAACGCTGCAGATTCTGGGAAGCCTATGGATGTCCAATCCCAGCAGCGTCTTGTCAATTTTCCACCAAGCCAACTTAACCGGGACAAAGCACCAAATTTCCCACCCCGTGGTGAAGACCTGCAGCAATACGCATCCACGTTCTACCAAAAGACTGTTAAGGAGCCGCCCATGAAAGGTCCAGGGCGGTTACAGCATTTTGGGTCGCCACCAATGAACAGTCCAATCAACACGGACATGCCGACGATCGGCTCACCATCGAGTGGGATTATGTCTCCGGGTGTGATGATGACGTCACAGTCTGGGATGATGCCTCCGGGTGGGATGCCAACACAAAGTGGAATGATGCCACATGGGATGGAGGGAGGACAAGGACCACCACCGGCCCAACAGGGTGGTCCCATCATGGGTCCAGGACATAGTCCAAGTGGTCCTGCAATGAGTGGGGGAGGAGCGGGACCACCTGCTTCATCCGCTATGATGAATCCACGTATGGCAGCACCACAACAGAGCATGCAGTCACCCATGATGCAAGGTCAAGTACCTATGCAAGGACCTATGGTGTCATCAGCGCGGATGCAGCAACCAGGAGGGATGATGTCGCCTCAGAACAGCATGATGCCTCACAACATGCCACCGCACTCCGGGATGATGTCTCCAACCATGGGTCCAGTCGACATGATGGGGCCGCAGGGGATTCCGATGTCTCGAGAGCAGCGGATGATCATGTCACAGTCGCGGATGATGTCCCAAGGACATCCCATGATGGAAGGTGGTCCCGGGCCGATGCCAGGCGGTCCTGGCATGATGGGGCCGCATCCAATGGAACGCGGAATGATGCAGGGTATGAACAATTTTGAGCCTGGGATGAGTCCAGGCATGCATCCAAATATGATGAGATTCTCAGGGCCTAGAGGGATGCCTAGCAGTGGGTTCATGGAAGGTGGCGGCATGCCCTCTGGCCCTGGTAGGACTAACATGCCACACCCTGGTATGATGGGGATGGGAATGGGTCAGGGTGGGCCTGAGATGGGTGTCATGGGGGGCATGGAGAGAAACATGGGACCTACCACATCAGGTGGCCAAGCCAATAGCCCTCTCTCGTTATTACAAAGTAGATTCTCCCCGCCGTTATTACCAGATGGAAAAGGACCAAAACAAACTCTTCAGTATTTCCCAGCGAATACGAATCAAGGCAGCGGGCAGGGCCAGTCCGGCAACCCGCATGTGAACCCAGGAACCGGTCCGTCCCCCGGGCAGGGCCCCAAACAAATCGAGCTTCCGTTCCCGGTGGAGATGGTCACGGGGGGTATGAACCCCGGAGGTATGAACCCATCGTTCTCGCGTGGTCCTGGTGCAATGGGACCTGGACCTCGGATGTCACCCATGATGAACCAGGAGATGATGATGCATCAGGGTTACGGAATGGGACCGGGGGGCGGGCCGAACCCGGGCCCTCGTGGACAAGTCCCCGGCCCTAACCCAATGGGGTATATGGGACCAAGGGGTATGCCAGGATATGGCGGAATGAATCCAGGAGGACCAATGGGCCCAGGGGGGCCACCTTACGGGGATCCGAACTTTGGACCTATGGGCCCGGATCCAATGGGGCCCGGATTTAACATGCCAAAGTAAACTTAAATATGAATGAATGTATATCAGTGTCAACCAAATTCTTGTGATATGTACAAACGGTCATTTTGATAAATTGTGTTGTTATTATGTGCAGGGTAGCTCTGCTTTTGAACCATGTATGCTCTTGGCACAATCATGTCACAATGAGCTAGCTCCAAGCATTATATATTATGCCATTGAATCGTGGCAAGTCAATTTAAAAGTATTCACATTTTTACAAATGTACGGAGCATAATACGTTAATAAATTTATGTTCAGAGGTATGAATGAAAAGTAGAATTCATTGCAAGTTTGGAATATCAATTCATCTTGATAAACCAGCATTCAATTTAGGGGTTCTGTTAATAAGGGGATAATTTTTTTGTTTTGTTTAATATTAAAAGCTGTTTTATTAAGTGCCACAAGTTACAAACATAATCAAACAAGAATAAAAAGAATAGGTTACCATAAATGTTTATCAAAATTGTATTACCACATAGCAAAATAACCTTCTTTTAAAAATTATACATTTCAGAGGGAATAACTACCTGAAGTTGTCAAGGGCCCTCTTTCATTGAAATCTTTTAGTCTTGGGAGTTTCAAAACTTCTATTATGGTACACATAATTTTTTAAAGTATTATCTCAAGGGTGTTCAGATGTATTTTACAGATTCTGACACATTCACCATTTTCATGATTTATTTTCATGATGTGGGGAGGGGGAGGGCATTTCACAAAGAGTTCAGTCTGAAAAAAAAATCATGCTTAAATACCAATGCATGCATGATATAGGACACATAGTTAAATTAATCAATATACTGTGGCATGAAAGAATTACTTGTCAGACGTTTTATCTGAGAAGTCTTGTTTTATCTGACAGTTTCCATAGGAACTGTGCTCCTTAGCCAATCAGAATCAAGGAAAGTTGTCAGATCTGACATCTTGTCGGACAAAAATTTTGATGAATCACTTCCCTGATCTGATCAATGCAAATGAGAATTTAAATGGAAGTTTTAGCCAGACTGAAATCTTTGTGAATACCCTCCCCCCTCCCTTCTTGAGCTCTATGAATGATTGAACCCATTTCATATAAATAAATGGCTCTTGTTCTTTAAAAAAAAAATAGCTGTAAAACCTTTAAGACCCTTTAAAAAATCTCTACGCAAGAAAATTGTGCAGTGATCTACCTCAAGCATTTTTGAAGGTTCAAGAATTACGGGGGGCCGTTTCATATAGCTGTTCGTAAGTTAAGAGTGACTTTAAGAACGACTGGTGAACCCATCTTACGCGCTAAACCATCGCCAATTCAATGTACCATTTACCACAAGAAAGGATCACCAGTCGTTCGTAAAGTCGCTCTTAACTTACGAACAGCTTTATGAAACACCCACCAGGTATGTTGAAGTAAGATTTCAATATGTTTCATGATTTTATTTTTTTCGTTATGATTTACAAGTTCATTTCACCAGTGAAAAATAAACTTCAGGGTCTATTTCATAGTAATAATGAAAATAATAATATACAACATTTATAAGGTGCTTAATACACATTGTTTCTAAGCGCTGGATGCGTAGACAAATATGAATAAGTTGAAGAGTTGGATTGAATTAATGAAATAATATAAACTTGAGACTACCAAAAGGTAAAGGAAAAATGCATGGAGGGTGATTTAACAAATTACAAGGAATAATATAACAGATAACAACAAAAATTACTTAAAGGTCAAGTCCACCTCAGGAAAATGTTGACTTAAATCAATAAAGAAAAATCAGACAATCACAATGCTGAAAATTTCAACAAAATCGGATGTAAAATAAGAAAGTAATGACATTTCAAAGTTTCGCTTAATTTTAACAAAATAGTTATATGAACGAGCCAGTTACATCCAAATGAGAGAGTCGATGACGTCACTCACTCACTATTTCTTTTGTTTTTTATTGTTTGAATTATACAATATTTCAATTTTTACGAATTTGATGATTAGGACCTCCTTGCCTGAAGCACAAAATGTTAAAATAATGGAATTCCACATGTTTAGGAAAGAATGAAACTTCATTTCACATGACAATGACGAGTAAATCAAAATATTTCATATTTCATATAATAAAATACAAAAGAAATAGTGAGTGAGTGATGTCATCAGTTCCCTCATTTGCATACCGACCGAGATGTGCATATAATGGTTTTGTGAAATGAAGCGAAACTTTAAAATGTCATAACTTTCTCATTTTACATCCGATTTTGATGAAATCTTCAGTGTTATGCTTGTTAAATTTTTCTCTTTTCATTCAAATCAAGTTTTCGTTGGGGTGGACTTGTCCTTTAATACTGATTATTAGGTTTTCAATTCAGTCTTAAAAATGGAAAGTGTAGGAGAGTCATAAACATAGAGACTTGTTATGATAACAAATGCACAGTTTCTATTATAAGAAACTATCAGCCTGTCAAATTGAATGGTTTCCATCGGTTTAAACTGATGTTGCAATTTTGGTATTATAACAAGTTTTATGAAAGGGGCCCAAGAGTTCCCCCCCTCCCCCGATCCCATATCTCAACAGTTGTGTTAAAGCTAAATGAAAGTAGTTGCAGTAAACAATGATTTCATGAGAAAGTCTGTAAAACCAAGGTTAAGTATTACTATATCATCGTAGATCTAGATCTGGTACAGTTACATAAACTGAACTTTGTGAAATCATAAAATCTAAGCTGAAAAACGATCACGCTGAAGATCGCCAACACAGATATGCAAACGTGGGACAGTGTTTTTTATTTATTGCTGGAATAAAGACCCGACGGCAGTGCCCGAATCCGCGCTTATGCTTATTTCTCAGCAATTACACAATTTCTTCCAGAATCCTTTGGCACATATTTTTATTCATACAAACAGACACTTGGGTGGTCATTATATTGGATTCTGTAAAAAGTCATTTTGAGATTGTTACCACAACTGGCATTTATCTTTAAGGACACTGCACAGCTTACAATTGGTCTGCGACCGACCAGATTTTGGAATAAAATGAGTTAGAATTTGATGCTAAGATTGAGACATGGAGTACCTTATTATGTACTGTTCTAAATCATAGGTACGTATACCAATGGGCTATTCCACGGTTACTCACGTTACATTTGGAGACACCTTGACTCATACTTGGAGCTGTAACTCTATTATTATTGATAGGAACTAAACATCTCTTTATCACAACATAGTACGCAGTCTGACTATCCTTTGTATAAAAACAAAACTTGGGAAATTTCATTATGCTCCTGGCAAATCTTTGAAATGTGTCGGTTACTCATGTTACATGACTTGGACATGCATAAAATAAAAAGTGGACATAAGTGAAAAGTGTCCTCATGCAAGGCTTTTATGAAAGTTGATTATATCCATTTCAAAAAAGTATATTAGGGAGACAAATTTGTATATAATTAAAAAAATAAAGAACACATAGTTTTTACTAGGGGTGCAGATAAAGTGGTTTCTCACGTTACGGTTCAGATGGGCTATATGTACAAAGACACATTGAGCTCATGTCCACCAACCTATGGAATTGCCCCTATGTTCAGATCTGTGTCTATGCTATCATCCGTATTAAATAAAACCAAATTTAATATCTAGTTGTAATGACATCATAGCAATCGTATGATTGGCTACAATTTAGAATGAATTTGGCCTTTACTCCAAAATAAAGGCTGGTAATCATCCAAAATTGTTATTATATTTTATTCTTTCAGTTAATTTGAACCTCAAATACTTTTCATTTAAATTTTCAGAAAAAGAGCAAATTGCAATTTTGTTCCAAAAATCAGATCGCAGACCAGTCATAAGGTGTGCGGTTGCCTTCTCAAATACTCTGATACCACATTATGCAGACCTGCCAACCAGTACGTTTTAGCCGTATTTAGTACGTTTTTTTTAACTAAATCGTAATTTATTGAGAAAAATAATCTATATATGTCTCTATTTCATAAAACGTGCACAAATATGGTTATTAGATCAATGTAATTTCAGGTAACTTGTTTTTTTTTTTCAATCATTTTGTTCAAACCAGGGTGAAGATATATACATGTTTTAATGGTTTTTTTTTCATCTGCAAGAGCAGTGCGCATTTTAGCTTGCATGCAGCTTGAGCGCCGCGATGAGCGAGTGCGCCAAGCATTTTATTATGAAATACACTTTTTTCTGGAAAAATACACTTTTTTTTTATCACAGAATACAGTTTTTCATTCCCAGAGGTTGGCAGGTCTGCAAGCTATTTGGTCTATTATCATTTTGGTCTAATTGCCTCTCGGTCTACACTTAAGTTAGTACCCAGATGGTCTGATAGTCTTTTTATTAGTATTTAATTTGTCAATATGAAAACTTATCCATAATGTGGAGCGTTGTGGCCCAGTGGATTAGTCTTCGGACTTTGAAACAGAGGGTCGTGGGTTCGAATCCCAGTCACGGCGTAATTTCCTTCAGCAAGAAACTGATCCACGGTGTGCTGCACTCAACCCAGGTGAGGTAAATGGGTACCGGTAGGAAGATATAGTTCCTTAAAAAGCTGTGTGCGCTATGAACGCCTAGCTTAGCCGGGTAATATAGGAGCGCCTTGAGCACCTAACAAGGTGGATATGTGCGCAATATAAATACCCTATATTATTATTATGTCTTCAAACGTTTCTTAAAGACGGTTGGACCTTATGTGTGAACAGGCCTAAAAATGGGATATATAACAGTTACATGGTTTCACAAGGCATTTTGACATTAGAAATTGGTGACAAATCAATTTTCAGCCAATCACATGGTAGGATTTTAGTAGCTTGTAATGCTGGCTTGTAATTCATCAATTGATGACAAGCTTTGTGAAACTTGGACCAGATCAATATAGTTTGAATTGGTTAAAAGGATCTGACAAGTCCAATAATAAATGGCAGTGCCAAAGAGCGTCTAATTGGGGCGCGATTATTCGAGAAATCTCGATATTTCGTGGTTTTGTACCATGGTACAATTGAAATTTATGTAGAGAATGCGGCCAATAGTGTATACTTAGGAAGGACCAACAATAAAATGCAGTTATGCACCGAATTAGAATTAAATGCAATTACAAGTATACATGAAATCTGCATATTCCTCTTCCCTCTCCATGTTTAAAACACATTTTAATTCAGGCCTTAGTGTTTTGTAATGTACGCAATCAAGGTGTGATAATGCTCAAATAAAATCATGAAACATAAAAGGAGCAAATATAGTGAGTGTTGATTGATAGGTGAAATCATGTGACATACTACATGTCTGGTCAGGCTTTACAATATTCATTTATGATCTTCCCCTCCAAGAGGCTGTCTGGAATTACCCCTCTATCTGGTAATGGTAGAATCCTTGTTAAAAACACCTTGTGGAAAATACAGGATCTAAATGAAACTTTGTATTGAATGAATGACGTAATTCTGAACTTGTACATGTATGATAAAATCAGGGAAATTCACACCTTTTTATCACTTTTTAAAACTTTAAAAATCTGACAAAGAGTTTAATATAGATGAATCATGAAAGTTATTTTTTAATTGAAGTGGTGTCATTACTTTTCAAGTTGGAGGATGACAAGTCAGATCATGATGATATCATTGGAATAGTCTTATGAAATCTTTGTAGAAATTTTGCAGTTTGTATGAAGAGTGCCCTCTATCTTCCGCTCTTTAATATTTAATGATGAAAAATTCAATTGGTTAGGAAGCAAAAGAAGCATGGGCAGATTTTTTGTGATTATTTTGTCACAGATTAGGTAATTTGTTTACCTATATATATATATATCAAACACAATTATGTGTATGGTTGCGAATCTGGTGCATTATTTGCAGGCGCCGTGGAATGGGGGGGTGCTTAAGCCCCCACTTTTTATACCATCTGATTGTGATTTTTTTTGTATGGTCAGCCCCCCACTTTAGAAACCGTTCCACAGCCCCTGATTTGGTCCATCTCACTTGAAAATTGGTGAAAAATCCCTAAGTAATTAAGAAAAAGGAAACTGGGGCCCCATTTCATAACGACTTACAACTATTGTTACTTTGCTGCCATTATTGTAACTTCCATGGAAACCTTGATTGTGATTGACTGCTGAGCCCTGTTACCATGGTAGTTGCCATAAATAGCGAAATTACTGTAGAAATGTTTATGAAACAAACCCTTGGTATTCTTTCTCAGTTAAAAATTTTTTCAATGTAGCAAAATATTATACTGGGGAGTCTCCCTAAGTTAGAGCCCCATCTTACAAAGTTTTGTAAAGTTTTGGAGGTGTTTTACAAAGAGTTACGATTGATCCAATCAACTATGGAAAGCCCACAACATCTAAAATGTATGTTCAAAATATTTTCTAATGTGTATTATCATACATTGTATTTTTAAAAGATTCAGTGTGATTCTCTTTATGGAGATCGTGCAAATTTCCTGTAGAAAAAAACCGATACGGATGGATTTCCATCCAGTTGAGATCGATGGGATCAATCGTAACTCTTGGTGAAACGGGGCCCTGGGACCAGAATAAGATTTCTTTTTTTTAATCGATTGCATTGATCATAATGTACAATCAAGTGTGATAATGATAATAATAATAGTACAGTTCTTAAATACGCATAACACCTACAGGTCTCTATGCGCGAGGAAAGCGATAAATATGGTTAGAATTGTAAATTTAAATATTAGACATCAAATAATTATACATAATATCAAAGAATATTAAACATGGATTGGACCTACATGCGACTAAGTTAAACACTCTGAAAAGAGGTGGGGTTTTAATTGTACTTTGAATTTCTCAAGCTGGGTAATATTTCGCAATGTCAGTGGTAGACAATTCCATTGTGCTGGTGCAGCTTTTTGGAAAGCCCAATCCCCATATGATTTGGTCTTGACAGTAATTTCAGAGAGAAGATTTTGCGAGCCAGAATGGAGATTACGCTTGGGTTTATGAATTTGGACAAGTTCTCGAAGATAAGCAGGGGCAATAAGTGATCAATTACTAAATTTTGTTTTACTTGGCCCTGATTGTCCAAGTGGAATGAAACCAAATTTCCCATCAGATGAATTAATTCCGATACAGGCTCTTTAGGAAAGGATGCCACAAAAGGGGCCATCCTTCAAACATTTCAGAAGGTCAAAGGTCACACCACATTTGTGACTTTTTCCCCATCGAGAAATAAAAATGATGAAAACACAAAAAGGGGGTCATCAGTCTACTTGATGCTGCTGCTGGGAGGGGGAAAGGAAATAAGTTTCGATTAAACGCTTCAGCTGCCCTTTTAAACAAAAACATCAATTTTTTCTGCTATTTTTTTTTTATTGGGGGGGGGATCTTGGATTACCACTGGGAGTATAAACTATGTATTAACCAATAGGAATAGACTGACTTTGGGGTGATACTAAACTCATATTGATGGTGATGTAAGGGGACAAAATCAGAGACCTAAATTCAAACCAGAAATGTGAGGTTTAGATGTTGTGATGAATCACTGAAGAAGTCCAGTGTAGATTCAATCGGGGGTTTCCTCTCTACATGTATTTTGTTTGAAGAATTCACACTCATGAAAATTGGAGTGTGGTTATGAAACGTAATTGACTAATTGAGCATTGCCAATTTAAGGAAGCGAACGGTGGGACTGATTCCCACTGTAACATGTAAAGAAATTTACACGTGTAGAAATAAATAAAACGGTTTCATCTACCGTTTATTGTATTATATACATGATTCTCTGTCTGGAGAATGCTCGCTGAACATTTATTGATATGTTTGGGAAAGGAGAGTGGTCTAAGTTGTATTTTGTTCTTACAATGCTATTTAAATATTGTACAATGTAGAATTAATGTCAAATTGTGTAGAACATTAGTAATTATCTTGTATAATGATAGTGTATGTGATTGTATGTAGGCTAAATGCTCTGTAACATTGTTCAAATGAAAAATGCTTGTCACTTTTTTGTATGTCCAAACTTTTTTTGTTGCGATTTTCTTTTTTTTAATATGAGCTCCGCGATTTGGAGGTTATTTGTAAATAAGAGTATTTTGAAGAAAAAGAAATTTGGTTGTTTTTGTGGTTTTGATTTATGTGTCATGACTTTGCTGTGTGTTGATTGGGAAGCTGATTGTTTTATAGCATGATTTTGGTAAAGAATTGAATTAAAAGCAGGATGGTGAAAGTTCCCCTCCCTCCAAAAATAATGAATGAATGAATGAGTGAGTGAATGAATGAGTGAGTGAGTGAATGAATGAATGAGTGAATGAATGAATGAATGAATGAATGAGTGAGTGAATGAATGAATGAATGAATTAGTGAATGAATGAGTGAATGAATGAATGAATGAATGAATGAGTGAGTGAGTGAATGAATGAATGAATGAATTAGTGAATGGATGAGTGAGTGAATGAATGAATGAATGAATGGACGGATGGATGGATGGATAAATGACTGACTGAATGAATAGATTATATAAAATGAGCTCCAAAAGAAACTGATCATATATCTACACTGGCACTGCACAAATTCCACCGAGTCAAAATGAACAATATTTTTACATAGCCTAGCTTCAATAATCTTTCATAAGCACATGTCATTAATTAAGAGATTGTTTAAATCACAGAGAGGCCATACATACTCCTCACATCAATTGGTTTCTGAATCCGAATTAAGTCACGAAATGGCAAAAATAAAGACCAATTAAAATGAGACTGGATTAAACAAACTTTCCAGTTATTGCAAATGTCCCTCATGGGCATGTTTTTAACTGAAAAGTGATTGGCTCAATTACAAAGAAACTGCAGGAAGTTGATATAAAATTTTAAATGACTGGAACACACATATCCCCATGGGAATTTTACACAGCCACAGTGTGACCAACTTTGTCATTGGGTTCCATGCATGGACCTGGCAACAGAGGATTATCTATTGTTACTGGGGGTGCTGTGACAATGCTCAGCACCCCCAGTAACAATAGACTAATCCTCCGTGGACAGGTTCCTTGTTATTCCATGACGTTTGCTCTGGCAACAATTGCTCTGATGGAAAATCTGCACGTAAAGCCAAACATAAATCCTAACCTCCAAAATTAAATATACTTCATAATCCTTATCTTTACATTATTCTGAACCAAAAACTCTTATTACATTTCTGACACTGACCCTAATGCCTTCTGAGATTAGAAAACCAGAGCAAAAGTTGCAGGAGCAAGTATGTCATGTCACCTGTCATTTTTTGCATTTTTAAAAGTGAAATTGAAGGATTTTGTGCACACTGGGGAAATTCGTGAAAACTTTCAGTTAAAATAATGTAAGTGATCAAAATTTCTCAATGCCCTGATGCTCACAACTTTGATTGAGGTGCAGCTAGCTTCTTGGTGAGAGGGAGGAATAATGGCTCTTGGAGGAGACGTACAGAATCATTGAAAATAGAACCATTTGGTAATATCTTGACAGTGTGTTTCAACAACAAAAGGTAAGAATTCGGTCAGTGATTATAGCTGGTAATCACCTTTATGTTTTTATTATTGCTTTTTTTCTTCTACCAAGTGAGATATATGACAGTTTCTGAAATTTCGCATTGAGAATGTGTAATCAATCAAAGGGCTCCTCGATTCGGTACCGATGCAATTGATGTATAGGGTTTATTTAATCACTACGCCCTCATCACTAGCGTACCTACGGGGGGGGCAGGGAGCCACAACCCATACAAAATACATATCACTGCCCCCCCTGACGAACTTGAAAAACCTTTTATGCCCCCCTGACGAGCTTGAAGACCTTTTTTTTTTTTTTTTTTTTTTTTTGCTTGTCAATTTTTTGGGCGGCCGATTTTGCCCTCCCCCTGTGGAAAATCCTAGGTACGCCACTGGCCCTCATGAATATTGTCCATCCCATTTGATCACCAAATTTCTAGAGTTTGTGATTTTCAGAGCATTGGCAATAGCAAAATAATTTGGTGATTTATTGTTGTTTATTTTGGTGCTTAATATGAAAAATGAAGCTTTATTTTTGTCCCTGTGAAACCACGAAAGAGACAAATCCTGAGGATGTTTGATTTTGCTCACTTGCACTTTCAGATTTTCTAATGCATGTAAAGGCATACACATATAGATCGATTCCCATTGGGCAAACTTTTTCTACCCCCTCAAAAAGGGCCATTTTCATTACGAGATCTATTCTGTTGTTCAAATAATAAAAAGTTAGAATGTGCATGCCCTCTACGTTCGTCTGCAGAGAGTGCAAGGGTCCTCATCTCAATTTTTCGCCTGTCATACCGGAATACCACACAAAATGAGTGCTTTTGAGCCTCCTGCTGTTGTCGTTAATATATTTGCAGTCATCGGTTTCATTGCAGTTGCTTACAAATCCTTGAGGGTTTTGTTATCGATATTGAAGAATGTCAAGACGTTTGTTTTGGCGAGACCGCTGGGCCTCGCTACAAATCCCAAACGGCATGGAAAGTGGGCGGGTGAGTATCGGGGTGGCGCACCGGGCGCTAGCGGGTGGGGATGGCCAAACCCTGGGAGCTCTGGCTCGCGAAGCGGGTCGGAGCATTACATTTACATTACATCATGATTTCCTTTAAGATTTTAGAATTTTAACTCTATGCCCGTCTCTATGTCGATATTTGATATCAAATTCATCGAATTAAGATAATCTTGTCATGAGCTTTGTGACTTTTTTGTCTCTTGATTTTTTTGAAATTTTGGCAGCCTTGGCCTTGCCCGTCTTCAGTAGACAGCTGGGGCCGATTGCACGAAAGGGTCTTTCCAAGGACCGTCTTTCGTGTCGCCCATCTTTTATGATACGCCATGTGAAACGCATTTCAAATAAATTATCTGCAAATATATTTTATTTGTCCGTTAAAATAAACAAAATATTTGTTTATAAATTGATGTGATATCTCATGAAATTGTATAAAATTTGATTTAAAAGCAAGCTTACGAATTTTATTTGTTTATCATAAATTTCAGAAACACCCCGCTTATAGCGCATCATAAAAGATGGGCGACACGAAAGACGGTCCTTGGAAAGACCCTTTCGTGCAATCGGCCCCTGGCAGCCGTCTGTTTCGAGGAGTTTTTTTAACATTTTTATATTTTTTTAATTTCTCCTCATACACAGACGGCTCGCTATCGTGCAGCCACCATTAGGGGACTTACAGTGCAAAATCCCCCCGTCGGGGCTCTTCAATTTTTGTCTTTAATGAATCAAACTTTTGAAAATTAACACGACCGAAATGCAAATTAATATTCCCTCTTGGCATTAATTGCCAAAAAACGGGGAAAATCAAGTTAAAATGAACAAAAACAGTGACTTACCTCGGCTGTCGCGCAACTTCACTGCCCTGTTTTATCCATACTTAATACACATAAACACATGGCCATTGAGTCCCCTGTACAGATCGCGCTAGAACTTCGGTCTCTGTATTTGGTGAGTGAAGCCAACGGAGTTCAGCTGAACAACCAACATAACAGAGACCGAAGCTTTTGGTCTAGTCTTCAGTTGCACAAAAGAGGCCGTCCGGCGAGTAAAAAAGAACAGCCGTCTTTATATTTTTATAGTTACGTGGTTTGAATGGTTTGAATATAAAAAATGAATAAAACTGCAATTTTCGACTCGCCGTACGGCCGTCGTATAGAGCAAATGTGACTGAGGTAGGGGCCTACTTTATATTGTACGCTCTAGTGGCGTATGCAGGGGGGGGGCATACCTGCCAACCATTCCGATTTTGGCGGAATTATACCGATTTTTTAGCCTCCATTCCGAATTCCGAATTTTTAAACCAAAATTCCGATTTTTAGGTCAATCAATATAGTGTTGAAATTATTGAAACGGCTGTATGATGCGACTAACGCATAAGCGGCTGTAACATACGACTAACGCATAAACAACTGGGGCGCACGGCTAAGTGCTAAGTGCACAGTTCCATTGCAATTGCATGTGAAAATTACGAGCAGCGGCCACAGCGGCGCGGCCGATATTAGCGTTGACTTCCGGAACAAAATGGCGGCTGACATCGGCTCGCGAAAGTGCCAGTTTTCAGTGAGGACACGTTTTCAAAATCCACGAACATCGGAAAAACCGTGAAAAATTCACTTTTTTAGACCCCTTGTTTCCTAACTACGATGTATAGAATTAAGGATGGTGATATTTTTGACGCGAAATATGGTGATTTAGTAAGATAATTTCACTTTTTATTCGAGGTTTTGCTCTTTTCGCCGGATGATTTTGTATTGTGGAATGAGTTAGTGAATGAGTCGTGTACTGGTGTCTAGAGTGTGTTGGTAATATCATTGATGAGTCTGCTTACCGGCGCCTGATTACCCGGCCGATCGGCCGCGCCGTGCACATCGGGAGGCTCTGCCACAGTTACTCAAGTTTATCCCTACGCAATGTTAAATTGATCTGTACTTTATTTTTTCGAATAATTGTCAAATTTGTGAGAAAGAAAGCGGCAATTATCAACTTTCGAGTCAAGTTGATCCATCGGAGCCGAACGCCAAATCTACTTGCTTCGCTTGCCTAAACTCCCGGCGCCCGAGTTGCAGCGCCTCAGCCTCCCAGTCTCATCGGCGCACCGCAAGTGCAGTGGTGGGTGCGGGTCGGGCGTATTCCGCCGTATTACTTCGGCTCCGTTTTTGTCATGGCTGAAAATATGCTTTCTTATGCCAACAAGCACTTATCTAATAAAGGTTATGATATAACCTTGTCCTCAGTCACTACTCCTGTGTGGTGAAATATAAACATGAATAAGATGACAATGTTTGGCTTATTTTGATGCATATGATAGACTTGATATAATTATAAATGATAAATAAATGTTCTGGATCTGGATGTATACGATGCAGGGCCCTCCTGGGCATAAACGCATCGGGTGAGAGAGGGCGGGGTGAGGATTAGAAAGCTCTGTCAATGGCCTTCTTGAATGAGCTTGTCGATGTTGAGTTGATGACAGCGTCACTCAAGTGATTCCATCACTTGTTAGATTTTTTTGCACTCAGTTTTTAATACAGTAGGCTAGGCCAACTTGAATCTGAATTAATGATACAAAATATCCCTTGGCCCAAAACTCAATTGAATTCTTGAAATTAGTTTTTTTCTGATTAAAAAGAGAATCTTTCCAGAAACTTTCCAACAATAGAGGGCCTTACAAAAATATGCTCAAAATCAAATTATTCCTAAATCTATATAGATTTCAATGAAAACAAATCACACCTGAATGAAACTGGGTGTATTTTTTTGTCACAAACGTGATATCTTAAAGACCCTTGTTTTAATGTTTGATTGATAAATGATATTATATTACATATAAGTAGACTAACGTTACATGTAGGTCATCCTGTGGTATGGTTAAGAGGGTAAATTTGCTTTAAAAAGGGTAGGGAAATGCTACTTTTACATGCAGAAAATGCAGAGTCCCTACCATGGGAGGGGGAAACCATCTCGCGCGCGACCTGCTCGGCGCCCTCGTGACTTTGATACTGATTTTTTATTATCAAAGGTTGGCAGGTATGGGGGGGGGGGGTTACAGGGGTTCAACTGACCCCCCTTAAATTTTTTTTATACCCAACCCTCCCATGTTTTTTTTTTTCTTGTCAATATATTGGGGGAGGTGCACCTATGATTGGTGGTGAAGACCATTTTTTTGTCAACATTTCATTCAGTTTGAAAACCCGCCCCTTAAAAATGTCTGCGTACGTCACTGGTACGTTCGTAATTTTAAATAAGGAAAGAGAGAGAGGGGGGAGGGTGGTCGAGACAGTGATGATTGTATTTTTTTATCTGACATCCAGTCGATCTTACCCCCCCCAAAAAAAAAAAAAAAAAAAAAAACACCTCCCTGTCCTTACCAGATCATTCTCCCGCGAGCAATTTGTTCCCACTTATGATAAGGACGGAATGTCGACCTTATTCATGTTCTCCTATTTTTTTATTTTTTTCCTCCTATCATCGTAAGTGGGAACAAAGAAATATGCTCTCTGGTAGGGACAAGGAGGTGACGATTTTTTTTTCTTGGGAGTGGGGGAGGGCGCGTTGAGGGACATCAGGGTTGGAGGAAGTTTTATTTATTATGACTGTCAAACAGAAGTTTGAATTTTGAAATCACTTTCTTTCATTCTTTCTTTTTGTTTAAATAGTCGTGACAGGAGCTACTGATGGTATTGGCAAAGCTTATGCCGAACAGGTAAATAGAAAAAAACTGCCTTACAAATAAGTTATTTAAGAAGTCTATTATAAACATTTAAAAGTTTGTCATAAGTTGCATATCTGATTAGTTTAAATGGTCATTATTTTGAACAAAGTATGAATGCAACAATGATAAGTGTATATTGTCACATTTACAAATCACAAATATACTAGTACTCTGATGCAAGTTGTTCAGTTGTCCCTGTTTTAATATGGAAGGAAGTCATAAAGTAGGCATGTGTGATGCAGGATGAATATTTAATTGCATGTTATAGGTCTCTTGGTAAAAGTAATTTTATCAACTTTTTATTTATATTTCAGCTTGCAGCTAAGGGTCTCAACATCTTTCTGCTGAGCAGATCTGCAGACAAACTCAAGGATGTTGCAACTCAGATCGGTAAGGTAGATGATGATGATGATGATGGTGATGATGGTGGTGATGATGATGATGGTGGTGGTAATGATTATGATGGTGATGATGGTAATTATGGTTATGATGATGATGGTGATGACGATGATGATGGTAATTATAGTTATGATGATGATGGTCATGATGATGATGGTGGTGATGATGGTGATGATGATGATCATGATGATGATGGTAATGATGATGATGATGATGGTGATATAGTGATGATGATGATGATGGTGATGATGGTGATATAGTGATGATGATGATGATGGTGATGATGGTGATATAGTGATGATGATGATGATGATGATGATGGTGATATAGTGATGATGATGATGATGCTTATGAAGGTAATGCTGACAGTTTAAGTGAAGAACTTGCTAATATCACTTATAGCACCTTCAGAAGTCTCTTAGCTCTCTATAATAATGCAGCATCATTACCCCATCTTGAGCAGAGCAGCATGGTAGAAAAGTATTTGATTTTTCATACCCTTGGTGGTGCTGTTGTAGCTTAAAATAGGCGTGGTCCAACTGGCCGATGGACATAAAACATACTCGTAACGGATACAGCGGACAAGCAAAATTTCGGGTTGGGTCCTTCCATTTTCATCCGCTCCAGACAATGGACAAAATGGGCGAACAATGAAATCACAGAGGACGGGCTCGATGGATATAAAGCGTATGAAACATGTATTCAAAGAGTCCACAATAGATACATAACGTTTTCCAACGGATAGCAAGATTCTTTTCCGTTTTACATATTCTCTGCAAGTGTAGTGGGACCAAGCCTTAAATACTAATTTCCAACCCCTTATCCTTATCTTCCCTCCCTTAATACTCAGAGCAAAAGTATAAGGTGGAAACAAAGACATTTGCCGTTGATTTCACCGGTGCGGCAGATATGTATCCTTCCATCGGAGACCAGCTAACTGGACTAGACATAGGAGTCTTGGTTAACAACGTTGGCATGTCATACAGCTTTCCTCAGTACTTTTGTGAACTAGCCGATTCAGAGAAGGTAATATTGTTTTTAAAAAATGTAAACACATGTGCAAACTAGATGAAAAATATACACAAATATTCAAGATGAGATCAGGAAATAAAAAAAACGTTGAATTAATTTCCTTGTAGTTATTAAAATAGTATAACTTTTATGTTTGATCGAAGATATCATGACAATTTTCTAAATCCTTCATTTTTTAGATGTAAGCATGTGCCCGTAAGTAGTGGGCACAAACTCTCAAAAAGGAAATAAATAAAAGAGTGAATGAGGACACAATAGGACACATACTTTATTCAACATAATAACGAAACTTGGATTGAGATGTTTTGTGATGGACGTTGAAAGAATGCTCATATCTCTGTGTTCAATGGACCATATCGCATGAGATTTATACCAGTTATATAAAACAGATGCTAGTTTGTGATTATAAATTATATACAATATGATTTTGTAACTTTCACATTACACTCATTTAAAGTGTCATGAATATTTTTTGTGGGACACGCTGTAAAAAAGCTGGATAGAGCTTATTGTATGCTGCTCTACACACGACATTGAAGCTACAGGAAAAATACTCCATGACACAATTAATAGTATATGGGACCATACCAATGCTTAAGAAACAACCCACACATGCAGATGCAAGAGAAAAATTGTGGAATTTTGCGTGCTTGACCTTGGAGTGCTTTTCAGTGGCCTCAAACGAGCATGTTGTAGCTTTATCCAGCTACTGATATTGATGACCCCAACAGCGAAAAAATTTGAATAAATGAATAGAGAAATATCACACAAGTTTGACATTGGAAATTTCATTAATATTGAAATTAGAATAAGAAAGTCGTTATTTAAATGGATGTAACATTATGAATTTATGTCTTTATTGTTTCAACTATTTTCACAAAAGGGGGATATGCACAATAAATGTTTGAAATATCATATATACATTTTTTTTCTCCAGTAATGTAAAATCATGTTTGATTCCTCATGAAACTTGATAAGTCAACGTTTTTCAGTTAGGGTCTTCCCATGGGTAAATTGCCAATTCGTCCACTCGCCACATGGTCTACTTTCATTTAGTCTAATGCCATTCTGTAAATCAACATTTCCTCTAACAACCATTTGGTCCAATAACCATTCGGTCCATTCATCACTTCGTCTAAGCACCATTTCGTCTATTACCATTTCGTCTAATAACTAGTTGGTCTAATACCCATTTTCTTTTCATTCATTTTGCACAATTATTTTTTTTTTTTTCCTCGTGTCAGAGGTTTTTTATTCATTCAATTGCCAATTTAACATGTATTAACATTCAGGGTCTTAGAGACAACATCCGAGATGTCGTCTAAAAGAATTTCATATAATTTAAACACATGCCATATAGAATAACTGTTGTATGGTTTACCTTGAAAATAATTAATCATATACATCAAATAGATTGCATATTGAGCATACACAAGGACTGTATTTATATCTGTTGCTTTTTCATGTGTGAAATCAAAACCAACTATTAATAATTTTTCGTTTAATATAATTTTTTCTTTAAACATTAAATTAATCAAATCCATAATACGTTTCCAGAAAAGCTTTACGCTTGGGCATTCTAAAACAACATAAACAAAAGATTATGTTGTTTTCCAGAAAATACATATTGCACAATTAACACTTAAGTTTAATTAGACCAAATGGTATGGACTAAATGGCTATTGGACCAACTGGTTATTAGACAAAATGGCATTATACTAAATGAAAATAGACCATGTGGTGAATGGAAGAACAGATGGTGGACCAAATGATAGTAGACGAGTTGGCAATTGGACGAATTGGCATTAGATGAATTGGAAATAAACCTTCCCATGTGCCTGTGGATCATGTTTGTCTATGTACATCTAAATTATTTTCTGCTCAGTCTAATCTTATAAACCTTGCTGTAAACATGCCCTAGAGGTACTTAGTTGACTTCTATTTCGTTAAAATGACTACAGAGTGTACATTTCAGTTTACGTTGAAGATCAGGCTTCATTTAGACTAGAGAAAAATCTTTTGATGTAGCCAAATGTAATTGCAGTAATTGTAAATATTACTTGCCATCCTCCCCATTCAGTTATTCTGCTTATATTTTCATTTACAGTTTCTTCCCAACATCATTAATATCAACTGCCTTTCTGTTGTAATGGTATGTATGTAGAATTATTTTTTTTAAATATACACATTGAAATTTACAGGTCATTCAGAGATATTAAAACATAAATCATTTAAAGTGGCAGTGCTAAGCTTCCGTTTTCTGCTTATTCATCTGAACGGCATCTAGGGAAGAATTTCATGAAGATTTTTTTTCCTTTTTTTTTTCACTGCTCTCGGCCAATCAGAAACAAGGATTTTCAGTAGCTTAGAACATCTGTCAGTGGAAGTCACAAAAATCTTCATGAAATACCTGATGACACATTTTAAAAATGTACCTATTGATTGGTGATTGCTGTGTAGCTATCTAGATCTCAAAATGATGACTCAATTATGCTTTTAGTCATGAAGAGTGTCAACAGTGCAAATAGAGATGTATAGGATTAGTCAAGATATTGTCTGCCTTATTATTACAGCTGTATTTGTTTTTAAGTGTGTTATGGCATTGAAGAGCAATTCCATGCAGTGAACTATTTTATTACATGATTTCTTTTTAAGATTATGACAAGATGTTAAATCTCTAAATAATCACTCATTTTTTATGCCTTTCCCACAACTGTTTGTTATCCCTTTGAATTTCTTTTCATCAATAATCCTGATATTTTCTTATAATATTCTTATTTCTTGGTTTTCTGTGTTATAGATGACCAACCTTGTTCTTCCTGGTATGGTGGAAAGGTAAGACAAAAAAAAAGATAAAAAGCACAAGAAAAAACAACAGCTAAACAACAATACTTAATAATCCAGTCTGTAAAAATCAAATCATGTGCAGGTAAAGTTTATTTTAGTCAGGCAGATTTTATTATTAAACAAACAAACAAGAGTTCTAAGCATTAGAACATATTGGGGAGGAACCCCAAATTTACCAAACTAAACGTCTGGCAGTGCATCGCTGCTGCTGGTTTCGACAAGAGGGGCACCAAAAAGTGCCCCTTTCACAAAAAATTGTATGCTGATGAAGATTTGCAGCATTTTCTAAACACATTCAAATTTGTTTTTACAAAAGAGAGTATCAAATACCTTTGATTTAATGCTATTTTAAATAAATTTGAGATTGACAAATTTGAACTTTTTGCAATAAATTATTTTTTTCTCATTTTCTTTACTTTCATTTTCACAATGTGATCACCCCCCCCCCCCAAAAAAAAAACCAAAAAAACAATAATGCATAAAAACATATTTCACTGAAAAGTAATGAACTTTGAGCTACAAGATAAGGTATATCATGTACACTTCATGAACAAACTTTCATACTTTCATTCAAAATCGAATTCATTCAAAACTTGGGTCAAAGTTGGAACGCATAGTGTACAGCAAATTGGCAACTCTAATTCTTCTATGTTATTCATTTTATTTGCAGGAAGAGGGGTATTATCATCAATGTCTCATCTGCTTCTGGAATGAATCCAAGCCCAATGCTAACAGTCTACTCTGCTACTAAGGTAATGTTTTGCAACCTATACTATACATAATTTATCTTTATTTGCCAATAAAAAACAAAATTAAAACATTAAATCATTAGCACATCAAACCAGGCTATAAAAATAAGATGGAAAATCCACATACATGTAATATTTAAATGTAAGAATAGAATTAAAGCCCAGAAGGTGTTTCACAAAATATAAGTATGACTTAGAGTCGCACTTAAATGCAGATGCATACATGATATGCAGCGCAATCTTATTGATCAATACACAGCAATGCGCGTCCTCTTGGCATGATTCGACCAATGTGGTCATGCCTTTTATACCGCATGCAACTAGACACTTAAGTGTGAATCTAAGTCATACTTAAATCTTTGTGAAACACCACCCCCCCCCCCCCCCCCCCCCCGGACCCTGACATGAAAAGTTCAAATGCCAAGGACAGGGCAAACAAAATTTAGTGTACAAGATATAATACAGGAAAATAGATAGCATATAGGAAGAAGGGGGGATGAAAGAAAGAACGAAAGAAAGGAATAATAACATCCCATTCTATCTTATTGAGAAAACAAATTAATTCCCCATGAGAGGGGCACCAACCCCTCTTATTAAAAGTGCAATGTATTTCAGATTTAGCAATAATGGTGGCGGCCTACTGTGAGTCAAATATTTTGTGACCAAAGACAGTTACTAAGGAGCAATTTGACTTAGAAGAGGTATTATAACATATGTTTTATATAATCTGGGGTCCGTTTCATAAAGGACTTGCAACTGTTGTAACTTTGCCACTATGGCAACCACCATGATAACCTTGATTATGATTGGCTGCTGAGCCCTGTTACCATGGCAGTTGCCATTATGGCAAAGTTACAACAGTTGCAAGTCCTTTATGAAACGGACCCCAGGTCTAAAAATTGCTGCAACTTGGGTAAATATTTGACTTATCAAAGGTTGACTTATGTCAGTTTAACTGTATTTTGAAAGGGGGAAAACTGAGCAAACAGTTCCTGATTATTATATTGAAAATGGATTATTGGTTTATCTTTCCAGGCCTTTGTGGATTTCTTTTCAAGAGGAATAGATGTAGAATACCGCTCTAAGGGAATACAAGTACAGGTAAAGTAATTGATTTGTTTCCTTCTGGATAGAAACAGAATGTACTTTTGGATTGGTCATGAAATCACATATTTGAGCAACTTTGGGCCTGACACGCACTTACATAATGTTGGGTAATTTTTAGTGCTGTTGTCAATAGGGTCATATCGACATTGATGTCGACATTCGAAGGATTTTAAATGATTCCGACATGTCGACATACACACACCCACATCGACATGTAAACATAAAATAAAAAGGGGTCTATCCTAAACTTCACGAGTGTAAAGCTTACCTGAAAAGTTCAACATTAATTGGTGCGATGAAAAGGTTTATTCAGCTTAGCAGCGCATTAAAATAAGTGCGAGCTCGCCGAGCTGCGCGGCAGCAGAAATACGTCAGTGCGAGGCCAGCTTGCCCTAGCCGCCCCTGATCCCGACGATCACTCTAGATCTCGCTCTATGCATGCACGTACCCATCCACGGAAATGTGTACCCATCGCTATTCACCGTGCTTGATAATACGCTGCTCCTCAATGCATTACTTTTCACATAAACGTGAGCAGCAGCGAACACGTGTTATTGTCAAAGTTGTGACCGCCGTAATAGAGCGCTTACTTCATTTCACGAAGTCACAGAAAACTACCATTCCTTCATTTGGAGATCGTTGCACGGATCGCCGCGGAAGTGATACTGAAATTATCGATCGATTTTCATTATTTTTTATTGTCATAATGAGGAGCTTGCGTTTGCAGCACATGTGTACCAGCGTATAATACGCAATGATCACTGTTGTAATTGGTGATTCTCAAATTGGCTCCGAGTGTTATTGCGCAATGCTTTCGAGACCGGATCGTGGTACAAAAACTTGATTCTCCAGAAAAAATGTGGATTAAATTGGTGATTTTGGAAGTGAATTCACTCTAGCTTAGTGAAAATATGTTTTCCCGAACTGAGCCTGTATTATATAGATCTAGATCTAGTGTGATGATATCACTCGTGTCAAGGTGAACACATTTGATTGAGAGTGTTATGACTTATGTGCCGCAATCGAATAATTTTTTTAATGTTAGGGAGCATAGGCTGAATTACGGTCCCTTTTTCATGTGGACATTGTCGATGTCGGGATTAATTTTTAAGCGACATGTCGACATGGATTTTTGTTCCCGACAACAGCACTAGTAATTTTTATAACTGCATAGCTGGGCATCATGAATTTGGTTTCAAAAGTGATACTTTACTGTGGCGTGAACCTTTTGCGTTAATGATTTATTGTGAAAAATGTTGAGGAGGGCAACCATTAGAGTGATTAGAATGAAAGTTAAAAGCCTATGGCCCATATTCTGAAGTTGGGTTTAACTTAAACTCAGGTTTAAAGTTGTGGTTTAAGTATGGATAGCCAATTGTTACATAAATCACTTACGTTAGAGAGATCATATTTCAGCTCATTTGGCTCTCAAATCATTCATGATTGTCTAGGAAGTATATATAGATTATTGTCTTCACCATTGATGAATCAGGAAAAGAGCACAGTAAACATAAGAAACGTACAACTTTAAAAAAATTTTGATACTTTTGGCTTCCCATACTTAAACCACAACTTTAAACCTGAGTTTAAGTTAAACCTGACTTCAGAATACGGGCCTTAGATTTTTAAAGTCGAGTTCAACTAAAAACCACTGTCTAACTTTGTGCTTTAGTAATGCAGGGTTCCCACAGTCATGGAAAATCCTTGAAAAATTTGTGGTCATGGAAAGTCAGGGAATTTGGAAAATTTGTGAAAATTCATGGAATTGCTTTTACCTCTTGGCTATGGCAGCTTTCCAGTTTGTCGTGTCTTGCTATTTTCGTACTCTGTGGTAATACTCTGCTACTATAATTGGTGTTCAAGATTTCAATTTTTCCCAGTTTTGTGACATCCCAAATTCTACATACCTCCCGGGATGTCACGGGAAGTCATGGAAAGGAGCAATTTAATCACGAAAAAGTCATGGAATTCTGTTTTGGAAAGCCAAATGTGACACAAGTCTTTAAAACCGAACTCTTTGCCCCAAATCATGATTTCATATAATGCAGACTCTGCTCCAAGCCAAAATTAACAAGTTTATTGTTTGTTTTACTTCTGCTAATTGATATCATTTGATTTTGTGCTGTTTATAATCAAAATTGGTAGCTAAGGATTCCCATCCCCCTAAAAAGAATAAAAAATAAAGAAATTCATGTAAAATTTTTAAAGAATTGAATGAATTACATCTGTAGGAAATTAAATGTTCCTGTAAGATAATGAGACAAAAATAAAATATGGCATGATGGTACAAGACAATGTACAGTACGAAGTAAATGAAAGTATATAAATATCAAATTAATTGTTCAACAGATATAATTGACCCATCTCAAATTGAGATCGATGGAATTGGCGTCTAGACCATGGTTTCAATGATCAAATAATACATTGCGACAAGTTACAAGGGCAGTCAGTTTTTACATGTATATTAATTGATTAGGATAGATATAATATAAAAAAGTAATTTTAATCTGTTTTAATTTGTCCTTGATCTGTCTCTTTTTATAGTGCGTAATGCCATTCTACGTTACCACCAAACTGAGCAAGCTTAGACGCGAGACGATGACCATCCCGAGCCCAACATCGTACGTGAACAGCGCCCTCGCTGCGTTGGGGTCAGGGAATCGCACCAACGGCTGTCTAATGCACAACCTTCAGGGATGGGTCATTGGGTCTGTTCCTGAGTGGGTGATAGATAGCGTTCAGATGACTATACATAATGCCATTAGGAAGGTCAGCCTCAAGAAACTAGCAGAGAAGAAGACCAAATGATCACCATCTTTTTTATTTGGGGGGGGGGGAGTTTCAAGAAACTTGCGATCGATTGCAAGTTTACTTGTGGTCCCAAAATAGATCATATGTCTTGTAATTGATCGTAAATTTCTGATTGATTTCTCATCTGCTTCTTGCTTCAAGAAATTAGCAGAGAAGAAGACTATTAAAAGGATCACCATCTTATGGGGGTTTCAAGAAACTTGTGATCAATTGCAAGTCTACTTTTGGTCCCTAAATTAATCATATGTGATGTAATTGATTGTAAATTTGTGAGTGATTGTTGAGCTGCTTCATGCAACATGGAGTGTAATCTGATTGGATGCATTTTACATTGATCTATCGATTTTAAAATGGCAAAATATTTGCAATTGATGCAAATATTTTCTTGCAACTCCCCCTTAGTCGATAGATCTACAACTGCTTTGTCTATTTTTTGTTTGGTCTTGTCCCACTTGGTCTAATCCTTGTTAGTCTTCGATAAGACCAAATGACAGTCTTCTTAATCGGTACATTACCAATTGGTCTACAACTGTTCTTTGTACCTTTTGTTTGGTCTAAAATATCAACCATTTAGCCCACTTACCATTTTGTTCCCACTTGGTCCAGTCTTTATTTGTCTAAAATCAGTTTGTCTACCAACCATTTGGTCCAATTACCATTCAGTTGTTTATTCCATTATGTCTAAGTTCCAATAAGACTTTAACATTGACTAATTTCCGTTTGGTCTCATCTCATATGGCCCAGTCCTACTTCTACAATCAGTTTGTCTACCAGCCACTTGGTCTAATTACCATTTAGCCCACTTTCTATTTTGTCTGTTTCCAATATTTCCAAGTTAGGCAATACCAATTTTGTCTAATTATCCACTTGGTCCATCACCACATAAGAATAGACATTGTGGTAATTAGACCAATTGGGTATTAGATTAAATGAGAATAGACTAAGTAAGTATTAGACCAAGTGTAGACCAGACATTAATTAGGCTATGAGTAGACTAAATGGGCTAAGACCATGCGGTATCAGACTATCTGAGATGTAGACCAACTGCATTTAGACCAAGTCTAGTACTCTATTAAGACCTATTAAAATTAATGAAATGATTTGTGTGGGAAATAATCCATAAACAATCCAATCATTATAATTTGTTTTATTTTTTTTTTTCTCAATAAATTTTAGGTTCTTAAAAGACACACAAATAAATTATTTAAAATTTGGCAAGGTATATTTGTATTGAAGCGCACAAAGTACAGAAATAATGGTTTAGAAAATGTTGATTTGCACAATTGAAAAATGAAATTTTCTCACTTGTGATCACCATGCATACACCTCAGTAAGTGATAAGGATGTCAATTATTTTCCTCATGTCCCTGATATTTATTCTATTTTTATTGTAAATTCAGGATTATACTTGTTGATATTGTCTGATTACCTTGCATATTATGTCAAAATAACTTCAAATTATACATACATGTAACTTTGATTGATGGCAAAATTTGACTTATGCATAGTGTGAAAAGATAAAACAAGAGATTACAGTTTATGATTTGTTAGGAAATGTTGAGATGGAGGCCTATTTGGACCACTAGGGGTGTTGTTATAAATTCCACTTTTTTAGCAAAATTGTTGTCCTCGACAACCCAATATGCTACAAAAACAAGGACTTAGAATAGCCCACAATAAAATAATGTGAGATAAGGTGCATTACATTTCAGGTAAATTTCAGGAGAGGAATTCTGAATACATGTATTTAAATAGTAATCAAATACAGGGGGCCATTTCATAAAGCTGTTTGGACGTTAAGAGTGACTTTAAGAATGACTGGTGATCCTTTCTTGTGGTAAATGATATTAACCATTAAATGTTCATTGGTGATTATTTAGCGCCTAAGAAAGGGTCACCAGTCGTTCGTAAAGTCGCTATTAACTTACAAACAGCTTTATGAAACACCAACCTGGTAATATTGGTTTTGAACAGGGTGTAGCTAGATATGGGTCTGTTTTCATTAAATGGTTCGAGGTATACTGATTAATGGAAATGAAATCATTACAAATAATGTTGAAATTTATACAAGTGAACACTTCTGAGAATATTTCACTTTTGAAGAGAGGAGATAGGAGGAGGAAGTGGAGGATAAGCTGGAGAACAGGAAAGAAGAAAAGGAGGAGAAGGAAGAGAAAGAATGAAGATGGAGAAGGGGGCAATGATACGTAGAGAGTGGGTGAAGGGGAAGAAAAGCGGAAGTTTGAATTTGTATTTTTACTGAACAATGAAGAATTCAACATTAATCAGATAAAATGAATATCATGCCTTTAGATTTCTTTTTAATTCTAAAATAATTGTTCTTGAAATATTTTTAATGGATGAGATTATGGAGAATATGATTCTCTTTTCTTGAAAGCGACTACTCACATTTTACTAATGTTGTATATTGCCTATGCATCATTTGTCTTTTGTATAATATAGTGTCAACTCCAAGGCAGTGTTATGAAGTGATATTTTGGGAGTCATTTACATGTATATCTTGAATGATGAGATTTTTGTGATTTGAGAATAAAATAAAAGAAAATTGAAAATGATATTCATGTTATTTGTTTGTGCATTGTAGTTTTGGTAAAGAGGCAGTGTAGCTCTTTATGTGTTTCAAAAGAAGACAGTTTTTCGCAAGTCAACCATCCTACTAATGATAGCAGTGATGAAATATAAATTTCACCATTTCACATTTTAGCTCTAATAAGACCATGACTTCTTTGCGATAAATCTGTATAGTAATGCGAAAAATTAACATCCTACTGTGACTTTTTCTTTCAAATTTCTGATTAAAATCAATTAATTTCACCTTGTTTATGATATGAATAAAGTCACTGATGAATTCCCAACAGAAACAATTTAAAAAACATAGAAAAACAAAGAAATACACTTAATACATATAAAACTAAATTGTGATGTTGATTTTTTTTTCCTTACACGAACAGAATTGTACAAAGAGTCTGTGAATAAAATAGCAGTTTTGGGCCATAATTTGGTTAATTGGAACTCTTGTTGCAATGCTCACCAGGTAGTGGAGCAGTGGCGTACCTAGGATTTTCCAAAGGAGGGGGCAAATTCGTCCGCCCAAAAAAAAAAAAAAGGTCTTCAACCAAAAATAAAGGACATTTCGCACCAGAATAAAATTGACGAGCAAAAAAAAAAAAAAAAAGGTCTTCAAGTTCAGAGGGGCCCACTTAGCTCGTCAGGGATCAGTTTTGACTCGTCAGGGGGAGATACGTCCCTTGCATGTGTTGTGACTCGTCAGGGGGGCAGTCTGCCCCCCCCCCCTTAGGTACGCTAATGGAGTGGAGAAAGGGTATACCCAATGACCGGGGTAATAATTGCAATGTAAAGCGCATAGAAACAGAGTGTAATGAGTGCTATATAAATGTAACTATTATTATCATTAACTACTGCCAAACTTTTATTTCATGCATAAATAAACGTAATTAATACTGAGATTTTTCGAAGAATTCAATCTTACAGTTCTGTAAAGTATGCCATTGGTAATGAACATGCTAATTTTTGTTGTGGTCGATGGTTGAGATCATCAGCCCCACCCCATCCCCCGGTTTATGAGAAGTCTTAAAAAGTCCAGATTTATTTACTACAATATCATTTATGGATCTACATGTAGATCTGGTTTATTTGCATATAAAACCTAACTATAAAATCATGAAATCTAGGTTGAAAATGATCACACCGATGATCCCCAACACAAATAAGCACATGTGGGACACTGTATTTTTACTGCTTATAAAAAGATCCAAATTGAACACAGGGCTGGAATGACATGCCTAATTTGCTAATTTCTCAGCAATTAACTGTTTCTAACCAGAGACATTTAGCACATTTTTTCATTTAAACACTTAGATGGTAATTTTAATGGATTCTTTTCAAACTCATATTGAGATTATGACCACAACCGGCATACATGCATAACTTTGAATTGTAAGGAAAAATGATAGCACTGGAAATTTGTAAATCAATGTTGTATGCAAAATGATGAAGGCATTTTAAATAAATAAATAATATGAACATTTGTAATGCGCCGGTATCCATCATAAAAAGATGCTCATGGCGCAATAAAGAAAAGAAAAGAAAAGGAAAAAGAAAAAGAAAGGAAGGAAGAAAGAAAACCTACTAAAAAGAGGGGTAGAATAACAATTACCTAAAAGCTTGCGTGAATAACCAGGTTTTAAGAGAACTTTTGAAAGTGGTGAGACAAGAAATATTGCGGATTTCTATTGGCAGGTATTGCTTGTTATGCATATAGATTTCTTATGATGAAGGAACTGATGTCATACTGTTAGAGATTCAACCTTCCCCCTCAAGTGTATTCTTAATCCTTTGTATTATGTAATGCACAATAATGCTCTGGAGTGAATAGTGAGTAGTTAGGCTCAGTGGTTAGGCTCCATCGCACTTAATTGTAATTAACATACTCAGCATTTTTTAACTGGGTGGGTTGCCTGTTTTAGCAGGAGTACCTCACTATCTGCACAGCTTTCACACAGGCAGGACTTATTGGTCCTTGGGTCCAGTTGGGTGATTGGAAATGGAGAGTTAGAGTTTTAAGCCAAACACTTGCGCTGCAATAAAACTATATTCCAGAGTCAAGATTCACTAAACCAACATGGAGGCCTGTTCCTGATTTCCTGCATTTAGTCATCCCAGTCAAACTGTAAGTTTAGTTGTTTTTTTGTCTCATTTATGTCTTGGATTTTTATTATTCATTGAGAATAACAAAAGGTCAAAGAAAACCTCTAAAATGTGAGATGTGAAAGATGCTAACTATATTTTTTCATTAAAAGATTATTATATGTCAACAAGAATTCCATCTGTTGAAATATTGAAAGGTCTTAAAATGATATTCTTAAAATATATAAGAAACTTTGCTTTTCCTAAGCATTAATGGATTATGGAAAGTGTTTCTCATGTCATGGAATTTCTTTGTATGAAATGTTAGATTTAAGAGAAATGATGATGCTTTCTTTCAATGACCGAATTATGTCATTCTAGATTATACTTGAATACTTGAATTAAGCTAGGGAAATGATGTTTCCTTGAATATAGATAACCTATTATGTTATGGTTATTGTCCTATATGTATTCCGTAGACTTTTTAAGTTTTGGAAATTGTTTAATTGTAGATGGGTTCTTCTTCATCTACCTGGGAGTTCACCCAGTGGTTCTTCAGAAGTAAAGAAGTCTGGCAGCTCATTTTCAGCCATTGACCAGACCAGTCAAGAGTAGGAGTAAAGGTTTATTAGAGGGCACCCACCAAGAACGGACAGCACCCTCGTTGACAAGATCTGATGATGGTCGTTTATCATCGCTCGTTTTACTCATTCGTTACTCCTCATGAATTTTTAGCAGGAAGCAACAGTTGATTAAAGTGGGTTATTTTATTTATACCCTCCAGAGACTTAAAACATTGTTTTGTAACCATATATATACGTTATTATTGTTTATCTTCTGTTTATTCTGGTACACCAAAACCAGAAGATTGAATTTAAATGTTGGAAGTTGAAGCCGGAAAACGAGTAATAAAACTAAACATATTTTATTTGTTGAACTAAATAATAATTGTCTTCCATGGTCATTTATTTAGTTTTACAGTAGTGAGTTGAGAGAGTCACCATTCAACACAAGTTATGTCCATTTGAATTTATTCAGGTGTGACACATACACTCAATCTTTCACATTCATTTCTATGAAATATAACATATTTTTCTCTGATTTGATGATAAAGTCAAAAGCTCTCGGATCGTCTGTATGCCATGACATTAAAACAAAAGTAATTCTCTGAGAACTTTGTGTAATAATAATTGATGATTTTAATAATGTACAAACGTGATCATCTGCTAAATATTAGGAAAATATTTTTCGTCATTACATGATAAACTGTTTGACTTGATCGAAACAAACAACATACACCCAACTCACATACATAACAATTTTCAATAGTATAGTGCAATAAAGCATAAAAATATGACATAGTACATCCAGGTATTTAAAAAACACATCAAAATCTGCAGATAAGTTTCACAACATAAGTATTTGTTTATAGCTTGGCATGAGGCCTGGGCCCTTACAAAGCATAGTTATTGATTATATACAGGCTATGACTGACTTATTACACATCATGATCAATGATGAAAGTCGGCTAGATGATAAATGATTATAATATGTTTAGCGTTAAGGTGACCCGGGAGGGGGTGGTGTTTCACGATGATTTTAAGTAAGACTTAGAGTCGCACTTAAGTGCATAGTTACATGCGTTACATATCTTATACGAGCCGGCATTTAAGTGCGACTTTTAAGTCAGACTTAAATCTTTGTGAAACGCCCCTCCCCCCCTGAAAAAAAACCCAGTCATGACATTAGCTTTGGGATTGGAACAGCATAGGAAATAATTTTGATTTAGGGGCTTTTTTCATTAATTAAGGGGCTATTTTTTCAGAATTTGGGTGATTACTGAATTGAAGGGGGCTACTCCTTTCATTTCAAGGGCTATTTTTTTTGGGGGGGGGGGCTAAATGAGTAATATTCTGCATTACTATCTATATAGAGCGTTTAAGCGATACATTAAATATGCATATTTTGGTCTGCATCAATTGCCCGTGCAGTCCAGAGCGTATCCCTATAAAGGACCGAAATCCGACGAATATCCCTTAGGTTCCTGTGCAAAATTTGCTATTGAATATGAGAGCATATTCAACAGTCTAGTGCGCATGCGCGAATGCGTGACATGTACCGACACGTACAACAATGAAAGCAACGCGATGCGCAGCATAGAGCACAACTACGCTCGATGACGTCATAATGAACTACAAGCAAGTCACATGTCAAGTTATTACAATTTGCAAATTTTAGCTGCGATTTTGGCTGTCATGAGGAAGAATACATCCTGATGTTTAAAGGTTTGCATGGTGATATGAGCAATCACGGAAGTGATTTACGGTACACCATGTGTAAACTCCAGGAAGGACCGAGATAAGAAAAGTGGATAAAAATAGAGGTAAACTGGAACGTGGAGGTTTGAAAAGTAGAGTATTCTTTTCAAAATGAGTGTAGTCCTTTAAAGGACTGTAAACCAGGAGTGGAAAGCCAAGTAGTAGTCAACCTGCCCGAAACGTTGAGTCTACGCTACAGCTACTACTCTATTTGCCGACTAAAGCCAGCCTTCTCTCACCTACTCAAGCCTGCCTACTATTCAGCTTTCCACTCCTTCTGGTTTACAGTCCTTTTAAGGACTACACTCATTTCGAAAAGAATACTCTACTTTCAAACCTCCCAATATCACGCCTTTCCAATTCACCTCCAATTCTAATCCACTTTTCTTATCTCGGTCCCTCCAGGACTCGACACATGGTGTACCGTAAACCTCTTCCGCCATGGAATATATCCTCTTGCTTTCATGTATTTCCTATGCTGGTGTAACATTTTTATGACCCTTTCCATCAGACCCTTTTCAGGTGCTATACTGAAGTCTGGGTCTTGTGATGTGCTGTCATTAAACTCATTTTACTAATGATAAAAATAACAATAGACAAATGAAATGTGATAAATATTTTACGAGTTAAAGGGAGGCTAGGAGGTAAAACCCTTTAATTTTCCCAATTTAATAAGCAAACACTTTTGGCAGTAGCTGTGGTAGAAACAAAGACGGCGATTGCGCATGGAATGGCTTTCACGTGACTCGATTCAGCCGGTTATTGGCTGAATTCTCGTACTGTATTTATAGAAATAAAATAATTACAATAATATTAATGATAATATTATACACCACTATCATAATAGAGGATCGTCTATTAAATATAATATCTGTGCCACGATACAGTAAAAAAAAACTGTCGATATAGACCAACCAATTGAGACAAGAAAATCAAATTAGCTGGTAATCTCTAGGGGGTCCTTTGATACATTGATGTCATCTGTGCCTGGGAGGCGAAAAGCGAACTGAATCACTGTGCCCAGCAGGTCTCTCCTCCGCATAATGTTTCAATGCATAAAATTATTCAAGGGAAACTAAATTAGTCTGCACTCCGGATCGTTCAAGAACACAGTATGAAACTGCTGGGAGGTCTTGGACGAAAATTGATGAACGGGAGCAGAAGTTTCGGAGTTGACGAAAAACTGCAAATTTGCCGTTTGTCCCAAGTCAAAGGCAAAACTGTTGTTTTGATTCATCAATTTTCTACAAACACCTCCAAGCAGTTCTTTGTCATTTGATGGTCATTTTCAATACATTTTCTATGTTCTTGAACCCTCCGTCTGTCGCAGAGCAAAAAATCCCTAATGTCATACCACGCAGTCATAACGTAACGTACAGGGGCTGATTGCACGAAAGGATCTTTCCAAGGACCCATCTTTTATGACGCGCTTTATGCGGGAAATTTTTGATAAACAAATAAAATTTGTTAACTTTTAAATTAATTTTATACAATTTCATCAGATATCACATCATTTTTATAAACAAAGATTTTGTTTAATGTAACAGACGAATGAAATATGTTTGCAGGTAGATCTCTAGATCCTTTTTTTAAACTGCGTTTCACATGGCGCTTCACAATAAATGGAAAGACAGTTCTTGCAAAAATTATTTCGTGCGACTGCGATTGGCCCCAAGTAACTTGCGAACCTTCCTTCGTTCCTATAGGCGTTGATGCACAGGTCAGCAGCTTTCCGTAAGATAAAAGATAACGATATTATCAATATCATATTGCAGGCTTTGAAGTGTTCTCATGGGCAATGTTTCAGTTATATATGACTCAAAAGTCAGGCTCATCAACAAAATCTACTATATCTTCACGTTGCGATCGCTTCAGCGCCTTCTTTAATTTCTCCTTAGTGGCCTCGACGCCATTTACGTTTCGCCACTGAAGTAACATCTGGAATATACATTCCTGTAGAGGGAAGACAGAGAACGAGAGAAAGCGATGTCTTAAAGTCAGGCTTAAGGGTTGGTTTTCTTGTTGCAGTGTTTAATCAAGGCAGCAAATTTAGAAAAACATATTGGTACCTTTAGGTTTCGTGAAAATCTATTACAGGCTAAGTGAATTTTTTTCAATGTTTTTTTATTTGTGACGTCATGCAAGCAGCTCCACCATACAGGTATATCATATGTTTTTAACAGAAAAATGGTGCAATATGAATGCTGTGGATCATCAACATCATCAATATAAATTCTATGAATTTGATTCTTTAATAGAACATGATAAAAATAGTTTTCTTACAGAAGGGGGTAAGAAATTATATGTTTAATGATATATTCCATGCACAAATTAATTCAATTTTTTTAGAATAACATTTTTGTCTCGCCTGCATAGCAGAGCGAGACTATAAGCGCCGCTTTTCCGACGGCGGCGGCGACGGCGTCAACATCAAATCTTAACCTAAGGTTTTAAGTTTTTAAAATGACATCATAACTTAGAAAGTATATGGACCTAGTTCATGAAACTTGGACATAAGGTTAATCAAGTATTACTGAACATCCTGCCTGAGTTTAAGATCACATGACCAAGGTCAAAGGTCATTTAGGGTCAATAAACTTTGGTCAAGTTGGGGGTATTTGTTGAAATACTATCATAACTTTGAAAATTTATGGATCTAGTTCTATGAAACTTAGACATTAGGTTAATCAAGTACCACTGAATATCCTGTGTGAGTTTCAGGTCACATGACCGTGGTCAATGGTCATTAAAGGTCAATGAACTTTGGCCGTGTTGGGGGTATTTGTTAAATTACCATCCTAACTCTGAAAGTCTATGGATCAAGTTCATAAAACTTGGACATAGGAGTAATCAAGTATCACTGAACATCCTGTACAAGTTTCAGGTCACATGACCATGGTCAAAGGTCATTTAAGGTCAATAAACTTTGGCCGTGTTGGGGGTATTTGTTGAATTACCATCCTAACTCTAAAAGTTTATGAATCTAGTTCATAAAACTTGGGATATAACAGTAATCAAGTATCACTGAACATCCTCTGTGAGTTTCAGGTCACAAAACCAAGGTCAAAGGTCAGTTAAGGTCAATAAACTTAGGCCATGTTGGGGTAATTGTTGAATTGCCATCATAACTTTGAAAGTTTATGGATAGAGTGAATGAAATGTGGACATGGGTGTAGTTGACAAGTCTTAAGTCACCGTTCAAATGTCATTTATGGTCAATGAACGTGGTATTATGTCATTATATGAATGGTGTTTTGGTGAATGATTATTTTATAGTAGTTTTCAAAGTTAGCACTGCTGCTATATTAAATCGCATAATGCAGGTGAGACTGCCAGAGGCGTTCCACTTGTTTACAATTGAAAGCTGTTCTGTCCAGTTCCTACATAACAGAATTGATCATTTGGTGCATTATCTTTACAAAGATCAAACTAGTGCTGTAGCCGAACTGCCGAACCGAACGGAAGTTCGCCGAACTTGGCACTTCCGAACCGGACCGAACCGAACCAAACACAAAGGCCTGGTTCGGTAAAAAAAATTAGGCACATTCATTTTACTACGTAATATAATGAAAAGCGGGGACTACATATATTTAAATATAAAATGAAAAAAAAATATTGGTTAGTGATTGTGCACAATAAGAATTCCACACAAAATATTTTTTAAATCCACTATTTAAGCTCACATCTTGTCTTTGATTGAGTTATCAACTTAAGAATATTTTATTAACATGAATATATTTTTTCTTCATTAAATGAGGGGACATTTGAAGCTAAACTCGGTATAAAAGTGTGGTTGAATTACGTATTGCCGTAATCGTAATCGGACCTAATTGTTTTCTATTTAATTAAGAAAAAGGACAAGACATA
Source organism: Lytechinus pictus (assembly GCF_037042905.1). Lineage (NCBI taxonomy): Eukaryota > Metazoa > Echinodermata > Echinoidea > Temnopleuroida > Toxopneustidae > Lytechinus > Lytechinus pictus. The sequence continues at coordinate 23,723,740 of NC_087250.1, forward strand.
AATTCATTCCTCGTAAATGACAAAGTATGGCAGCTTCGGTCTCGCCTTTGATTGAATTTTTATCAGTCTCAGTTTTTTTATTACCATGAATTTATTTATTTTTCTCATAAAATGTGGGGACATTTTAAGCTAAACTCGGTTAAAAAGTGTAGTTGAATTACGTATAACTGTAATCGATCATGATTGTGATCGGCGTACATGTAATTGTTTTGTATTTAATAATAGAAACATTGTAAAGTCAAAAAGGGGCCTAAGCTTTCGATCCTAGCAGAATCTTCATCGGAGGCAAAATGACAAACATATAAAGTGGAACAACCATAATATAGACCACAAACAAGCTACAGCAACACTAGAAACAAGGAGACAAAAGGGGCATTAGTGAGTAGAGAAGACCAATCAGGTTAGTGAAGGGGATGAAAGAAAAGGAGTAGGCAGACACAAAGGGAAGTTAGTGTAAGTAAGGCCAAGAGGGATTAAGATAATGAGGCAGGCAACATCAAACAGGATCTGGAACAAAACAGTGATAGAGGGATGAATAACTAGAGAATTAGTGAGAGGTGGGTCAAACAGGTTACAAAGAAAGGCTTAATAAACTGGTGCATAAGAGTGGGGGGAAAAAAGAAGAAAAAGAATGAGGAACAACTGATAATGTGCAAAAGACATATAAGTATATATGATAAAGCATTAAACAAACTAAGAGAAGAAGGTAAGTGTAAATATGTATCTATAAGTGATATGTATATAAATATATCCAAAAAAGAAATGTATATGAAAAAATATATAAATATATACACATATGGTGTAACTGATATGGTAATCCGCTAGGTGTGACGGGAAAAAACATAAGACTATATAGTAGGAAAGAAAAAAAATCTGTATATGTGAAAAAGAGGAAGCAAATTGCCTAAAAAGGTAAAAGCAAATATAGAAGAGAGGGGGTGTATTATGAAGAAACCATAGTATACATGTAAATAAGCAAATGTGGTAAATCTAAAAGAGGTGAGTGGAGAAAAAACAAAAATATATATATATATATATAATAATTATTATATCGCCTGAATAAGGAAGGAAAAATTGGAGCTGAGCTTGTATGAGATATGGGAGGAAAGTAGAGTAAGAAACTATAATGTAACTATTCAAAAGAGCTGAGGGGAAAAATTATATGTATATATAAATTGAAAGTGGATAGGAAAGAAAAATCAGTCGTTCCCCTCTTGGATGTTCAGGCCATGAGGTTGGGTGGTGCGAAGTCGTCTCATCCAGAGCTTCTCCCTGCTAGTACGGACTGAGTCAGGACGGGTACCTAAAGATTCGATGCCCTGTAGCATCATGTCAGTGATGGAGTGGTTGGGGAGGTTAAAATGGCGGCCAACTGGAGTGTCCAGCTTTGCTGTGTTGACGGTGGATCTGTGCCCGTAGAATCGTTTCTTGAGTGTGGTCTTGGTTTCCCCTATGTATTGTACCCTACAAACTCTGCAAGTGATGAGATATACAACATTAGTGGTAGTGCATGTGATGTTGCCCTTGATTTGGTGAGACAGGCTGGTAGAGTTGCTGGTGAAAGTATCGCCCTCGTGAAGGTGTATTTCACATATGATGCACCTGTTGCTGGTGCATTTGAAGGTGCCATGCTGTATGGGAGAAGAATGGTTAGTGAGGGAGGGCACTTCAGCACGAACAATGAGGTCCCTGAGATTCGGTGGGCGTCGGTATGCTAGAAGGGGAGTATCGGGAACGGCCTGTTGGAGACGATCAGAAGTGTGTAAAATGTGGTGGTTATCAAACAGGATTTTGCGGAGAGGGGGTAGATTGGGATGGAAGGTGGTCACAAGCGGTAATAATAGAAACAAGTGGAGTGCCTCTGGCCGTCTCACCTGCATCACGCGATTCAATATAGCAGCAGTGCTGATTTTGAAAACTACTATAACTCGCACAAGATGTTCAGTGATACTTGGTTACTCTTATTTCCACGTTTTATGAACTAGACCAATACACTTATAGAGATATGATGGCAATTCAACAAATACCCCCAACGTGGCCAAAGTTCTTTGACCTTACATGACCTTTGACCTTGATCATGTGACCTGAAACTCGCACAGGATGTTCAGTGATACTTGATTACTATTATGTCTAAGTTTTATGAACTAGACCAACACACTTTCAAATTTATGGCTGTAATTCAACAAATACCCCAATTTGGCCAAAGTTCATTGACCCTAAATGACCTTTGACCTTGATCATGTGACCTGAAACTCGCACAGGATGTTCAGTAATACTTGATTACTATTATGTCCAAGTTTCATGAATCAGATCCATAAACTTTCAAAGTTATGATGGTAATTCAACAGATACCCCAATTCGGCCAAAGTTCATTGACCCTAAATGACCTTTGACCTTGGTCATGTGATGTGAAACTCATGCAGGATGTTCAGTGATACTTGATTAACCTTATGTATAAGTTTCATGAACTAGGTCCATATATTTTCTAAGTTATGATGACATTTCAAAAACTTAACCTTAGGTTAAGATTTTGATGTTGATTCCCCCAACATGGTCTAAGTTCATTGACCCTAAATGACCTTTGACCTTGGTCATGTGACATGAAACTCAGGCAGGATGTTCAGTAATACTTGATTAACCTTATGGCCAAGTTTCATGAACTAGGTCCATATACTTTCTAAGTTATGCTGTCATTTCAAAAACTTAACCTCAGGTTAAGATTTGGTGTTGACGCCGCCGTCGCCGTCGGAAAAGCGGCGCCTATAGTCTCACTCTGCTATGCAGGTGAGACAAAAACTGACATAAATTCATTCCTTGTGACTGACAAAGTAATGGTAAAGTATGTATATTTCACCTTCTGAAATATACATATCAATATTAAAGATAAATAAATAAGAGATGAAGGAATGAGGTTAGAAAAAACAGAAAAGATAAAAATTCAAAGCAAGTCAATGCATGTTCCCTGATCGTGTACCGGATATGGTTGATAAGGAAAGTTGAAACAGGAAGTCCAAACAACCTGCTCTCAGTTGCTATTATGCTGGTAAAATTCATATTCCGAATTTGAAATGTTTTTCCATTGTCAATATTTTCTAAAAAGTGGTTTAATCTGGTCATTTACTGAAAATGAAATGATAAATTTTCAGTTCTGTCTTGGTTCTGACGATCAACGCCGAGTGATTTCATAACACTAAAATACACAGTACAGTCCCATGTACTCATTTTCGTGTTGGAAATATGTTTGAAGTCACTCTAGTGTCGATCTTTCGGGACCAAGAATGGACTGATATTTTATCTTTTTAAAGTAATTGATTGACCAGATTTAACCACTTTTCAGAAAAAAGGGACTTTCATATTCTGTAGAATGTGAATTTTACCAGTATAATAACAGTTGAGTGGAGGTTGTTTGTCTACTGTTCCGACATTCCCGATCAACACTTTCCAATCGGAGAAGCTGCGTTTGCAATGGCATTGTAATCGATCATGATCATATCTACATGGAATAATCAATGAACAAAAAAATATTCTGTTCTTTGTAATTCTGTTTCTGTCCTCATTTTCTCGTTATCAATATTATTTTCTTTGTTTTTTTTAATTCAATTTAAAAATGAAAGTAGAAATGACTCTTATTTTTGGTTTCAAGATTGAAATAAATAAAAGAAAGTTATGCAGCAATTTTTATAACCATTCTTTTTAGAAACAAAATTTATTATAAATATACGACAGAATTTTTATATGATAATTTGTTTTTAGTTTCATATGTTAATAATTTAATTGCGCATTTATTGCCGAACCCCGAACCGAACCAAAGTTCGGAAAAAATTTGCCGAACCCTACCGAACAGAACCCGAACATGCCGCCTGACTTGCAGCACTAGATCAAACCTAGCATTCAAGAACTTCAAGAAGACCTTACCTTTACTAGTGGATACTGTTCTTGCATAACTTGAATTTCCGAGTTGTTAAAGCCGAGAAAAGTGCCCACCATTCTCCATTCTGCACCAAGCTTGTGAGAGAGGTCCCGTAACTTGATTTCGGTGATTTCGTGGCTAATCTGATGGGGGGCTAGTGGCATTGGGGCATCGAAGGGCTGGGGCTGGGCTTGGGCAACGTAAGCCGGGGCTTGCGCAGGAGGGTAGTTATTCTGCTGTTGGTGGTGGTTCATCGGCTCTGGCGGTATCGGTCTCATACCCTTGGGAACAGAGCGCCGGCATTCACCTGTGTAGGGATAAGTATTCAAGATCATAGGATTTTCAAGGATCATATGATTTAATACAAGTTCACCCTTACAACAAGTTGATGATTTAATAATTTAATAAAAGCATACAAATTAATTAAATATATGTACATTGGTGAAGGTTTGAATTTGAAAAGGTATTTTAATATTAACAATCACATGAAATTAACAATCATGTGAAATTTACATCGTATGATAAAATACAACTAATGAATCAATATACATAAAACAATCATAACATCTTCAAATCATGAAAGATAACACACGAGGGGATACAGGCTGGAATAGACAGGAAAAGGAGTTGAAGGAGATGTAGGAAGAGTACTCTGAAAGCCGGAAGTAGAAGAGGGATGTAATGGAAAGTGAAAAAATTGTCAAAGAATAAGATAATTATAATTTTTTTATTTTATGACATTAACTACGAGCAGCTTCTCCATATGTCTTGTGACATTAAAAAAATACGAGATGAAAAAAAAAAAGACTTATTGTATATGGCCTTCCATAAGAAAACAGGGAGGGAAGGAAAGACTGCCGGGGGGGGGGGAGAAAAAAAAAGAAAGAGAGAGTACTGATATCAACCCTCACCAGTTCTGACTTTCTCAGCAAGGCACCGGAGTTTAGTCTTATTCAACGCCTCTATCAGCAACCCACGCTCCTGAGACGGATGCTGGTTATTGTGCCACGTGTACAGCATCTGACTGGCGGCCTGTTCTATGTTCCTCATGTACTGCATCTCCCAGTTGGATAGTCGGGCTTCTGTGATGCCAAGGTAGAGACCAAGTTTTCTCCAATCGTAAGGACCGAGCTGCTCGCTGATGTAGCTCAGCTCCAAGGCATCGAGAGGAGTATTAGGGTCAAGTGATGTCATCCTGAAAAAACAAATTAAAGTCTTGTGGGTTATTGGTGTACTGTAAAATTTGGATTTTTTTTTTTTTTTGGGGGGGGGGAGATAAGAGACCAAGCCTTGTCAAGGAGTAAGAACCAAGGTGCTTTGAGCTCCAAAGCATCTAGAGGAGTTTTAGGATCCAATGACTCGATCCTAGAAAAAAATATAAAAGTCTCTTGGGTCATCAGGTTTTTTTCTTTTTGTGGGAGAGGGATATGATAATAGACCAAGCCTCCTCCAATCACAAGAAGTATCCAGCTGCTCGCTGATATAGCTGATCTCCAAGGCATCTAGGGATTTTGGGTCAAGTGACATCATTCTGAAATATACAAATAGTGGAGATCTGTGCTATGGCTCAGTTGATAATTCCAGGGTTCAAAACCACTGTAGCACTCATGTCCTTTGGCAAGGCTTTATCTACATTTGCCTCTCTCCACCCAGGTGTGGTAAATTACTAAATTGGTACTCGGTATGAATGGATTTCTTGATTGTTTTTGAGCCCTTTCAGTGTAGCCATACTACAAAGCTGGGATAATAGTACATGTACACAAGACTAATAGAAACATTGTATTAAATGCAAATACATGTACATGTAGTTTCCAAGATCACTCATTTGTAAAATTGGAAAGTTTGAGAGGGAAATAGGTACAGAGCAAATATCTTATCTTAAACCAAGCTGCTCACTGATGCAGCCAAACTCCATTTGCAAAATAATGCCTAGAAAACAATGTTATACCCGGTATGTTGCCCTCATAAGTCAAAATCAGAAAGTTGGGTTGGTCGGTCGGTTTCCTTTCTTACTTTTAGTAAATATCTGTAACTGGCGAACTGCTGCAAAAAGAAAATTATGTATGGGATGAATACATGTATGTACTCAGACATGTCAAAAAGCAAAGTGCTTTCTAAAGTCATTGAATACAAGTTTGAAAAATTGCTTTGCCTAAATCTGAAATTTCCTCACAAAACATTGGTCTTCCTAATTAAAATAAAACAAAAAACACCAACCCGTTATTTTCTATTCTATGCACTTGTTCACTGCAACCACTCTGCCTGTGGGGTATGTAGATCTATGGTATGCCAATGCAGTACAGAGCAGTAATATCACTTTTGTAACCAAAAATACATATTCCATACAGTTGCAATTCATTTTTTATTTAGTAACCTGAGGATCATTTTTCATTCACCAGAGCACTCAAAATCTTGAATTTTTGGCATATTTTTGTGTACGTCCTCTACATGTATTGGTGGAAAGTTAAATTGCAAGAAAATTGTCATTTTTCAATCTCTAATTTTAATTCAGAAAAAATAATTAAAAGAACTCAATTTACTTTAGGGCCAAGTTACATGTATATGATGAATTGCTGTAATGGAGACTAACTGTGTAAAGAAATCAAGCATTTGTCCCCTAGAACAAGAGAAAACAAGCCAAACATTGCCAACCTTATTTCACCACACCTAGACCTACATGTAGTTAGGTAGGACAACAACAAAAACGAAACAGCATTTCTACTAACAAGCATTACCTTAATATATTCTTTTTTAGCATTATTGTCAAAGACATTGCTCAAAACTTACCATAAGATTTCCTAAATAGTGAAAAATAATGCTTAAATGCTCCATAAAATGTGTCTGGAAATGCATAGATCTATTTTGGCCCATCCCCATCATGCCCATAGGCTATACTGTGTGGGTTAGTGGCTGATAATAGGCATTTTTAAGTCTTTATCCCGGGGGGGGGGGGGCCACTTACATTGACGAGTGGATACCATGCGCGACCAAAAAAACACGTAAAAAGGATGTCTTTTTCACGATAGGGAACATTACGTACGTAACGTGATAAGGGTGTCAAAAACACAAAAATAATGAAAAAAGGGTATCTATTTCGCTCGGAAAATTACGTGTTTAGGGTCGAATTTTGCGGGGATGATAAAACAAAATTAAAATGTTTTATAAAGGATGTCCTTTTTGCCCCAACACTTCGTGTTTAGAGTCCTATTTGCGCGAGGTGTAGAAGGTGGGGTCGTATTAAACCAAATATAAGGTAAAGCCGACGACCGAAGGACCCGTAACAATAATCATTCCTGTACTTGTTTAGGGGTTCATTTCAGGGAATATTTGCCAAGAGTATCGTTTTGTTTCCAATACTTGTTAAGGGTAGGGTTTCACACGCCAATACTTGTTAAGGGGTGCATTTTCAGAATATGGAAATTACGTGTTTAGGGTGCTTTTCGAGACCCCATGGTCGCGCATGGTATCCACTCGTGAATGGAAGTGGACCCCCCGGGGTCTTTATGCTGACTGAGACTGTTTGAGCCTCTGTGAGGAGCCATGGAAACATGTCACATTGATAGATAATCAACTTGGCTGCCAGAAAATGTGAAGATGTTGCTACAATTAACAACATTGTTCACTCAAAATATAGAATGAAAATTTGAGGCAAATTCACCTATTGACTTTTTTTACACATGTCTAAAGCACAATTCTGGTGCCATTGCCTTGTTCATTGAATGAGTGTAAGAAATTTAAAGTTTAAATGAAGGAAATTAAATAAAATTAAAATAATTAATACAATCCAATGGCAACTAAAAACCCTATCATTGCATTTCTGATCGGTTAGAAAGAAAATGTGCAAAGAATTCAAATGATACTACACTTTTTAAAGGGGAAGTTCACCCTGACAAGAAATCTATTGTAAAAATAACAGAAAAAACAATATCATAAGATTTAAAATAGTTATTAGAATTTTAACTTTTTGATTTGTGACATCATACCTGAGCACCTCCCCCATAAATGAAAAGTCATTTTCTCATTGAAAATGGTTATATAACTTATATTGTACCTTCAGTGGCCCGTATTCTGATAGCAGGTTTAACTTAAACTCAGGTTTAAAGTTGTGGTTTAAGTATGGGAAGCCAAAAGTATCAAAATTTTATTAAGTTGCATGTTTCTTATGTTTACTTTGCTCTTTCCTGATTCATCGATGGTGAAGACAATCATCTATTTATACTTCCTAGACAATTATGAATGATTTGAGAGCCAAATGAGCTGAAGTATGATATCTCTACCGTTATTGATTTATGTAACATTTGGCTGTCCATACTTAAACCACAACTTTAGGCCTGGGTTTAAGTTAAACCTGCTATCAGAATACGGGCCAGTAGGTTTATTCCAACGTTAGACAAATTATTTCACAGAAATTCACACCTACTTCTGGGAGAAAACAAAATCTAGCGATAGTCATCATGAACAATTAAAAAATTGAAATTTATGCACTTTATTATACAACAATAACATATGGGGCAGCTGCTCATTTAACGTTTTATATGATGTCACAAATCCAAAATTACAGCTTTATAGATTGGATCTGGAATTTGATCTAATCAAGAGAGACTTGACTCAGTCATCTTGTTTTGTCATGCTTGTCCTCATCAAATTAATAACACTATACATGTACAGTTATCGTAAAGCAATATAATTTTTAATAGTATTTTTACATTTCCTAACTTCCCCTTTATTATACGAAGTCAAAGAAACTAATTTGGGGGAGAACATCTAACTGTAATATTAGTAGATCTACTAGTATTGACGATTGAATTAACTAAAATTCAATCATAGACATAGTAGGGTGTCTGGAGAAAAAATTATTTTTCTTATTCCAAGAAAATATTACATTTTCTTTGTGAATTTGAAGAGAAATAACCTTCAGACTGACAGAAATATAACATTTTTTTCAAAAATCCAATTATTGGCTGCAAAAAAGAAGAATGAAATTAGGTAAATTTTCAGCATTTCCCTGCCATAGACTGTGTAGTTAAGAAATGGACACACACAAATCCAAATTTTTAGCTTCCGAGAGCTGTTATAAATTTATTATTAATGCCAAAAACTTGTCCATGGAGTGTCAAATAGGAATTTTTATGCTCTTTCTGATGGTATGATTTTTATAAAGATTTGGAAACCAGATCACAATGAAAAATTGCGACAAAGTGAAAAAAATTTGTGCAAAACAGAAATTTCATTTTCCCATAGAAAACGCATGGAAAAATGGCAATCTCAACACACACACAAATAAGGGTTTGCAATTTATCTCTAAATCTTCATTTCAAATAATCCTATAAACTTGTCCTTACTGTCAAAAGAAGCCCCTGAATTTTCTCTTTCCATACATGCCAAACACAAGTTAATAATTAATTCAGATCACATTTTTATAGCAGCCTGAATTTCCAGAAAAAATGGGCCATATTTCCCCCTAAATCAGCCTGTTTTATGCTGACACTTTTCAGTGTGGCTTCAGACACCCTAGACATAGATCTAGACTATAAAATCAGTAGAGGTGCTGGTCCAAAAATTGGGATTGTCCCAGAAAACAAGGATATTCTCATAAACCAGGACAAATCATGTCTTGATAAATTGAGATTGTCCTTGTTTATGGGGACAGTTTTATTCCACTTACCCCTGCGGGACAAAGACAGCAATTACGGGGATTAAGAGTGCTAAAATTAGATTCAGTGACCTCAATTCCCCCCACTTCACCATCTATTTTCATGACTTGCCGTCTTCCAATAATCTTGATATGAAACCTGATATGATTTAGTTACGTTAACTAGCGCACTCAATTGATGTCGGCACTTGACAGGTGAATGAACATTCTAGATTTCTTATGTAGAGAAATCTCCCCGGGGGGCCACTTCCCTTGACGAGTGGATACCATGCGCGACCATGTGGTCTCGAAAAGCACCCTAAACACGTATTTTCCATATTCTGAAAATGCACCCCTTAACAAGTATTGGCATCTGAAACCCTACCCATAACAAGTATTGGAAACAAAATGATACTCTTAGCAAGTATTCCCTGAAATGAACCCCTAAACAAGTACAGCGATATTTTATTGTTATGTCACGGGTCCGTCGGTCGTCGGTTTTACCTTTACACACCGGTTTAGAACGGTCCCATCTTCCACACCTCTTGCAAATCGGACTCTAAACACGTAGTGTTGGGGCAAAAAGGACATCCTTTATTAAACATTTTAATTTTGTTTTATCATCCCCGCAAATTTGACCCTAAACATGTAGCTTTCCTAGCGAAATAGATACCCTTTTTTCATTATTTTTGTGTTTTTCACACCCTTGGCCTTATCACGTTACGTATGTAACGTGCCCTATCTTGAAAAAGACATCCTTTTTACGTGTTTTTTTGGTCGCGCATGGTATCCACTCGTCAATATAAGTGGCCCCCCCCCCCCCCCCCGGAGAAATCTTTGAAAACTGAGACAGTCCCTTGGCTGTAGACTAATCCCAATTTTCTGACCAGCGGCACCCAAGGATTCATTACATGCCGCCGCGCACAGAAAAATCAAGCCATAGAAGTCGTGTGTTGTGGACCCAAGAACTGAAGAAGTGAGATCCCAGCACGCGCGACCCACTAGTTAGAAATCCACTGCCAAATGCGGTTCGTGGTGCGAGGTTAGTATACTAATAGACTAACCTCGCAATACGTGTGAGTGCTACTGACTACTGCCTGTAGTACTTTAGTGTAAATATCATACTCATCATAGTCATAGACATAGTTTACTATTTTACAAAAAAATAAAAATGTGCGGGACAGCCACACCAGGCGTTTGTACATCAAACCATCCAGATCTGATCCCCATCTGCAAGAATCTTCAACCCTGAAGGAGGCAGATGTAACCTGAAGAAGAAGATTAGAAGATCCAGTCAGATCCATTCTGCCTTAGACAGCTGGCAGCCGTCTGTTTCGAGGAGTTTTTTAACGTTTTTTTATTTTTTAAATTTCTCCTCATACACAGACGGCTCGCTATCGTGCAGCCACCGTTAGGGACTTACAATGCAAAATCCCCCCGTCGGGGCTCTTCAATTTTTGTCTTTAATGAATCAAACTTTTGAAAATTAACGCGACCGAAATGCAAATTAATATTCCCTCTTGGCATTAATTGCCAAAAAACGGGGAAAATCAAGTTAAATGGAACAAAAACAGTGACTTACCTCGGCTGTCGCGCAACTTCACTGCCCTGTTTTATCCGAACTTAATACACATAAACATATGGCCATTGAGTCCCCTGTACAGATCGCGCTAGAACTTCGGTCTCTGTATTTGGTGAGTGAAGCCAACGGAGTTCAGCTGAACAACTAACATAACAGAGACCGAAGCTTTTGGTCTAATTCTGCCTAAGCTGCACTCCGTGCAGTGCAGTCCCACACACTGAATAACATGTTGGTCAACCAGCATGCACCGGCACCACCACGGCACCAGATTCCAGAAAGGCAGCCGGCAGAATCACATTAACAATCACAGCTGATCGACTGTGCAAGTCACAGCTTCGAAAAACGTCATAAGACAAGGAAAAATGAAGGTGGTATCAACTTACCTGAAGTTTCAATAAAATCTATCGGCTAGACGTGAATTAAGTGAGAATTCAAGGGGAATTCAGAGATGGATGTCGCTTCTGAATTCCGCCACTTCCTCACTGATGACACATCATTGATCGATCGAAAATTAATAACGCTGAAATTAGAACAGTCGTTTTCTCCATTGAAAAATTGTACTTTACTTTTTGTTTTAATTTGTGGGAGACTCTACTCATGAAAAATATTAAAATGCAATTTTTTATTAACATTTTCTTTAAAAAATATATATTTATAATTTTGCTTGACAAACAAGCAAAACATTTTTGATTGAATTTGTAATTTTGACTAGTTTAAGACTAAGTAAATAAGGGGAACCCCCATATTCATGATGACGTATAGTCCTTTGCCAGGACTGTTCTACTTTTCAGTTGATCAATAACACAATCCTCGACCTCTACGCCCGAAATGAAAACAGCCACACGATTTCCGTGAAAGAGGGGATAGCGCGATCACTGGAGATGGCGCGCATGGGAGAATAAAGCAAGGGGAGAGAAATAACAAGTACACCGACGTCTAGAATCTAGACTAGATGACGTATGGAATTAGGTTCGAGGTTCGAGCCCTGGCCTGCGGAGCATTTCATGAAACGAGTTATCGGGTATTTTATTTTAAAAGTCCTGTGTTATCCGACAGTTGCCATAGTAACAATCCTTCTCAGCCAATCAAAAACAAAGAAAGTTGTCAGATCTGACAACTTGTCGGACAAAAATATTGATGAAAACGCTCTCCTGGTCACGTTTTTCGGATCGGATACGGAAAAAAATTGACCGTTTTGTACGTTGAATTCTAATTTGTTTGTTATTTGTATTATTATTATTGTTATCATCGCATGCTCACATATCCTCTCCAAAGAATGATCAAGGCGCCTGACAATTCAATAAAATTAAACAGTAAATTAGACAGGGCTCCACACTAACCCTTTTTTTTCTACTGGTCCAACCTATTCATGTCGGACCAGTAGATACCCAGTTTTTCCATTTTTTACTGGTCCGAACCTAAAATCTACTGGTCCCAAAAAATAAAGAAAACATAAAAAAAGGCGCGAGTTTATTTTGCTGTCCACCCCCCCCCCCCCCCAAAAAAAAAAATGAAGGAACGAAAGACAAAACAGTGGCGGATCCAGCTTTTTATAAAGGGGGGGTTGGGGTGGTATGCGAGGGAGCGTAGCGACCGAGTCCAAGCGAGCGGAACGAGCGAGGGGGAGGGTGTGGGAGGGGGGTGTCCCCCCTCCCACAGTAGGGAAAATTTTTGAAAATCTGTGTGTGAAAATGACGTTTTCTGCATCTAAAAAAGATAAGATTTTAAAAAATGGTCCCCGGATTTTTTTTTTGGGGGGGTTGCAACCCCCCAACCCCCCCTCTAGATCCGCTTCTGCAAAAAGAAAGAAAGAATAAAAGAAATGAAGGAAGGAAGAAAATGAAAAGAAACTTAAAGAAAGGATAAATGTGAAGGAAGAAAAAAAAAGAACCAAAGAAGGAAAGGAAGGAAAGAAAGAAAGAACAAAAATAAGAAAAAGAAAAAGAAAAAAAAGGAAAGAAATGAAGTGAGCAATAAAGAAAGAAAGAACAAAAGACAGAAAGTAGTGAAGGAAAGAAAGAAGAAGCAATAAAAATGAAAGAAAGGGTGAAAGGAGAGATGGAAAGAAGGAAAAAAGAAAGAAAGAGAAGGATTGAAAGAAGGAAAAAAGAAAAGGTAAAATGTAGATAGAAGGAAACAAGAATGAAGGAAAGAAATAATTAAAGAAGGAATTAAGGAAGGGAAGGAAGCAAGCAATAAAAAAAAGGTAGAATAGATGAAAGGAAGAAAAAAAGAAAGACTGAGAGGCAAAGAAAGGAAGGAATGAAGGAAAGAAAGAATGAAAGAAGAAAGGAGAGAAAGGAAGCAAGCAGTAAAAAAAAGAAAAGGTAAAAGGATAGATTGAACAAAGGGAAAAAAGAAAGAACAAAAGACAGAAAGAAGAAAGGAAGGAAGGAATGAAAGAAAGAGAGAAAGGGCTGAAAGGAGGAAAATCATACATTAAAAAAATAAATTAAAGATTGATCCAGACATAAGGACACACACAGCCTGCGGGGTATAGGAATTAATATCCCTATTGGTAGGAATTAATATCCCTATTGATTACTAATGCTTTTTTAAATAAGTCCCATGTGACACGCAACATTATTATGATGATTTCACTTTTGCTCTGCGCAGCATTAAATTTTGTTCTAAATTATTTTATATTAAATTGAGACGGCTAATTATTGATCACATTACGTTATAAGAACCATTTGACATGCCCCCAAATGAATAAAAAGTCTTCACTTCCGAATGAAGTTGATTTTGATTTTTTTTTAATGTTTATATTTGACACCGGGAAAAAAATCAATATGTTGAATTTATTGTAGAAGTTTATTCTTAATGCATATTATTATCATCAATGTTATTTATGATTATGTATTGGAAGATGTCCGACATTGTGTTTTATTGTAACACTCAAGAAAAAAAATGGTGTTAAATTTATAAGTTGTCAAGGTATTTATCAATTTGTAAAGACATCAAACTTCTATTTGTTATATATATTTTATTTTGTATATGAATTGAACTTATCAATAAAAACTACTTAATACAAAAAAATGATAAAGAAATGCCAAAATCATACAACTGTCGGTATGTAAAGAGGGTAGTAAGTTAATGTGTTTGCAACAAATACTTATGTAGCCAGAGCGTACTAACAATATTTGTTAAAGTTACTACATAAACTACACAGGAAAATTATAAATAAGAATTATCCAACATTAATTTCAATTTACGTTTGAAAATATTTAGAGAGGTACTATGTCTTATTTGTCATCTTCTTCTTCTTCTCCCCCATCCCTCCCCATTTTTGCTCTTCTTTAACCCACCCCTATTTATTTTTGGGGGGTTGATTAATTGGTCCGGGTTCGGTGGCAAGCACTGTTTCATTATGAACAGAATAGTCTCACTAAATAAATAACGCAAACGCAACTAAATTTTACTGTTTGAGAATCATCTGATACGCAATCGGAACAAAGAAGGCAAATGAATACTAATCAAACTGGTCCTTCTGAAAAGAAAGGGGCCTTTGTGCCTTTTGTGGGGGTAATTTTCCTAGGGTAAAAGGGGGCACTTGTTTAATCAAAAATGTGTGGGCCGGCCGGCCGGGATGTACTGCGTCAACTCCCCGCTTTAGTTTGACTGTCTCTAATTGCACATGCTTGTCCTTCTCTTTTCTGAAATTCATTTTTATTGATAAAAATTGATCCCATATTTTTCAATTAACATCCTGTCAAACATTGTCAAGAGGGGCGAAATTTCCTGATACCCCCTCCCCCAACCTTCCTAAAATTATAGTTTTCGTGTATCTCTACAATCGTAATAATTCCCTTTCTCTTTAATGATGGCAGTACAGACTTTGGAAAACAAAACAAATCTTCCTGCATCGTGTTTTGGATTAATTTCCAGTCATCAATATCAAGCATGACTTATCCACATTTTCTTAAAGATTGAAAAGAAATTCTATAATATGATTGTTCAATACAAATTAATGTGGTATGTTAATTATTGTTTAATGGTTGAAATAATACAATTTCTTTGTTGTTTTCATAAATTACATAACAAGGGAACTTATTGATGAATTAGAGAGGGGTGCATGCGGGAGGACTATGAAAGTATGGGGCTAAATTAACATGCATAAAATCACATACACATTAATGAGAATTTTACGTTTTGTCCGGGCGTTTTGTGCATGGTTACTGATAAGAGTAGTGGGCTACAGGGGCGTAACAGTGGTCGGTGGCCAAATTGGGGGGGGGGGGGGGGGGGCAAGAGCCAAAAATTTCCCGGTCATATCAAATTTTGACATATTTATTACAAAAATCAAATTTTGTGATAGATTTTGACATGATATCCATAAAATTATATTTTACCCTTCTCCTTTTTTCTAATTCCTCCCTGAACATGCTGAACATGTGGAATTAGCATTGTATAATACTATATGATTCAGTCATGTTGGTCCTTATTGTCAAATCTATAGAAAAAATAAAATATTGTATAATTCAAACAATAAAAAACAAAAGAAATAGTGAGTGATGGACATCATCGACTGACTCACCTAAATTTGTGCATATCACTGTTTTGTGTCATAAGCGAAATTTGTATATGTCGTAACTTTCTTATTTTACATCTGATTTTGATGAAATTTTCAACACTAGAGTCTATGCTAGTTTGATTTTTCTCTATTGATTCAAGTCAGCATTTTCATGGGGTGGACTTGACCTTTAATTTATTTTCCTTTCTTACTAATCTTGCTATATATATAGTAGGTGTATTCGGAATGATTTGTTCTTTCTTAAATGTTCTTTTTTCCTTCTTTTTCCCGCTTTCCTCTCGTTTTCCATTTAAAAAACACGTACGTTTTTTTTTTTCTTTTCATGCACTTTTCCCTTTCCTTTTCATTTTCATTTCCTTTTCCCTCCCATTCCTTCCCTTTCTTGCCACTCCCTTTGATGTTTTTCCCCGGTTTTTTATTTTCCCGGTAAAGTCCGCTAGGGGCAGCTTGCCCCTCCCCTGTTACGCCTCTTGGGGGTTGAAGCAAAAGTCTGATTTTTTTTATATATTTTTTTATTTTAAACAATTCATTCACATTCTTCTTCCTCTTATTTGTGCACTTGGGATATGGGAGGGCCTTGATCTTCCCTAGACGTTATAGACCTAATTATGAATACATAATCTTCAGAATATGAGGAACAATTTCAAGTAAAACCCTTTTAGAATTTAAAATAAATTACGCAGACTTAATTTGGGGCCCCTGCCCAGAATAGTTGTCTGCATCGCGATCGATTATATCTGAGCGGAGAAGCATCGTTTTGTATAGCGCCATCATCTTCGTAAACGTTCGCCATATATGCCAACAAAGCATTGCCAACGCCAACGGTGGTCCCCTTTGGCAAAGTTGACTTTCCAAAGCCAAATAATCAGGTACGTTCCATATAAATCATTTAGAATGACACCCGATAATCTAATTATGAATGAATAGTTACAATAGAATTTATTAATGGTATTCTTTTGGTCTCTATCGTCATGTTTTCTTTATTTTGTAGGTACGACTCGACTCCGCCGCGGCTCAGTTTATGGCCGGGGTTTATCATATGGCGTGACGAGGTTCCAGCGTGCCAGAGGCAGAGCAGCAGTGCACAGCCCAGTGGCTGCATTTTGTCTCGTGTCATGACATGACAGGATAGGCCGTCGCTCTAAGTAAAAGTTTATAACTGAGATGCTGCCGCTTGAATTAGGAGCCTGGCGCTGGCTTTGTTTTGGCCTTACAGAAGAGTGTACCCTATGACTATGTCGTCCAGTCCTTCCTGAATCAGCCATCGGTAAGCCTAAACTAAAGTAAAGTTACTAAAATAAAGTTTAACTAGACATAAAAATAACGGTTCCGGGACAGCCCGACCACCGGACAGCCCGACCCTGGACAGCCCGACCCGCTGCCCTGGACAACTCGTCCCGGTCGAGTTGTCCAGGGTTGGCTCTGAATCGGACAACTCGACCACTTGAATTCTTCTTCAACATTTCATGAAATAATATTTCAAACTTTACTTCAAAAGTATTTTCCCGCATAATCCATGTTTCTACAATACATTCTCGACAGAAAATTTGACATTTCAGTGCATTTTGAGCTATTTTGAAAGAAAATAAAGCGAGTTCCCTTGCAACGAGATTACCGGTATCTTGATAAATTGATAAACCAATACCGCCGGCGAGCTGTGTTCAAAGTCTGCAAATTTGAGTTGATTTTTCCGTCACTTGACATATTTTAATGATGAGAGGGTGTGCTATTTTGTATTTTCATATTCCATTTTCACATTTCCTCTACTTATTTAAAGTTATTGCATTTCACAAAACTGATACTTAATGCAAACTTTTGAGATAGTTCACCTGGAAAGGACACCTGATGCGGTGCTTCGCCTCGCCGGCCAGCTGGGCGACCGGATGTGCTGTGATTGTGACTGAGTGTGGCACTCGGCTCAAATAGCTATGCGAGGTCAAACTTACTTATTTTAGTAAATTTTTCCGTCTCTTGACATATTCCAATGGCGAGAGTGCTATTTTTGTATTTTCACACTTCTTCCACTTATTAAAAAGTTTTTTTAATGTCACTAAGCTGATTATAGGAGTATATAGGACAGTGAATGCGTGGTCGGTTTTGTGAAAAATAAACGAAAATTTAAAATGTCATAACTTTCTTATTTTACATCCGATTTTGATGAAATTTTCAGCACTATGCTATTTTGATTTTTCTCTATTTATTTAAGTCAGCATTTTCCTGGGGTGGACTTGTCCTTGAAAGAGCCATCCACGTAAGTTAGGGTTAAGTTAGTTGTCATGGTAATCAAATAGGCAATACATTTTGAAATGTTGTATATTCTTAAACCAAAGGGGCAATTAATTAATGCATGTTAATTTGTATGGTTACTATTGTAGTTTTAAGATTGTCCATATTGTTACATCGACACCCAAAGCAGAGGATATTGTTCTAAATTGGAGTTACGATAACAAATATAACTATGGGCACACATGAATTTGTTCATATGTCTAGGCTTTACAAAAAAAAAAAGTATTGTGAATATTGGGTTCTATTACTTGTGAATTTTTTTTCTGCTGAACATTTTACCTTCAAGTGCTGATCATTTTGGAAGAGATTAAGTTGAAATTGGAGGGATGGAGACGATGATATGAAAAGGATGGTTATGAAAAGTGGGTTGGAGATGATGAGAGGAAGGATGGAGATGATGAGGGGATGGAGATGAGAGGAGGCATGGAGATGAAAGGAAGGATGGAGATGAGAGGAATAGATGAGAGGGATGGAAATTGTGAGAGTAAGGATGGAGATGAGAGGAATAGAGAGGGATGAAAATTATGAGAGGAAGGATGGAGATAGAGGGATAGAGATGAGAGGAGGCATGGAGATGAGAGGGATAGAGATGAGAGGAGACATGGAGATGAAAGGAAGGATGGAGATGAGAGGGATAGAGATGATGAGAGGAGGCATGGAGATGAAAGGACGGAGATGAGAGGAACAGATGATGAGAGGGATGGAAATAATTATGAGAGGAAGGATGGAGATGAGAGGGATAGAGATGAAGATGAGAGTAGAGTTGAGGAGGCGATGGAGATTAGAAGAATTGAGATGAGGGGATGGAGAGGAGGGATGGAAATGAAAGAATGATCTTAAACGGATGGTCCGAGTTGAAAATAATTATAGCTTGATAAATAGAGTAGAATTCACAGAGCAAAATGCCGAAAATTTCATCAAAATCGGATAACAAAGTTATTGAAGTTTAAAGTTTAGCAATATTTTGTGAAAACAGTCGTCATGCATATTCATTAGGTGGGCTGATGATGTCACATCCCCACTTGTTCTTTTGTATTTTATTACATGATGTAAGTTTTATTCAATTTTTTTCCTCCAAGAACTAGAAATTTATTGCTGCAACTTATTACATTATAAGGGAGACATAATGAAATAATGAAAAAATGATTTTAAGTAATAACATAAGAAAACGGAAAGTGGGATGTGACATCATCAGCCCACCTAATGAATATTCATGACTGCTTTCACAAAATATTGCTAAACTTCAATAATTTTGTTATCCAGTGAATTCTACTCTATGTATTAAGATATAAATATTTTCAGCCCGGACCATCCCTTTTAGAAACATCACCACCAACATCATCTCTATCATCGCCACCATCACAATCAGTGCCATCATCACCATCATCATCATCTCTATAATCACTATCGCCATCATTATCATCACCATTATCTTAATTATCATCGCTATCGCTATATTCATCGCCATCATTATCATCACCATAATCACTCGCTATCATCATTGCCATCATCATCACAAACATCATCGCCACCAACATCCTTTTCATCATCTCAGGAATATTATTGAGAACCTCTTGGAAATGATGCAATCCCGAAGGCAATTTGACTCGATCTCATCAGTGGCATAACTGGGTTTATTCAGCTTTGGGGGCACTGGGGGCCTTGAACTTTTGTAGGGGGCACCAAGATAAATATGTTATGGGATAGTCCTGCAGACCAAAGTTTTAGAAAATCATCAACCATTTTTGCATCTCCATCCCTGTTTCATCTCAATCCCTCCTCTCATCTCCATCCCAACTCATGTAAACCCTTCCACATCATCTCCACCACTCATCACCATCTCCATCCTCATCTCTAAACCTTATCATCTCCATCCCTCCCAACATCATCCCCATCCGTCCTCTCATCATCTCCACCCACTCATCATCCACACCCCTCTCATCAACTACATCACTCCTCATCATGGCCATCCCACCTTTCATCATCTCCATCCTCCCCCCTCTTCATCTCTCCAATTATCTCCATCTGATTACCATGTGACACAACATTTGCTCCTGCGACAATTGCCCCGGGCTTAATTTTGTCCCTTTCACAATTGGTGGTGCAACTGCTTACGACCTTTCACTGTTGCAATTCTGTGCAACGTATATTGTGACCAAGTAATCGCAAACGATCGCACAAGCAATTGTGAAAGCCCCTTAAAGTTGAATTAAGAAGACGATTCCAAATATTGAGATATTTACATTAATAGCAACCTTACAACCCCCCAAACACTAATAGGTGATTCGACCCCCCATTTTCTTTTTTCAAAATAGTGAATTTGAACGATTTATCCCTACCCATTTTCCCTGAGTTCGCTCCTGCAATGCCTACCGAGACGGGTGTTCTTTGAGTGTGACGTCACCGGGGGGTATTCGGTCCCGGTGTAGTAATCAAGGCAGTGCCGTTTTGTGTACTATGCACGTACTCCTTCATATGCTGGAATAACTGCAGTTGAAGTTGTATCTGCGAGCCATAGAACTTGCAAAGAGGAAATGATTAAAATATTTGTGGCCGTACTATTATTCCAAATATGTGAATTCCCTCAGAATGATACCATAGACCCTAAAGGAATAATTTCAAGGTGAATAATATGAAATTTGATCGAGATCTTCTCACCAGTCGATAACGTAGCAGACGTGTTATTATGACATATTTATCCGCGTGTGACGCGGCTCTTGCAAAAAAACACAGTTGGTTGCGGAATTGCTTTGTGCCGACCGGCCGCCCGCTCCGGCGCAGCTAGCTGTCGAGCTACCGTACCGTTCTTGTTGTCTTCAACCATAGAGATGTATACTAATTACTATATATCTTTCTGTCTTCAACTCACTTCCGAATTGCGTTTGTATGTGTGACGGTGACCCCTAGCGTAATTAAATATAGAAAACAACTCAGAAGGCCGAGAAAGAATACTATACGTTTGGTTCAAGATTGTTCTGTGGAATGAGCTATGAGTGGAAATGATCCAGAGAATATAAAAGTGGAGTCAAAGACAAAAGAAAAGAAGAAAAAACGCCAGGGGATCGCTGCACGGCCATGAACTAAGTCGACATACCAGACCATAACAGTACACTCAATGCCTGGGTGTTGTGTGTACTAGTATTATGCGTTCAGCGCGCGCTGAGCTAGCCGCCGGAATTACTTTCCAGCTACTCACTTGATTGAACATCGTGATAAAATAAATGAGAAATAGTGAAAATATCATTCAATAACTCACTGTTTGCTATCTTACATCATGATTGAAGAGTTCATGGTGGTTATTCATACTGTTTTTTATACAGGGAAAGTAAAGATTTGTACATATCAGTCCTATTTATTTGATTTGAGTTGCTTTGAAAAAAAATTGTAAAATATCTTTCTCTCTCTGCATAGCATTTCTGTATGACATTCAGGCACCTCTTATACTAAATTCCCCCCGGTGACGTCACACTCCGAGTGACTTTTCTGTACACTCGTCTCTCGGGCTCTGACAGGTGGCTAATTTCATAGACTTTCAAAGCAAAATATCGAGAAGGCAGAGGATTATTGTGACATGCTATGTGTTTGAACAACTTATATATACTATATATTGTATGTAGAACCTATATTTATGGAAACTCACCCCCTTCTTAATTCAACTTTAAGATAGAGGTTTTAGGGTTGCAATAGAGTTTTAGGTTAGGTTTAGGCCTTACTGGTTGAAGCTGTTCATAAGATTACGGTGTGGAATTTACAGCGGAGCAATTGTTGCCAGAGCAAATGTCATGGAACCTGTCACCACAGCTCTCATTAAAAGGTAAATATTCAGCAAGAAAAAGGATACACAATAGTGAAAGAACCAAATATTCAAAATACTTTTTTGGAGTTAAGTGGGTTTTATTAAGTAATCAGATGTAAAATTACATAGTAACACATATTGAACTTCAGTGTATATAAAATTTATTATATCCCACATAGATTAAATACTGGTTCAAAATTTCAAATAGTATTACATTATCAAATATGTTATTATGATGATAAATATGACTACAGCATAGTCTTATTTATCATCACAATTCCAGTTGGGAACAATATCCTCTGCTTTTGGTGTTTATGTAAAGCTAACAATAAGGACAATCTTAAAATTACACTAGTGCCAATATAAATTAACATTAACAATTGCACTATCAGGAATATACAATAGGCCCGTTTTGAAAGTCAATTTTTGATGCACGTGTACACGGCGTGTTTTTCGGTCGTGTACACGTGTACACGTTGTAAACACTCTGAGAGCGAGTTGTTTTCATGTCGACACGGACCTGCATCAACATGTCATTAAAAAGGGGGTCTATATAGCCTAAGTCACGGTTTTAAAGCTTACCAGAGAAGTTTGAAGTATCAATCCACAAAAATTGGTGCAAATTAAAAGTTTACTCAGCTTAGCAGCGCATTAAATTAATAAAGAATGCAAAAGAAAATCAGTGCAGGGCCCTGCTAGCGCCGACGCTCGTTGGATGCGCATTTTGTATACTGTACCGTACGTGCATGCACAGATCGCTGCAGAATGAAGTGTAACTGAAGTTATCGATTGATTTTCATTATTTTGTTGCCAATTTGAGGAGCGTTTGTTTGTAGGCTTGTAGCACATGTGTACGAGCGTATAACACGTAAGTTGTAGCAATGATCGCTGTTGCAATTGGTGATTCTCAAATTGGCTATGAGTGTAATTGAGCAACACTTTCGAGACCGGAGGCGGAGCAGACCCATTTCGTGGTACAAAAACTTGAGTCTCCAGAATGTATGTGGATTAAATCGGCGATTTTGGAAGTGAACTCACTCTAGATTAATTGAAATATATTGACATATTAGTAATTAGAATATGTGCAGTGTCTGAGAACTATGATTTAATGTGAGGCTGTGAGCTTGTTCACTGATTTTGTAGTCCCATGCAAGCTTTATGCAGATGCTACCGTGTACACGGTGATGGAATTTAGTACACGTGCACTGACTTGACCGTGCGTGTACACGTGTACACGTGTACCCGAAACGGGCCTAATATACAACCTGTTATACATTATTATATATGGTTTCCATGGCAATTAAATGATCCCTAACTTAGCTAGAGGGATTTTCAACCCTCCCTCATCTTTTTTTTGTCATACAAAAACTGGCCATACAGAGTTTGCAATTCTGGTGGTCTCAAAGAGCTGGAAAGATAGAAATAAAATAAAGTATTGACGATATAGTAATTTCAACTATTTGATGCTCTGCACCTCTTTTGCTACTGAAACAAATCGAATCATTTCAACCTTTAATTTAGAAGCAAATACATTTTTAAAATATATTAAAGTTAAGTTAATTGCAACTAATTCAATCTTAAAGGAAAAGTTCACTCTGAAGAAAAGTTTGTTGTAAAAATAGCAGAAAAACAATAAAAAAATATTGGTGAATGTTTGAGGAAGATTAAAAATGTTATTCAATTTAAGTTTGGATTTGTGGCGTCATAAACGAGCAGCTGCCAAATATATTATGTAATATAAAGTGCATGAATTTAATTTTTTTTAATGGTTCCTGATGACTTATTTTTGTTTTCTTGTCATGTTTGGGTGTGAAATGTTTTGTCTTTTGATATACAAAAGGTATAGTAAAACCATTTTCTGAGAAAATGACAATTGATTTTTTACCATTCACTATGTAGAAATGCTGCTCGCATATGACATCACAAATCAAATAATTGAAATTCTAATAACTTTTCAATTCTTTGATGGATTTTCCTCAAACCTTCGGCAATATTTTTTTTTTTTTCTGCTGTTTTTACAATAATTTTTTTGTCAGGGTGAACTTCCCCTTCAAACTCACTTGAACGATACTTGGTATCATCTAGAAGATATGTATAACATAAATGTTCCACATGAATTAAAGGAGAATGAAACTCTTGGAGCAAGTTAGCTTTTGTGAAAGCAGAAAAATCAAAGAATGAGATCAACAAAAGTTTGAGTAAAATAGGACTAGCAATAGAAGAGTTATGAGCATTTGAATGTCGAGATCACTAATGCTATGGAGATCCTCCCATTGGCAACGCAACCAAGATCTATGATATCACAGATGAACAACTCTCCCCTTTTGGACACTGAAAATATACCCCAAAACATCTCTTTTTGCTCATTCTAATCATATGACAAACGATTCATCAATGATATAATGTTGTGAAACCTCTGTACTTGTCCTCTCATAAAGAGAACACCTCACCTTGTGATAGATTCTATAAAAGTGAGAATATAAGTGAAATAAGTACTAAAGCAATGAGGGAGTTGTACGTGTGTGACATCACAGATCTTGGTCGCATTGCCAACGGGAGGATCTACATGGCATTAGTGATCTCAATATTCAAATGCTCATAACTTTCTTATTATTCATTCAATCTTCCTCAAACTTTCAACAATATGTTTCTTTGATTTTTCTCTTTGATATGGATTCAGCTGGTTTCAAGGGTTTCATTCTCCTTTAAGCATAACCTCTACATACCCAAAATTAATTCAAATTAATGTTACAACTTCTACTAAACCTAAAAATGTAGTGGTTACTCACATTTTCAAGAAGCAATTTTGAATTTTTATTAATAAAATAAGAAAAAATAAGTTAAATTTTTGTTCAATTGTCCTTTTTTTTTTTTTATAAAGAATTTGAATAAAAAAAATAAAAAAAAATAAAACTTTGATATACCTGCATGAAGAGCACAAAAATGGATTTATTGTATCTAAGAAGCTGTATTTACCTCCGTCGATCAAGGGACTGCCGCTCTGATGCCCAAGTCATTGGAACTCAGTATTATTTCTGCTCGTGAAAGAAATGGAAAGGCCATCGCATGTCGAGTATGAAACCTCTTCTCATCCCGGGTGTAGGTGGTTGGTACCAGCCCAAGTGCTGGTATCCTCCTGAAGACCCGTTGTTTCCAATGGAAGTTGCATTAAAAAAAGTTGTGACAGTATAAACTGACAGGTAAAAAATGAGACACATGTTTTTCGATAACGAAAGGCAAGTTTTAGATTTTGATAAAAAAGTTAAGTTTTTCAATTACGGTAGAAATAAAAAATATATTTCTTTTTTCAATAAACTATTCCATATTGTAAACTTCATAACTTACATACTGAGACATTTTCAAATCTATTTCCATAATTGGTTTAGATGTTGGTTGGAAGCACAAATAAAAGGGGCGTCAAGGATGGTTTTGGGAAGCGCATTCCGACCACGCAGTCACTGTCCTATAATCAGCTTAGTGACATAAAAAAAACTTTTTAATAAGTGGAAGAAGTGTGAAAATACAAAAATAGCACACTCTCGCCATTGGAATATATGTCAAGAGACGGAAAAATTTACTAAAATAAGTAAGTTCGACCTCGCATAGCTAGTTGAGCCGAGTGCCACACTCAGTCACAATCACAGCACAGCCGGTCGCCCAGCTGGCCGGCGAGGCGAAGCACCGCATCAGGTGTCCTTTCCAGGTGAACTATCTCAAAAAGTTTGCATTAAGTATCAGTTTTGTGAAATGCAATAACTTTAAATAAGTAGAAGAAATGTGAAAATGGAATATGAAAATACAAAATAGCACACCCTCACCATTAAAATATGTCAAGTGACGGAAAAATCAACTATTGGATTATCAATTTATCAAGATACCGGTACCGTAATCTCGTTGCAAGGGAACTCGCTTTATTTTCTTTCAAAATAGCTCAAAATGCACTGAAATGTCAAATTTTCTGTCGAGAATGTATTGTAGAAACATGGATTATGCGGGAAAATACTTTTGAAGTAAAGTTTGAAATATTATTTCATGAAATGTTGAAGAAAAATTCAAGTGGTCGAGTTGTCCGATTCAGAGCCAACCCTGGACAACTCGACCGGGACGAGTTGTCCAGGGCAGCGGGTCGGGCTGTCCAGGGTCGGGCTGTCCGGTGGTCGGGCTGTCCGGACCCCCAATACCCAAAATAACTGATGCATGATTGAAAAAGATGATGACATGACCTTTTTTTTTTTTTTTTTGGGGGGGGGGGCATTTCAAGCCTGTAAGTATAAAGAATGATAGAGGCCTGTACTAATACTATAGTTGGAGGGGGGGGGGGGGTGTTTGGATGGGTTCATTGACCCCCCTGTCAAACTCAAAATCAAAGCCAGGCAAGAAAAGGGGAAGTAAAATGAGCTTTGTCTTTGAGAAGATCAAGAGCAGAGCCAGAGAGGAGAGAAATGAGACAAGAATAGAGGAAAGAAAAATAGAAGAGAGTGGGAGCAAAGAGAAGAAAAATTAAGGTCTGGTCTGTTCAACACCAATTTTTCATAAAGCCTAGCTGTATGTAGGCCTAATTGATTTATTTTGTAAAATAAAAGGCCGGAAAATACAGGAAAAACTATGGAAGGAGTGTTTTTGTTAGGTACGTGTATTCGGCCATGCGTTACGAGTTGGGCCAGTTTTAGGTGACAGGCGTTCGCGACATGAAAATTGCGTCATTTTTCTTTTGAACCTTTGTAACTTTGACATACTTCACCCATTGTACATAAAAATATACATTTTCTGATGGGAAATTAACTGAGGATTCCAAAAATGCATTTAAAAAAGGCATAGGGTATATGATTTAGAAGTTATGGAACAATATACTGTAACGACGACCCGGTTTGTCCTACGAGTCTCGCTATAAGAGTCTAAGAATAATGTCGAGGATGGCCAGAGTCAAACTTTTGTTGATCTTATTCTTTGATCTTTCTGCTTTCACAAAAGCTAACTTGCTCCAAGAGTTTCATTCTCCTTTAAATAATACAGTCGAAGCGAATAACAGTCATTACACAGGAAATTAAAGTTCAGTAGTTTATTACTGTTCAAAACTTAATGAAGGTGCAACAGAGTATGTGATGATGACAATTAAACAAACTCCAGCGATACATGGAATATGATAACTGAGATAACGTCGAGCGATGCTGAAACAATTATAAGAACTTAACTTGTGATAATTCTGAACTGAACTTGGGCTCAGACGACTAAACTGGAATACATGTTAGACTATGCTCGGAAAAGACTCTCGAAATAAAAACTAAGCACTAAACTGAGATGCTGCTCGCTTATATACACTTTCTGGACATAGCATGAAGGTCATCCCCAGCACACAGCAAAAACCCAGATTCAGGGAGGGGAGAGAGAGAGAGGGAGAGAGGGATAAGGTCAAATAATAGAATAAGCACATAACGACCAATACACTGACCACAAGGTTAAACTAGTAGTTTGGACATTAGGAGTTGAGGGAGAGAAGTCTGAAGGGCAGGGCAAAGTCGAAGTGAGGAGAGAGAACGCGGAGGGAGTTACAGAACATAAATGTGTAGCCAAGGTAATAAACAAGAACAAGTTTCTGAAAGTAGTCGCAAGGTTAAAGAGAACTACACAGGTTTGAAAGTCACTGGAAAGGGAAAAGAGAGGAGGGATGAAAGTTACTGGAAGGAGAAGTGAGGAGGGTTGAAAGTCACTGGAAAGAGAAAGTGAGGAGGGTTGAAAGTCACTGGAAAGAGAAAGTGAGGAGGGTTGAAAGTCACTAGAAAGAGAAAGTGAGGAGAGTAAAACTTCTGAAAGTAGATGCAAGGTCGCAAAGAAGGGAGATGCGTTGTTAGCAATTTCTGGAAGACGAAGGAAAGCCAAAGAGAATACAGAGTGGACAGACCAGAAGAGTTTGACCATGAGCAATTTACAGTATAAGAGAGGGCTTGGCTGTGTGCAGGTTACTGGGCAAGTTGAAAGTGACATTCACAATTTATCTTAGCAAGACATTCATTGCATAAATGAGTCGAATACAATTTGATATAATAAACACTAATTAAAGCTTAAGAATGGAATTATATACATAAACATAATAAGAGAATATCGGAACATCAACCAAAATGCGTGACACTATTCTCCCCCCCACGGAAGATATCGCTGTCCCCAGCGATGAAATGGGAATATATTAGAGAAAGGAAAGAGCGAAAGAGAGATAGAGAGAGAAGGACGAATTAAGATGGAGAGAGG
Source organism: Lytechinus pictus (assembly GCF_037042905.1). Taxonomy (NCBI): domain Eukaryota; kingdom Metazoa; phylum Echinodermata; class Echinoidea; order Temnopleuroida; family Toxopneustidae; genus Lytechinus; species Lytechinus pictus. The sequence continues at coordinate 23,751,723 of NC_087250.1, forward strand.
GGAAAAGAGGAAGGAAAACAGCCAAAATAAAAAGAAATTGTGGGCATACATAGATCATACATAGATCATACATAAAAGTAACTGAACATGATAACATTATAAAAACAACTATACATATACAAACAGGCGTAGTAGCAACTCTGACAATTATGTAGTATTGACAAAAATGTAGCAAGTGACAAAAAAAATTGTTTTAAAAAGAGAACCAGACCCAAGAACAGGATTGGAGATGAGAAATTGGAAAGTTGCTTGAGTGTTAGAGAAAGGAAAATAAATAGTGAAGAGAGAAAGGGAGAAAACGAGGAAAGGGTATCAGTGATCTCCAATGAAGGCTAAACGCATAAAATGACCAACATAAAACTGTTCCCCACATGAAACTAGCCACTAAAAGTATGGGAATAATATGACATGTGTGGCACTACTCAATTTCCTTCTAATCAGAAAAAAAAAATAAAGCAGAAAACATCCATAAGCAAAACTGTGATAGGAAATCATCAAATAATCTCAAAAGTACACAAAAAGCCATTAAAAAAAAATCATTACAACTCAAAACTGGATTATGACATAGAAATACAAAAATATATGACATTGAGCAGGCAATATGCCTTTAGTTAAATCGAGCAATATATAAGAACGAAATTACTACACAAGCAATACAAAGTTATGAACAAAATAATGGAAAGTACACATGAAACCTCAAATATAAAACTGGAAAATATGCAAAGTAATCATCAGAAAATGTATAACTGAAATGTGCAAAAATGTTCCTGATACAAGAACCCTATAGTATTTTCTAAGCCTAGTATTCTCTTTCCTTTTGTTTTCTTCCTACTATTTACAAGCAATACAACATTCCATATTCAAAAGGGAGAAAAGTATAGTGCGAAGATGACAGAATAGGGTGAAAAGGAAAAGGTAGACAAAGGCATGAATATTAGCAAGATAATTGATTAAATGATATGAGAAAGAAAACCAAAGAATGGATACTGGAGAGAGAGAGAGAGAGAGGAGAGAGTAAAGAAAAGCAGAATTTGTCCAACAACAATTGCTTTTGCAGACCTATCACTAACATAATAATAGCATAATGAAGTAGAAAAAAAAATACAAAATTTTACACAGTGGCAAAAAAAAAAAAAACATATTGACACACACAACTGACATAGTTGAAAGGAATATACAAATTATCAAGGTATGCGAGCTGTCGTTGTGATTCAAAAACCAAAAATGATGGTCTCCAATATTCCAATCGCATGAATAGCGAACAGATAAACATATTGATGTGATCAACATAAACAAAATTTGCAAAACTATACTGATAGCAGAATAGAAATTCATTAGCACTATTACAAAGCAACACAAAAATTAAAATAACATCCAGGTGTCATTAATTCAGAACCATTATTTGTGAATTACAGTGTTACACATTGAAGAAGAATGAAGCAGGGGTGAGTAATGAAAGAACAAGAAAAGAGGATGAAAGTCGTGAGTGGAGTAGACTGTAAAAAAGGAAGCAAGTGTAGATCGGGGAGAGAATAAGAGAGAGGGAGAGAGACAGAAAAAGAACAGAAAACTTTATACAATGACACTTCCAAATCTACATAACCTATGGTACACATTTTCATGTTCTAGTGTCCAAACTTGTCAATAACTGCTCGTCTTCTATCCGATCGACGAGGGATAAAAGTGTCTTTTACTCTAGTCTGCGTGCCAGTAGAAGCAGTGTTTGAAAGAGTAATATTATTCCTAACCTTATCCGCGTGTTCTTTTACCCATTTTGGGATGTCGGTGCTTCGAAAGGGTTTGAGACGATCATGGTGAAGGATTTTAAGTTTACCCTTCTGTTGAGATTTGATTTCGAACACCAAATCACTCAGTTTTCTGGTTACAATACATGGTCCAATCCAAAAAGCAGACTTTAACTTAGGGGAAAGTCCTTTCTGTTTTGTGGTGTCTAGATAGTAGACTAAGTCCCCTGGCTTGTAGGTGTTCACTGATAGTCTAGAATCATAGTCCTTCTTCTGTCTCTTGGTTTGTGAGGACAGATGCTCACGAGCTATATTGTATGCATCCTTCATAGTAGAAACGATATTGGAGGCAAACTCGTCATAGTCATAGTTATTGATGTCGGGCTGGTCCACACCGAGGGAAATTTCAATTGGGGTTCTAACCTCACGCCCCAACATAAGAAAATTTGGCGAAAATCCAGTTGTCTCATGAACGGTGCTACGGTAGGCGGCCGTCAAGAGCGATAAGTTCATGTCCCATTCCTCTTGTTTCTTATCGACAAAAGCAGATATCATATTGACAAGTGTTTGGTTGAATCTTTCAATCATTCCATTAGATGATGGATGGTATGGAGTCGTCCTTGTTTTGGTTATTTCCAGCAATTTACAAACATGTTGGAAAAGATGAGATTCAAAAGTCTTTCCTTGGTCCGAATGTATTTCCAAAGGTATGCCCCATCTAGCAATGAATTCATTGACAACGATGCTGGCGACAGTACGGGCAGTTTGATCAGGGATTCCATAGGCCTCGATCCATTTAGTAAAGGTATCTCCCACTACCAAAACATAACGGTTGCCTTGGTTACTGACAGGAAACGGTCCCATGATATCGAGAGCGATGCGATCCATAGGAAATCCAGAGTTATATTCGCCCAGAGGGGCCTTCGGTTTGGAAGTCGGACGCTTTCGGGCACCACATTTCACACAATTTCCGATGTACAGTTTTACAGAGTCCCTCATCCCCATCCAGTAAAATTTTTGCTGAATCCTACTGAATGTTTTCTTCACTCCGAGATGCCCCGATAGAACAGACTTATGGTTTGATTCTAAGATGCGATCGCGGAGTGCGAATGGGACGACGACTTGTTTGGTTGTTGTTAGTCTATTATTAGTCATATGCCGTTTGTATAAGACACCGTCAGTTAATTCAAGCTGTGCCCATGAGAGCCATAGGTTCCTTACAATTGGGCTCTTATCATGAACTAATGCTCGATTTGGTCTTTCTTGAGATTCTGAAATCCAATTATAGACGATACCGACGTCGGGATCATCTCGTTGCATTGTCATTAACGTCTCTCGGTCAAAATCATTACGGATAATATCCTGCTGCCCAGAGTTCTCTCCAGCTAAGGCACCTGTTTCCGAGGCGCAGGGCAGGCTATCATTTGTTCTGACATTTACCGAAGAATGTTTATTTCTCGACTTCCTTCTCGATTTCATATTCCTTACTACTGAAACTCTAATTGGGGATGGCCAATTCCCTCTCCACATACTACTAAATACATCTCTCATGTAGCGTAATCCTCTAAACTCTAAAACAGCAACATACACGATAAACTCTAAAATCATCTTCGGAAGTCTACAAAATATCCTTGCAACGAGCTCGACTACGACCAGCATCATGACGACGATATCATACAGTCGATTCGAACGACTGGGTATCTCTTCTGGTTTCGATGACGGTGTTTGGGTGCTAATGTCATTAATTGGTTTCACGCATGTCCTCTGTACTTTCATGGCACTAATAGGAACGACATCGTCATCCTCGTCGAAGAATTTCGACCAGGCCTTATGCCGCTTGACACATGTTGTACACCCGCCACATGGTAATTGTTCGATGATAGAATCCTTGTCATAACAGTCACACGATTCAGGATCGCATGGAATTCTGGACATCGCATCAGCATTGCCATGATTCCTGCCAACGCGATGCTCGATGTCGAAGTCGAATTGGCTAAGGATCTCGATCCATCGGGCAAGTTGATCAGTGGGTTCTCTAAATGACATGATCCATCTGAGGGAAGAATGATCAGTTCGAATTAAGAATTTCTTCCCCAGTAGGTAGTGTCGAAAATGCCGAACAAACGAGACGATTGCCAGCAATTCACGTCTTGTAGTGCAATATCGGCGTTGGGTTCTTGTTAATGTCCGGCTAGCAAAGGCGACCGGTCTCTCAACTTCCTTCTGAGTGACGTCATCCCACTGGAGTTGAGATAGGACTGCGCCGATTCCTGACGAAGATGCATCTGCATCAAGAATGAACATGCCATGGTCGTCGGGGTAGGCCATGACGTTGTCACTCAGCAGTGCATCTTTTAATTGGTCAAATGATGATTGGCAGTTATCATCCCACACAAATTTTGAGGACTTTTCCAGTAGTTTATTCATAGGGGATGCTATCGATGAGAAGCCGCGAATGAATCGGCGATAATATGAACACAAACCAAGAAATGAACGGACATCACCTATCGACGTCGGCGTCGGCCAGTCGCGAACCTTGGCAACCTTCTCAGGGTCAGGCCTAATCCCCGATGCACTGACTATATGTCCTAGATATGATACCTGTGTCTGGAAAAGGTGACATTTACTTGGTTTTAGCTTAAGGCGGGCTTCTCCCAGGCGTCCAAGTACCTCGTCGAGACGGTTGATGTGCTCCTCAATAGTTGAGCTCATTACAATGATGTCATCAAGATATAAGATCAATGTTCGCCACTGCAGACCTTTCATGATTAATTCCATTGCACGCTCAAAAGTGCTGGGTGCATTGCATAACCCAAATGGCATTGTGACATATTCATAGTGTCCAGTCCGTGTACTAAATGCAGTTTTGTGCCTATCTTCTTCTTTAATGTCTATTTGCCAGTAACCTGACTGTAAGTCCAATGTAGAGAAGATATGTGCACCTCCTAAGCAATCTAGACAGTCTTCAATGCGAGGTAATGGATATGCATCCTTTCTTGTGACGTCATTTAATTTTCGATAGTCAACACAGGGACGCGTCGTACCATCACGCTTGCGAACATACACAAGCGGGCTCGACCACGCACTCGTTGATTCTCGAACGATGCCCATTTCAAGCTGTGTCTTGATTATTTTCTCTTCCTCGTCAATGAAAGCTCGAGGTGGCCGACGGGGACGTTGTTTGATTGGGACTGCGTCCCCAGTGTCAATGTTATGCTGGACAATAGAGGTTCGCCCAACATCAGTCGAAGAAGATGCAAATGTAGATGAATGTTTATCCAATAATTTAGAAAGTTCATTCTGTGTATCCTGGTCTAGTCCTTCACATGATTTCTGATATAACGATTGCAAGTCATCTGACCAGCTGTTCGATTGAACGTCCTCATTCAAACCAGCTTTCACTGTACAAATACTTGGTTTCGAACTGTTCATAGCATTGGTATCACACATATATACATTGTCGATCAATTCGATAGAAGCTATTCGCATACCAGCTCGAAGATCAATTGGTTCATTTGATGTATTAGCAACTCTTACTGGTATGTCTATATCATTCCGAGTAACATCAATTAGAACAGATGCGACATTAAGATCATCTTTGTTACATGTATGAGCATTTTTCTCAATTATAGCACAGATTCCAGAGTCAGAGTCAAAATTATTTACCTTTCCTGGTACTATGAACTCCGAATTGGGTGGTACAACAATATCATATTTAACATATACTGCACCTACTTGATTGCAGTCTTGAATTTCGATAGGGATTAATAGATTGTCAATATGAAGTCCGCGTCGAGCTTCTAGAATACAATTATAATGATGCATAAAATCAAATCCAATCAAGCATTCATCACTTATGTCTGCTATGTATGAAGTCCAAGAGAAATCCTTACCTCCAACATTCACAGTTGCTTCAATAGTTCCATGAACATTTAAAATTCCATCATCAGCTGACTGAAGTTGAACTTGACTGGATAAAGTAACTAATTCCGGGCGGGTTTCTATTGGCATTTCTCCATAGAGCTTGGTGGACATAACAGTCACCGCTGCTCCAGAGTCGACCAAAAGTTTACACGAGGCCCCATTCACACTGCCTGAAATATACGCTGTCAGTCCGTTTGTTTTGTCAATGCGTATTATCCTGGGACCTGGTTCAACATTTTGGGCCGTGACCTGGTCGATGGGGTCGGCCCTCCCTAGTTTCCCGAAATATCAATTGGAGCTTCTACTCCCTGCTGTCGAGGAAGTTGTGGCGGCTGAAAATGTGCGGGTTGCTGCCATGGCTGAGGTGGTGGAGGCTGAAAAGTTTGTTGCCACTGTGGGGGTGGTGGCTGCAAATATTGGGGAACAGCTGGTCCATGTCGCGGCGGAAAACGGCAGTTGCGGGCAAGATGACCGAGCTTTTGGCAGTTATAGCAACGCAGTGGTGGTCGATCACGTGGTTGCTGTTGTGCCCTCTGCTGCCTGATTTGGTTGTCTGGTTCCAGTCGAGGCTGCTCGAACAATTTTGTGAGTTTGTCGATCCTCTCATCAATTGACAGGATTCGGCCCCTCAACTCGAGAAATTTGTCATTTCCATCATCTCTTGTAGAAATGGCTCTAACTGGACGATTTCCTCTTCCGGATTCCTCCCTTAGATTGTGAAATCGCTCAGCTATTTCTCTAGCTTCCTGGAGAGTCGCTGGTTCTTGCATGCCAATGGCCATGGCCATCGAATTATCACCGAGCCCCCGCAAGAAGTGGCGAGTTCCTATCATTTCTTTTGTTGACGAGTCCGCTGTTGCATATCCAAATGTTGTCAGCCGCCGAATATCCGCAGCATAGTCGGCGATTGATTCCTTTTGTCCAAGCCGACGTAACTCTAGCTGGGATACAAAAGTGGAAGGCGTTTTTCTGGCAGCAAATCTATTTTCCAGAGCATTTTCCAGCTGTGCAAAGTCTGATAATATGGCTGGAGAAAGTTGCTGGAAGACAAAGTCAGCCGCATCTCCACGCAGGCATGCTAGCAGACGTAAACGCTGTTCAGCGGCATCCCAACAACAAGTTGTCGCCAAGTTCTTAAATGAGGAGATGAAGCTCTCCCATGGACGGTTGATCCCATCATATGGCTCCTGTGGTGGTAATTGCACTTTAACCCCGGTGTGAAAGTCTCTAGTGGGAGAGTAGGGCTGTTTGATGTGATCATCGATTAGTTCGTCTCCACTAACACTGTCATTCTCCTCCATTATTTTTCTAGTACTCGCTAATTCCGCCTTTAATTCACGGATCTCCCGCTCCAGATCTGACTTGCGCTTCCTAGGTGACATATTAGCTATTAAAACAGGCACGTGTTGAAGTATGAGATCCCACTTCTGACACCAGTGTAACGACGACCCGGTTTGTCCTACGAGTCTCGCTATAAGAGTCTAAGAATAATGTCGAGGATGGCCAGAGTCAAACTTTTGTTGATCTTATTCTTTGATCTTTCTGCTTTCACAAAAGCTAACTTGCTCCAAGAGTTTCATTCTCCTTTAAATAATACAGTCGAAGCGAATAACAGTCATTACACAGGAAATTAAAGTTCAGTAGTTTATTACTGTTCAAAACTTAATGAAGGTGCAACAGAGTATGTGATGATGACAATTAAACAAACTCCAGCGATACATGGAATATGATAACTGAGATAACGTCGAGCGATGCTGAAACAATTATAAGAACTTAACTTGTGATAATTCTGAACTGAACTTGGGCTCAGACGACTAAACTGGAATACATGTTAGACTATGCTCGGAAAAGACTCTCGAAATAAAAACTAAGCACTAAACTGAGATGCTGCTCGCTTATATACACTTTCTGGACATAGCATGAAGGTCATCCCCAGCACACAGCAAAAACCCAGATTCAGGGAGGGGAGAGAGAGAGAGGGAGAGAGGGATAAGGTCAAATAATAGAATAAGCACATAACGACCAATACACTGACCACAAGGTTAAACTAGTAGTTTGGACATTAGGAGTTGAGGGAGAGAAGTCTGAAGGGCAGGGCAAAGTCGAAGTGAGGAGAGAGAACGCGGAGGGAGTTACAGAACATAAATGTGTAGCCAAGGTAATAAACAAGAACAAGTTTCTGAAAGTAGTCGCAAGGTTAAAGAGAACTACACAGGTTTGAAAGTCACTGGAAAGGGAAAAGAGAGGAGGGATGAAAGTTACTGGAAGGAGAAGTGAGGAGGGTTGAAAGTCACTGGAAAGAGAAAGTGAGGAGGGTTGAAAGTCACTGGAAAGAGAAAGTGAGGAGGGTTGAAAGTCACTAGAAAGAGAAAGTGAGGAGAGTAAAACTTCTGAAAGTAGATGCAAGGTCGCAAAGAAGGGAGATGCGTTGTTAGCAATTTCTGGAAGACGAAGGAAAGCCAAAGAGAATACAGAGTGGACAGACCAGAAGAGTTTGACCATGAGCAATTTACAGTATAAGAGAGGGCTTGGCTGTGTGCAGGTTACTGGGCAAGTTGAAAGTGACATTCACAATTTATCTTAGCAAGACATTCATTGCATAAATGAGTCGAATACAATTTGATATAATAAACACTAATTAAAGCTTAAGAATGGAATTATATACATAAACATAATAAGAGAATATCGGAACATCAACCAAAATGCGTGACAATACCAAAATATCTCTGCAAAAAATACAAAACTTTGACCCAAGGAAAAAGTAGTATTACTGTACCCAACAGCTTTAAAATATCCATTTTTGAATTCCTCTCATCCAGTGCTATATAGCATTATAATGTAGGGTTTAACTCCATAATTAAAATAATTTTGTGAAGCCTCTTTAGACATAGTTTTCAGGATGGAGTATATTTAGATATGATTAGGAGTGGGCTATAAATGGGTGATTTTTGGTTTTACTGTGGCAACAGTTTTGTTGTATTCCTTTTACCTTATCTCAAGATGAAATGACAATATTTTTGTCTCGGGTTCGAGAAAAAAGTGTGTGCCGGGCCAAAATCCAAAATGGTCGCCAAAACCCACCAAAATCACATTTTTGGCCACAACTTCTTATTTGGTGGTCTTTTTCTCTGGTTTTGGTGTCTATTCATATGTTATTGGGGACAGGCAATTTGTTTTTCCTAAAATTAATACTTTTAAACCATTATTTGTAGAGTTAGAATGTGATTTTACTTAAATTTACCAATTTTTAGTGCCCTTTTTCAGTCAAAAAGTGGGTTTCATCGTCTAGTGGTTCTTGGATATTAGATGATACCAGTTGAATAGTAGTAAGCAGCTTCATATATTATGCTTTTATTCCTCTTAACTGGGATTTGCAGATATTTGCAAAATATATCTTATCAAATAAAAGAAAATGCCATTTATCCATAGGGGCTATATGGTATATAATATACTGTACAGACTGCATATGCATTGACCACCATGATATATAACAAGGCCTGTATACAGTGTCATAGAAACGAGCTATTGAGGTTTAGAATTACATTGTGAATTGTGAATTTGATTGCTTGTCAGCTATTAATGGACATGATGTTGCACATAAACATCACATACACGTATAATAGATATGTACATCACTTTTTTAGCCATATCTTGTTCATTTAGAGGGTTTTTTTAACCTGGTTGTGGTGTCCAGCCCTATTTTTATGGTGTCAGGTAAACTACCTTAGTGATGCTGATCAACAGCCAAATCAGAATAAAAGATTCCAAGATAAAGGTCAAGTCCACCCCAGGAAAATGTTGACATGAATAAATAGAGAAAAATCAAACTAGCATAGTGCTGAAAATTTTATCAAAATCGGATGTAAAATAAGAAAGTTATGACATTTAAAGTTTCGCTTATTTTTCACAAAACAGTGATATGCACAACTAGGTGAGTCAGTCGATGTCCATCACTCACTATTTCTTTTGTATTTTATTGTTTGAATTAGACAATATTTCATTTTTAATAGATTTGACAATAAGGACCAACTTGATTGAACCATATAGTATTAAACAATGCTGATTCCACATGTTCAGGGAGGAATTAATCGTTGCATCACTTGACAATGAGGAGAAAATTAGAATATTTCATATTTCATATAATAAAATACAGAAGAAATAGTGAGTGGATGATGTCATCAGGCTCTTCATTTGCATACCGACCAGGGTGTATATAACTGTTTTGTGAAATTAAGCGAAACTTTAAAATGTCAAAACTTTCTTATTTTACATCCGATTTTGATGAAATTTTAATAGTGTTATGCTTGTTGGATTTTTCTCTTTTTATTCAAATCCAACTTTTTGTTGGGGTGGACTTGTCCTTTAATGATATTTACCTCTCTTCGCCCCCTGAATTAACGTATTTGACAAAGCATTGTCTTCAATTTCTGAAACAAAACTTATCTTCCATTTCTGAGGCATTTCTGAACCGGTGTGTTGGCTCAGTTGGTAGAGCGTCCGTCTCACAACCGGGAGGTCGGGGGTTCAAACCCCGGCCGCGTCAGACCAAAAGATGTTAAAAGATGGGAGTTGCTGCTACCCTGTTTGGCGTTCAATGATTAAAGGGATAGAGCCTCGTCGATCTGGCGCTGCACAGCGGCTGCTGGGCCCACGATCAATTGGGCAAAGCAAATTTTCAGAGTATTTCATTTCATGTCTATTTCGAACAATAAATTATGGATTTCTATTTTCATTTTTCTATCTAATTCTAAACCTAAGAGCTAATTTCTATGACACTAGTTTATATACAGACCTTCGTCATGGTGGTCAGTGCATCCATGGACATACATGTGTGCAGTGCATTATGTACAGTACATTGTATACTGTATAGCCGCTATACAGGTACATGTAGATAATGGACATTCTTTTATAAAGGTCAAGTTCACCTCAGAAAAATCTTGATATGAATCAAGAAAAACGTTTACGGTAATCAAAGAATAATGATTAATCAATCCTTTCTGATTACTTTATAACATCTTCCTGTAAGCTACCATATCTGTAGTGTTTACACATTGCTTATTAGGAAAGGACGCTTTGTTTGCGCAATCATACAACCGGGTATATTGCTATTCAAGAAGATGGATTAGTAAAAATAATAATAATAAAGCTTAATAATTACACTTTTAAATTATTAATGAGTATACGAATAATGAATGTGTATGCGTGCAATGGGAAGAATATTTTCATGAGATGAAAGATGTAAAGTTCCATTCAACGAGGCGTTAGCCGAGTTGAATGGAACTTTTTATCTTTCATCAAATGTAAATATTCTTTCCATTGCACAAATATTTACATTCATTATTTGTTTTATATAACTCATATAAGTTACAAAGTTTTTAAAAATGTAAAAAAGGAATAAAAAAGATAAAAGATTAGGTTGGCCTATTTCCAGCAACTAATTTTTCTCTGATAATTGCTAGTCGGTGGATAACACCATGTATCGACAGCTCATCAGCCCTTTGCTTTCATGTTTGTGACGCGCATTGCTTCATGGATCTGAGTCGAGTGCGCACAGTCAGTTTGATCTGCGCTAACTTCATGCGCGCAAACACACACACACACATACACAATAAGTAGACATACACATGATTATACTGAGGGAGCGCTAGCGCGCGTACCGTGCAATGGAAAAATTACAAAATGCACGCAGTAAAGAATGGACCAAATATTGAACACCTTTCAACCAATCAGATGGCAAGAATCTTTGTGTGAGTTATATAATTACAATTAATCTATTAAAACTACCTATCATCATTATGAATTATCAATAAAAGTTAGCATTGACTGGTGGGTGTGGTCCATCAGTATGCTACTAGTATGCTTTTCACACTACACTTTTTTTCCTTAACCCCGGGAAATTGGTGGGGCTAAGGGGAGGCCTTAGCGGCTTAGCCCCACCAAGCTTAGCCCACTTCGTTTTCACACTACGTTTTAGCAAAGTGGGCTAGCACGGTAAATAGTACGGTACTATCTGGCCCTGCAAAAAAGCAGGGTTAGCCGGCTTATTGTGGTGCTAGCACCACAATTGCGGTGCTAAGAGATGCAGTGTGAAACGAAACCGGGCTAAGGAAAAGTGGGGCTAAGCAATAGCCAATCACAGAAGTCGAAATTGCACGTTAATCACGCTCTGTATGGTAAAATCATCAATATTCATGAGCTGTGGGATAGTCCGGGGTTAAGGCGTTAACCCCGGCTAAGCAGATAGTATGGGGTTAAGAAAGACAGTGTGAATCCAAAAAAAAGATAGTATGGGGTTAAGGATAGTCCGGGGTTAAGGAAATGCAATGTGAAAAGCATATAGGTGTATTTGCTCCTTATCATCCTCCACCTTGCACATGTTTTTCATTAACCAATCATTAAAAGGGGAATCAACATTACTTTCAAAATCTTTTTGGTATGACTGCATTTGCTCTCATCATTTTTTGTCCAACTACATATAGGTGGTTTGAAATAAGATTAATAAAACGGCTGTTTTCGACTCGCCGTACGCCGCCGCTGTAGAGCAAATGTGACCAAGGTATTATTTTGACACCAAATACAACATAATTTCATATCTTGTACGTCAGCAGAACAAAATAAAGGAATATACCCAAAATTGTCGCGCAGATGTCACAACTTCACCTATTTACCAGCCCAATTCAAAACGCATGGCCATTATTAAAAAAACCATAAAAAAGAAATAAAAAGCAAGGAGCCTTTTTACATAACTTTGTGATACGGTGCTCGTGTAGAGCCTTAAAAGGTATTAAGAGAACTTTTGTATTTACAAGTTAGGTCCCATTCAGTGTTCACTTGTGAAGTCATTGTAAATTTAATTCTTGTTTTTATGCTTCATTAATTCTCTGTGCAGTTGTGAACTCTGCCCTGTCTATGAGTCTAACATATGCTGGTTGGCCCCGACTGCACTTACAACGTATTGTAGCGATCTAACTTAAATCAATCATAATTTTTGTTGTTATTTTACAACAAAATTCACTTGATAATATTCCCTATATTCTTATGAGTACAAGTGAGCCAAAAAAATCTCATTAAAAATTGAGAGAAATGTATTATTTTCTTGGAAAACCCTTAGCCAGTCATTTTCAGACTGAACAGAGCTCAGAGGATGCACTATTGGCTAATTGGTCAACAATTAGATGGCAAGTCTCCATGCTAATGAGCTAGTGAGCAACATTTATCAAAGTCCTCTTGTGGCTGAATTCATATCAGAGCGTTGTGGCCCAGTGGATTAGTCTTCGGACTTTGAAACAGAGGGTCGTGGGTTCGAATCCCAGCCATGGCGTAATTTCCTTCGGCAAGAAACTGATCCACAATGTGCTGCACTCAACCCAGGTGAGGTAAATGGGTACCGGTAGGAAGTAATTCCTTAAAAAGCTGTGTGCGCTATGAACGCCTAGCTTAGCCGGGTAATATAGGAGCGCCTTGAGCACCTAACAAGGTGGATATGTGCGCAATATAAATACCCTATATTATTATTATTATATCCAGGACTGCCAAATCTTGTGAATTGTGAGACTTTCTTTCTCAAAGAATAACATGTATCCACTCTATCTTCAGGCCTCAACAATTTTTTTTAATGACGGTACTATTATTTTTGAAGGTCATACAAAATGAAAACAATTTAGAATCGTGTACCCTATAAAAGAACACACATAAGTTTATTATCAGCAAAGTAGGCCCGAGTCATTACGTTTATTTTGATTAAAAAATTTTTTTTTGCTATAAATGGACGTTTAAGGTAAAAAAAAAAAAACCTTCACCAAAAGTTGCTAAAATTTCATATTTTGTATCTTTAAATCCATGAAATGGTCATCTGTTTGCCACATTTCCTTGGAATTGTTTTGATTTAGTTGGAAATTATTAAGAATATGAATAATATTAAATATTCAGCTCTTTCTCTACTCTGGGAAAGATCGTTTTATAATATAACCAAAAAAAAAGCCTTCACCAAAAGTGGAGTGGCTAAAATTTAACATTTTGCATCTTTAGATCCATGAAATGGCCATTTGTTTTCCATATTTCCTTGAAATTGTTTTGATTTAGTTAGAAAATATCAAGAATATTAAGAATATTCACCTCTCTCTTGTCTTTTCTTCATCGTTTTAGGATGTTACACTCGGTCACTATTTTTTTTATTGCGGTCCCACCTGTAGATTCATAATGTTGCAAATTTAACTGAACACGATCGTTAATCATTTATGATCGTTTTACACTTGGTCAACACCATGAAAGTCTACATGTGGGACAATAATAATAAAAAAAAACATTTGCCGAGTGTAACATTATTAAAATCAGTAAAAAAAGAGCTGAATATTTTATTTTTTGGTTGTTACCAACTAAATGAAACCAATATCAAGGTAATATGAAAAATAGATGGCCATTTCATGTACTTAAACATTCAAAATGTGAAATTTTAGTCACTTTTGCCCTTTTTTTTTTTTGGGGGGGGGTGCATCAGCAAATTATGCAAGATTAGTGCATGCGCACATACATGTAGAACGTAAGATGAGATGGCATGGTTCTTTGAACAAGGTACCTGGTGATAAATGATCTGTATCTGGGCTGATTTTACATCAGTTTCCATTGTTTTTTGACTGGTTTGACATGTGTGAGATATGTGATTAGTGAGATGTGATTATCACTGATATTTTATTATTTTATTTCCAAAACAACCACTTGCCCGATCGGGCAATTGACTTTGAGAAATGCTTGCCCGCATGTCATTTTCACTTGCCCCGGGCAAGCGGGTTTGTCGTGCTCTGTTAAAATGCTGAAAATTTCATAGAAATCGGATCATAACAAATAACAAAGATATTGAATTTTTAAAAGTTTAGCAATATTTTGTGAAAATAGTTATATGCACGTCATCATGAATATTCATTGGGTGGGCTGATGTCACATCCCCACTTTTCCTTTTCTTATGTTATTACATGAAATCATAATTTTTTACATTTTTTTCATATATGTAATAATATACATGTTAATAATGTGTGTCTTTTATAATGAAATAAGTTGCAGCTGTGTATATCTAATGCACTAAATCACCTGTGAATCCAATTTTTTCAGTTCTTGGTAGAAAAATTTGAATAAACCTAATTTCATATAATAAAATGCAAAAGAACAGGTGGGGATATAACATTAAGTTGCTCATTGAATATTCATGAAGACATGCCTAGAACTGTTTCACCGGAATAATGCAAATCTTTAAAATGCCATAACATAACGATTTTGATTAAAATTTTCAGTGTTTTGTTTGTCTGATTTTTCTTTATCTGTTTAATTCAAATCATATTTTTCTCAGCCCGGAGCATCCCTTTAATAACATGTTCCGTACAGACCATACTGCATGTGTAGGACAGTTACGTTAGGGACATTTTGTCCCCATAGAGAACGTACAGAATTTTCCCCATGATTTCAAAAATTAAAATAATAAAAAAAATGGAAATAACAAAAGAGTTTTTACTTTTAAAATGTTCTATTGAGACATGTATATTTGATATGACTGTAAAGGATATTTCGCCATGTCAACATTTTCCCCTTATTTTTTTCATGGTTTACTTTCAAGAATTTCTTATGTATTTGAGTTTCATATTTTTCAATTTTCACAATTTTTTTCTGTTTCAATTATTTTCATTAATCAATATACATGTAACAAAGTCTTTTGAAAAAACTAAAGAAAAGGTGAATGAATCACTTTTTGGAGCACTCTTGAAATTGTTATTCTCTATTGACTTTCCCCATGCGCCATGGGTTAATAAGGCACAACTTAATACAAAAGAAGTAAATAAACTAAGCAACTTTGAGGTTACGTGTAACTGTCTTTAATAACCATGGCCAAGAGACCAACACAAGGTGGCGCGCTTACACTTTGCGATTGCAACATCGAATCATCAGTATAATACGATAACAACACACTGGCGTGACTGCCTTTTACTTTTCCCATCTTTTTACAATAAAAACTGTATGACAAAATCATGATGATTCGTAATTAAATCACTATTCCATAAAAAGGGTTAGACCTTCACTGGTGTAAGACTCTGATAAATCTAGTCACCAATGTATCATAACAAGTCAACCAAAAAATTACTTTTTTTCTTTCCAGGGCTCTTTTTGGAGAAACTTAAAAATTTTCCAGGGCTACTTTTTCATTTTCCAGGGCTCTTTTTCCACTTTCCAGGGCTACAATTTCTACTTTCCAGGGCTACAATTTCTGGAGCTATTTCGCGGCTTTTTTGCGTTTGTGTGTGTGTGTGTGTATATATATACACGGTAGCTAGCATATACCAGGGAAGTATAACACTTCCCTGGTTTGACCTTCGCATTGTTTCTTCGAAGTGATTGTTTATGATTTTAGTGTTGTGATGATAGATGGATTTTGATGCTTGAACGATATCTGAGTTGATTCATGGACCTAATACAGACCTATTCAGATTAAATCATGGAGGTAGAACCTCCATGAATTAATCCAAGTTTGAATGTTTGATACTTGGTTGACGTGAGCTTTGCGTGTTTACTATTTAGTGTTATAGCCCATTTGTCAAATTAATCTAGAAAGATCTGTATTCGTGTCTAAAGACAATGTAAAAGAAAAAGAAAGTTCTGAATTTGTACAATTCTGAGGTAATTTATTTTATCATACAATATAGGTACCTGCAAATGTTATGAAGTTGAACAAATATCCTTCGTACATATTTGACTGAAAGTTATTTAAATGACACTTTTTAAAAAAGACTTAAAATTATTCATACAAAATAATGATATAAGTCATAAAGGTCATTGAATTGTTAAGCGTTCGTATCAGTTACACAGATTCATGACAAAAAGGCCTACCAGAACGTAAACTGGCAATTTCCATCATCCATCATGAATGCCTAGCCTTGCACAGCCTCTAATTGAAATGAACTTATCCACGTCTTTGCAAATTTTACCTGACCTAATTTCTCCACACAGTGAGAGAGGCCATGTGGCAGCCAAACCAAAACAGAATGAAAAGGGCGGCAATCTCGTACCCCCCCCCCCCCCCCACCACCACCACAAGAATATCAGATTTCCAAACATGTGCTTCTCAAGATTGTGCAATACATGACGGAGACAAAGAAAGTTATGTAAACAAATTGCCGAGGGTTGATGTCCCTGAATTAAGGGGCTAGTCTACGTTTTCAGTCACTTAAGAAAATGGCGAACTGGCCAAAGGTGAAATACATCATTGAAAAAAAAATGAATGTTTGGATTAAAATAACGAAGATTAAATGAAATATGACTGAAAAATATCCATAGTTGAATCTCTACTTTTATTACTGACAGAACAATAACATCATTTTTTTATTAACTTCTTGCCAATATTCCAATAAGGCAAGACTCCCATTTAAGACTAGAATGAAAGAAAAAAAATCAAAGCATGATTTTTTTTAAAGGGATAGACGAGACTCTTGTTTTGAACAGAGATATAAAAATATTTAAAAACAAACAAGAGGTGATAAACACTTCATTAAAATTATAATGAAGTTCGTAGTGAATTACAACTTGTAAAAGGAGAAATTAACAAGAATAATAGGGAAATAAAGTTTGGAAGAAAAGAAGGAATGAGGAGAGACAAGCTTTGGGGGGAAGGATCAAGATGGGTGGCTGCAGCTCGACATGGGGCTAGAGAGTGTACATAAATGGGAGGGGGGGAGCAATCATCTATCAAGTCGCCCAAAATCTTACACCTTCACCAAACTTCTCACACAATCCACACACAAATCCCAGTTCATGATACAATCACAAGTGTCGCTCAACACTGGTCTCTACTGGCATTTTACAGTCACACACACAGAAATACACACTACACACAATGCACACGATGCATCCCCATACCACATGCAGTCACACTGAGCCTAAAGCACACAAGCAGAGAAACGTTCTGCTCGAAGTATATGACTCCTCGGCTCTAAATTCTACATTTATTTTATCTCAGTGCTTGGAGTCGGCGCTGGGGCCGATTTTCGTCCATGAATGAGAGAGCATGGCAAAGACTTGAGTCCCTTTATCTCAGAACCGCCGCCGCTTGGTACTCGAGTCTCCAGAGATCAGGGTCGACTCCCCGACTCTGGCATAGAGAATCGGGTAGACTCGATTACCCGGCGCTGGCTCCCAAGCCTAGTTGACGGGGGCGATTATGAGTTTTGCAGTCGCCCTTGTGTGAATGTTTTTAGCCCTTTTCCGGGGCTCTTTTTGGACTTTCCGGGGCGAATTCGCCCGCCGCCCCCGTGTAATTTTTTGGTTGTAACAAGTTGAATACTAAACAGGCATACCACAACAAAGGTCACAATTAAAAAAAAAACATCAAATGGCAGCACCACTTCTCATCTCTCTCCATCATATAAATTGACGAAAAACACAGGTGGGCTTACAAACGGATTGACAGCAAATCATTATCCCCGTCTAGACAGCGGATTGCAAAAATTGGACCCAAAACTACTCCAAAACACAAGGCTCAATTAAGGCTGTGCACTAATAGCCAATTCTCGACACAAATTAAACAAGCATAAACCTGCATTAAAAAGGAAAACATGCATATTGGCAAATAAAACAAAAAGCAATACAATGACCTCAGTGCAAAGTTTCCACATAGCAAATAGATTAAATGCACAGTTGAACGGTGTCACCCTAAATAGCAAAAACATCTGTGTATGATAAAAAAGGATGGCACAAAAAAACAGGACAAAAATTACTGAATTATGAGCAGTCTCATACCATCTCAATGAGATAAGAAAATACTTGCAAAAACGGAAATGGATCAAATAGAGGAAACAGCCACTTACCCACAACGTATGGCTGTTTAACTACATAAAATTGACACAAGGAACTGAGTAACATTACTAGGTATAATGCATGATACACACAAGTTATACAATGTCTGAAAACAAGGCATATAAATCATTATTCAGAACAAAAGTATACTAACTAATATCCAAACAACACAAATCATCTTCTCAAATATCACTGTAGGCACACATTAAAGAATCAGCAAATGTCAGATAATCATCACCTGTCCAGTATAACGTCATAAAAATACACATCCACAAAATCAACAACACTCATAACTGGCAGAATCACTCACCCAAAGCACATCACAAATTACATCATGAAACTGTTTATTGTGATCAATCAAAATAACATACTATACTGTATACAAAAAATCATTGAACCCCAAAATACCTGCAAATAATTATAATAAAATATCCTGACAGAAAATTACAAGTCATAAAATTTACATGGCACTCCTAACCTTCCTGATTGAACAGAAATATACCTGCAAATAAACATAACACAAAAGTACATATAAAACCAAGTAAGCATGCTGTCCATATCGGCTAACAACATCAAGTGATGAAATGTATAAAAGTCCTGATAGAATGTTCTTCATAATCACATAATATGGCCAGTCCAATTATAAAAGCAGTGTCCAAGCTCACGAAAGATGTAGAGTAATCACTGTCCATGGAAAGAAGGTATGTCTACGTAATCATAGGTCTTGAAAGCAAGGCGAGCGAACACTGTATCAAACAATAAATGTCTCTGGAGCGTTGATAGGCGAGAATCATGAAGAAAAGTCCTAGGTAGGGACCAACATCTTACGGTCTATGAAACTTTACCACTGGGATAGACAGACCAGCAGGACCATACCCTGGAGTAGCATGGGGCCGGTCTGGCGGACGAGTGTGAAGACATCCTTCAGGGTTGGACAGATCAGCAGGACAATGCCCTGGTATAGCTGATCTGGAGGACGACAATGATGAACACCTTCAAGGACAGACAGATCAGCAGGACCAAGCTCTAGGGTAGCAAGGGGCTGATTTGGAGGGCGAGTACGAGGAGCGACACCAGTCCGGATTGAATGAACATGGCTATTAGAGACTGGGATGCTAGGTGAGTGCTTACATTCGGTAGGATACGATGCTGGCGGGATGAACGACTTACAGCTCTGCGGGATCAACCCGTTCACGAAACATTGTACCCGCGCCGGACGGATAACTTGCGTAGTAGAGCTACTGCTGCTGACGTTAGCCTGGCACGGAGGCATAGCGGTTACCCCGGTGTTTGCTCTGTGGCGGTTACTCGCGTTGAAGGGTAACACCGAATCGGCCGATGGTGTAACGGACACAGTATCAACACTACTAGAAGTGTCAAACATGTGATCAAGAGGCAGTACGGTACCTCCACGGTCAACGACAAGGTTGCTACCTATGCAGCGATCCAGTAGCATATCGAGTGATATGTTAGGCAAAACTGTCTCATCAGGCAAAGTCATGTTAGGGAAAATTGTCACATCCGGCAACGTCAAGGTAGGCGAAACTGTCACATCAGGCAAAGACAAGTTAGGCAAAACTGTTACATCAGGCAAAGTCATGTTAGGTGAAATTGTCACATCTGACAAAAAGCAAGGACCATGGTTCTGACTAGGATCCAAATCAAGGGACTCTGTAAAACTGCAGGTCACATTGGATTGGCAACAATCCCAAATTACCAAAGGCTGAAACTCATCGGCAGAAAGTGGAGAGCAACTCAATCCACTCAGAGTAGTAAAGGCAATATTACCATGCCTACAATCAATGCAATGGAGTGAAGAAGTTCTGAAATCACTCAAACGTAAAACAGGAGGAGAGCATGAACTGCTTTCATAAGTGTCTGTAACTGTACACTCTTGGAACAATGAAGGCACATTGGCATCGGTATCCTGACCAATTACATCACTAACAATAGACCCTACATTATCTTTCCTTGTTTCTTTTACATCTCTCATGTGACCAATAAGCACATCATCTCCATTAGCTTTATCAACCACATCAACATTAGCTTCATATCCAATTTCTTCATTCCATTGTTTCACATCACATTGGTCACTTTCATGAACCAGACTATCACTAGTTGCATACTCAACCTCTTCATTCCATCCTTTCATGTCAGCACTGTTTGTTATTTTCACCTCACCATCACAATTCATGTATCCATCAACTGCATTACATTGTTTCACATGAACTATGTTAGAGTCACTACCTCCACCATCACTACTCTCATAACCATCATCTACATTGCATGGTGTCATTTCACCTTTGTTAGTTTCATGCACCTCACCATCACTAGTCTCATCTCTTCGGTCTTCATTCCGAGATTTACAATCATTACTTTCAGATTCATCTATCTCACTATCACTCGTCTCATATCCATCATCTTCTTTGTGTATGTTAGTGTTTACTGGTGTGACTGTGGTCCCTAATGTAACATGATTATGAATTCCACGACTATCATCAATTGGACTCTCATTTTTCTCGCGTTCCTGATCATTTAGAATGAGATTCGTAACCGTATGTATGCCGGCGAGATCAACATCATACAAACACGGCGGAGCTGCTCTAGATGACACACCATAGCAGAAAGTAGCACCGTCTCCAAACATGATCAACTGCTTGGAGGGGCGAACCGAAATATCGTTCTGCTCCATGAATGGAGCCCCAGCAACAATGCTACAAGAACCTCTCAAGTAATCATCTTGGACTACCACACCATCAAACCAAAGTTCACAACCATCGTAAAATAATGTGAACTGAGCCACACCCACAATGTGGGTCTGACCGACGAGACTAACAATGGACACATCATCAACAAAATAATCATCAAAACCAAAATCATCAACAAGAATCTCGACACCAATATCATCTGCTACAGATTCAGTGATTAAATTGAGCTGTGATCCGCTCTTCAATTCAACATTAATCCGCGAATTATCTATTGTGCGGGCACAAAAACAAGGTTTATTCAATATCTGCCTGCAAGCAGAAAACTGGCGCAACCTTGGTTGCGACGACCTGCTAGCCGAACGCCAGCTCGACGCATCGTGAACGGCTGCCGCGGCGGTCAACGCGGCCCTGGCCATGGTATATGTGGGACTACACAAATTTATATTCGGGAGGAAACCCAACCCCTCGTCTACCACCGATAGAACACGGCGTGCCTAGCCCCAATTTATAGGGTTAAATTAAATTGGGAAGGCTTATTTATACTCGATGGGTGGATACAATCCAGCTGCCACCACGCCATGGGTTAATAAGGCACAACTTAATATAAAAGAAGTAAATAAACTAAGCAACTTTGAGGTTACGTGTAACTGTCTTTAATAACCATGGCCAAGAGACCAACACAAGGTGGCGCGCTTACACTTTGCGATTGCAACATCGAATCATCAGTATAATACGATAACAACACACTGGCGATGGACATTGTGTACGAATGTTATATGTAATATGTTTTTTGTCTCACCTGCATAATTAACCGAAGGTTAAGTTTTTGAAATGACAGCATAACTTAGAAAATATATGGACCTAGTTCATGAAACTTGAACATAAGGTTAATCAAGTATCACTGAACATCCTGCATGAGTTTCACGTCACATGACCAAGGTCAAAGGTCATTTAGGGTCAATGAACTTTAGCCGAATTGGGGGTATCTGTTGAATTACCATCATAACTTTGAAAGTTTATGGATCTGATTCATGAAACTTGGACATAATAGTAATCAAGAATCACTGAACATCCTGTGCAAGTTTCAGGTCACATGATCAAGGTCAAAGGTCGTTTAGGGTCAATGAACTTTGGCCAAATTGGAGGTATTTGTTGAATTACCATAACTTTGAAAGCATGTTGGTCTAGTTCATAAAACTTGGACTTAATACCCCCATCTCACTAGATGGCGATTCCACTGCGATCATCAAAAATCAACAAAGCGTGGTATAACGTAGCTTGATCGTGCCTTGATCTTTTCAATCTTCTCCGTCGTACCTTGATCTTTTCTGAAGCGGCAAGGATCGCCACCATCTTTATGGTCTCCACAAAATTTTGAACATGTTCAAAACTTACGTTGTGAGATCGCGGAGGTGCTAAAGCGCATCACAATCGAGTCATGAGCGTATTACAAACGACATGTTCGTAGCTGTAACGGAGCCCCAACGCATAAAGCGTAGTATAAGCGCATTAAAAGCGGCACCGATCGCCCGTGGTTTTCAGGCCCGTTCCCAAGACAATTCTGCTATGCTGCTTCCGTTTACAAGCCTTGCGCTCGACACGCTTTACACAGCTTCCACGACGCTTCCTTCTTTGGGTGGCATGTGGCACACGTTCTCAGCCCGCTACAGGCGTTCGCGTTGTGCTTTTGCTGCGCCGTTGATGACTGGGCAGCGATTGCGCAACAACCGTCCGCGCTGCTATAAAACGCCGTGCCGATGGTGGCGGATTATCATATTTGCAACAGATTACGAGGCGATACCACAGCGTTTTCAAACATACCTCCCAGAAAAAGGACCAGAAAAGGGAAAGCTGCCCAAGCTACCCCTCTTAGGCCGGCGGTCGAAGAGGAAGATCAAGGGGTTATGGTGGTGGTAGAGGAGGAGGAGGTAGAGGAGGAAGGGGTACAGGAGGATGAAAATCTTACTGCTGAGCCAGCTGGAAAGAGAAAAAAGACGCTCACATGTCTTGATGACGAAATGGGTTACCTCTGCAGAAATAAATAAATTGATTATGTTTTGAAAATAAATTGAATTCTAACCACAGTGACAGTAGACAACATCAAATTTTGTTAATGATTCGATCACTAATGTATTGATTGGGAAAGGCAATCTTTAGGGAGATTCTGGCATTGTGCCCCCCTCCCCCTCCCTTTTTATGAGTGCTCTCACATCAGTAGACTACTTCTTGTCAGCAAATTTGAAAGGAATTTACCAAATATTTTTGAGTGACAAAATTTGTGGAAAAAAATAAACAGAATATCAAAGATTTTTATGCTCTTTTATGAAATTCTGGATGCATCCCTCATATTAACTATTAGGCTCAGCGACATCTTTTGAATGAAATTTAAAAAATATATATTGACTTAGGTGACAGCCAGGATAATATATATTATGACTTAGGTGACAGCCAGGATCGGACCCTGTATCTTTTTGGCCTCCTCCTTCTCCTGTCCTCGCATTCAACTTTTAACTGATGTTCTTTTAGAATGCCAAGATGTATAAGTCCAACCAAATTCTAGACATCCATGTTGGTCGGAGGTTGGCAATTGACTGAAAAATGTGTCATGTGCCGCGATTAGTATGCCGATTGCTTGAAATCGTTTCAAGAGCCCATCATGAACGTAACATAATCGCTTCATTCGTAGCACCACCGTACCAGGTTCCTAATTAGCGTATGAGCCTCGTTGTACGATCGCTTTGATCGCAGAAGCAGCGCATCACATCTGCCTCGAATCGTCGCAAGAAAGTGGCATCGTCGTACTTTCAGCGTATTACCATCGCCTTCAGCGCAGGTCGGTCGCATAAAAGTTGCAGTGCAATCGTCTCGCAGGCTAAAAATAGAATTCGGGAAAGATTCTGCTACGATTTGCGGGATTTACACAGATCGCCATGGTCGCCACGATCGCCTTCCTAGTGAGATGGGGGTATTAGAGTAATCAAGTATTACTGAACATCCTGTGCGCATTTTAGGTCACATGACCAATGTCAAAGGTCAATGAACTTTGGCCATAATGGGGATATCTGTTGAATAACCATCATAACTTTGAAAGTTTATGGATCTGACTCATGAAACTTGGACATAAGAGTAATCAAGTATCACTGAACATCCTGTGCGAGTTTCAGGTCACATGATCAAGGTCAAAGGTCATGTAAGGTCAATGAACTTTGGCCACGTTGGGGGTATTTGTTGAATTACCATCATATCTCTGTAAGTGTATTGGTCTAGTTCATAAAATGTGGAAATAAGAGTAACCAAGTATCACTGAACATCTTGTGCGAGTTATAGTAGTTTTCAAAGTAAGCACTGCTGCTATATTGAATCGCGTGATGCAGGTGAGACCGCCAGAGGCATTCCACTTGTTTAATTAACATTTTACTAAAAGGTAAAATATTTATTTGAAACTTTTTGTTGTATATTACTTTCATACTCAATGAATTAGAACTTCCTAGAGATACAACAATACAAAGTGAAAATTTTCCAGTTGAGCAGTGTAAGGATATTGTGTTGTATGAATAATGGGTTCAATGTTAATCAGCTCCAATTCTTCATTTTCATTTCTCTCTTTTTTTCCCTTCAATTTCAGGAACAAGCAGCAATTGAAACAGGATGGATCGCTTTATAAAGCAGGAACCAGTGTACCAAGAAGAAGGACATAACGAAGGAGGAAGTGGATCTCTTTCCTTGTTCCCCACCATTGTCAAGACAGAAGATGGAACTCCTACTTCAGAAGCCAGCCTAGATGGACCAGGACTGCCAGCTGATCCTGAGTCGTCTAGGTCTTTGGAAGAATCCGCTATCCTTAACGCGAAGACCTCTAGACTGGAAGATGAGGAACCTGAAGAGGGTTTGTCTGACGAGGGTATCGGTCGGTCACCTGCCGCTTCCGAATCTGTCGTTCAGTCAACCTCGGAGGAAGAGGCAGGGATGTCTTCGACAAATGCCATGGATCCGAGGAAGAATCTATTACTGAACAGTCTGGAGAAGCCCTTGTTTGAGTGCAAGGTCTGTGGCATGGTCTTCACACAAGAGCTCCACCACTCCCGCCATATGAGGAAACACATGTTTGTCTGTCGGTTTTGCTCTCAGGAATTCCCCTCAGACCTTGCGTTGCTGAAGCATGAAGAAATGCATGAAGAGGGGAAGGAATATGTCTGTGAAGAATGCAACATTGTCTTTGGTAGTCGTGATTCGCTTGAGACCCACTTTGCCGAACACGTGTACGCGTGCACCCATTGCCCAAAGACCTTCACCAATGAGTTGGCGCTGTCAAACCATGAGGAAGGCCATGGAGGTTCGGACGTAACCTGTGAAGACTGCGGGAAGATATTCACCCGATTGAGCAACCTGAAAGTTCATCAAAATAAGCATTGCATTGGAAATAAGACGGTAGACATCCAGAGTAAAGCATTGCTTGATAGTAACAATGACAAGAAAGCTTTGAACTCTTCCTTTGGAAAATCTAAACCTAACCTTGCGGCTGGGAAATTCATTGGTTTTGAGCGGGACAGGGATATGTACTTCCATTGTTCAGAGTGTCCAAAGGCTTTCGGCAATGAAGCTGACTTTATACAACATCAGCTCGTCCATCAAGTAGATGGTAGCTTAATCAGCCCTGATACTTCAACCAATGCATTTGAGTGTAAAGATTGTGCAAAATCGTACCCTACCATAGAAGCATTGCAAAGTCATTTCCTGAAACACAAATACCCCTGTGACCTCTGCGATAGGACCTTCACAAATATAAAAAAGTTCAAGGTTCACCGGAATAGCCATAACCTAATCTTCCGGTGCCCGCATTGTAAGAGAGAGTACAAGAAGCAGCACTACCTGAGGGCACATATCCTGAAAGAGCATAACGGTGGTTTGAAAGATGAAGCTCCGGAGACTGGAATAAGTTCAACCAAGGCTCCCCCCAGAGTCCCCAGTGACGACAAGGAAGAACTCTGTGAGCAGTCAAAATCTAATAGATTGCTGCAACATACTGAGAAACCAGCCCCGCAACCAAGCACTAGAGATCGTCAAGATTCTATTGATTTTAGAAAACATTGTGAAAGAGTCCCCAGTGACGACAAGGAAGAACTCTGTGAGCAGTCAAAATCTCATAGATTGCTGCAACATGCTGAGAAACCAGCCCCGCAGCCAAGCACTAGAGATCGTCAAGATTCAATTGATTTTAGAAAACATTGTGAAATGAGTAAGAGTAGACCATACAGGAAGGAATACAAGCCTTGTAAACCTCAAGACAGCACAGCAGAAAGGCCATCAATCTACACCTGTAGGATATGTCAGAAGTCTTTTTGGAGAAAATGTGACCTCACAATGCACATGAAGCGTGGGAAGCACCCCATGCTTTCCAAGTGCACTGAAGAATTCCAATGCAACGTTTGTTCAAAGAAATTTGCTCGTGAGAGTGATCTTTGTCGACATACTAAGCTAAAACATCAAGTGCTGGTCAAGGAAACGGAGTTTGCACTGACTGGGAAGAAGTCACGTTCGAAGCGAGTCCGTTGCTCAAGCTGTCCAAAGGTATATGAAAGTATGTCCTCTTTACGTAGGCATATTAAGAAAGGTAAACATTTGGTTGCCTCTGTAAAGGCCTTTGATGCAAAGAATGATTCTGTAGCGGGAGTGCCTCCAAAGCCTTTCAGATGTACAAAATGTCCAAAGGCATACGGAAAGAACCATCATTTGACAGAACATTTAAAACGCTGTCATCTGAGCGAGTGGAAGAGGCGACAATCAATTAAACGGTTGACTTTAAAAAAGAAGTCAAATGCCCTTGAGGAGGTGAAATTCAAGGAATTAACCTGTAGGATTTGTGCAAAATCGTTCCCTAGAATGTGTGATCTGACACGGCACATTAACTGCAAGCATCCCTCTCACGAGGACATCAGTGGCAAGAAAATACCTACACCAGGTCACCATGATCACTCAAGACTTGGTGATCATACTAAGCTCATGGAAGACAAGCCGAGTGATAAAACCAGCACAGATTTCCCATGCAAGTTCTGTTCTAAAGTGTTCCTTAGAATGTGTGATCTGACACAGCACATGAACCGTAAGCATCCCTCTCACAAGGTCATCAGTGGCAGGAAAATACCCAAACCAGGTCACCATGATCACTCAAGACTTGGTGATCATGCTAAGCTCATGGAAGACAAAAAGCCGAGTGATGAAACCAGCACAGATTTCCCATGCAAGTTCTGTTCTAAAGTATTTGTTCTTAAGCGTAATCTTAGTCGACACATGGCACTGATCCATCCAAGGTTGTTCAAGTGTACCAAATGTCTAAAGGCCTATGTGAGGAGAATGCATTTAAGAGAGCACATCAGACTTAAGCATCCAGCCGAGTGGAGCAGGAGACAGTCGCTGCAATTGCCACATTCCGATTTGAGGTTGAGCTGCAAGGTTTGTTCAAAGATATTTTCAAGCAAATATGCCCTTACTATCCATACGAAACTTGGAAAGCATGATAACAACAGTGTAATCCGATGCAGCATATGTTCGCGAATCTTTAAACAGAAGAGGTACCTTGTACGCCACATCAGGCAATATCATCCAGAGGCTAAACTGGACACTGTCAAATCAAAAGGAGCCATGAGTTCTCATAGTTCATATCAACAGCATCAAATATTTCCTAAGGAGGTAAAAAGCGAGGATGATCAGTCCGTAAGGACTTCAAATTCTGTCTGGAGTTGTAAGATCTGTTCAAAGACATTCTCAGGGAAGTATACTCTGGACATTCACATGAAACTCGGAAAACACAAAAGTAGTGCAACTCAGAGCAGTGTAAGTTCAAAGATGGGGGTGTGGCAAAGTCACAGGAGTGGACCTGAGGGTGTCCAGTTAAATGAATTCAGTTGCCCAAGATGCCCAAACACATATTCTTTAAAGGCCAGCCTCAAGAGGCACTTTGAAAAGAAACATCCAGGCAGCAATTGGGAAACTGTCTCCTCCTCAGTACTTTGGCATAAGTGCAGGACTTGTTCTCAATCCTTTTCAAACAGACTAAACCTCTGGAAACACACCCTTCTGAAGCATCCTGAGCCGCATGTCTGCAGGATTTGTGAAAAAGAATTTGGTAGAAAGTCAGACCTCTCCAGACACATGCGTATTGGAAAGCATGTCAAACCTGACCAGCCAGGGAAAATGATGAAGGACTCTCCAGGATCAGAAAGGGAAAAGAGTTTCAAATGTAGAAGTTGTTCAACAGCATACAATACATACTCTGGATTGTATAAGCATACCAGAGCAAAGCATCCAGATATCAGGACACCAATTCTTAACCCATCTTCTACAGATTCAGTACACAGGTGCAAGGTATGTTCGAAGACATTCTCCAGGAAGTACGATGCGAATAGGCACTTCATCCTCAAGCACACACATGAACACATGAGACGAAAGCACCAGAAAAACAATATACCATCTGAATTCAAGTGTAGAAAATGTGATATAATATTTACTAAAAGATCTTACGTAATGAGGCATGTGAATCAACAGCACCCATTATCCGGAGAAGCTCCTCTCAACTCAAACCTGTCTCAGTATCAACCCTACAATTGTCCCCTGTGTCCCTGCGTGTACACCAAAAAATGTAATTTGTTGCAGCATATGACTTTCAAACATCCAATGAACCAATGTAAGACGTGTCTGAAGTTCTTTCCATCCGTACGTTCCTTGAGGGCACATGTTAAGAACAGGCATCCAGAGGTACCCAGCCAAGAAACCAGTCAATCCATGAAGAAGATGGATCAGAAATACCAGATTCAAAGAAAGAAGTCCAGTCAAGCTCAAGAGACGCGGCCCTTGGATGCTTCATCAGAGGTTTACCAATGTCCTCAATGCCCGAAGAAGTTCACTTCTGGATTTAGTTTGACGACACATATTAAGTTGGGAAAGCATAGTGGGTCCAAGAATCAGAGGGAACATGAGGACTCAAATTCCCAAGAAGGGAGTCTCCAGACGCCCTTTTTCCACTGTGAAAAGTGCCCTAGACTATTTGCAAGGAAATGTGAACTAACTGTGCATTTGAAAACTTGCCATCGGGCAGAGGGCCAAGTACATACATATTTTCAGTGTCCCAAGTGCCCAATTTCATTTGCGTCTATGTGGAAGTTACGAGAGCACATGAATCGCGAACATCGGAGCCTGACTGGTATCACACAAGCCAATGTGGAAATGTCCACTGCTGGCAAATGTCCTCGATGTTCCAAGTCATTCCTGAGGCAGGAGGACTACTCAAAACATGTTAGTAAGTGTAAGCAACTGTGTCAGAGCAGGTCTGGTTCAGCTGAGAATTCCTCAGATTCAATATTGTTCAGGTGCAGGGAGTGCACAAGGTCCTTCAGGAACAAAAGCTCTCTTGAAAAGCACATGGACTCTGAACATTTGCAAAGCGAGAGTCCAGATGCAACAGACCAAGAAGCATCAGAGCTCGAGGCAGCGTCTGACGAAGCAGGTACAGACTCTGATGCTGGTTCCACGCATGGCAACGCAGAACATACATCTGCCCAATCATCATCGGATGAAGGAAGCTACTCGAGAACTGAATGGAAATGCTCCGAATGTGGCAAAGAGTTTGCAAGCAGGCCCGACCTAAGGAGACACGAGGACACCCATGTCTTTATGTGTTTTTATTGCAACCGATTCTTTACAAACCGCAAGAGCTTGGACGAACATGACTGTCCGCGTGAATCTCCGCAAAAGGAACGTGACTCTCCGAAGCGCAGTGTATCCCCACGAGGTGATTCACATCGCTCAAAACCAAAGAAGGCTTGTCACAATTGTGGGCTTTGCGATAAATCCTTTTCGAGCATCAAAGAACTTGAGGCGCATCAAGAAACGCATACTCTTGATGATGAGGATCAGGGCGCTCTACCCACTAGCAATACCAGTACAGAGAAACCAAAGGAGTCAGAGAGTGCTTCAGCGATACCAGAACTTTTCCTTACCTGTAGGGTCTGCTTCAAAGTGTTCACATCACTAGAAGCAGTTCATAATCATGAGCGGTCACATTTTTCATGAAAAAAATCTTCAAATATCAAAGGTTGCAGGATAACCGATGTCATTTATAATTTAACTATTTTTTTATTTTGCACACTACTCCCCGTTTGTATTTATGCTTTTCCCCCAATATGCATTTTTAATTGATTGAATGCCCCTTTAAAACAGGAAAGTACAAATGCATTTTAGTTGCTTAGATATAATACATTTCAATCTGCATCAATCGCATAATCTTCTTAATCTGAGCTATATATGTATATTTACAACTTTGAAATCCAATTTCACGTGTCATTGGTGGTCTATCCAACCCTGCACAAGAGTTCTTGTGAAAGGTATTGCATCATATTTATTACTCTCCATACTATTCCCCAATTGTTTTTATGTATGCTTCCCCCCTTGCTTATTTTGATGATTGAGTTTCCCTCGAAAATGGAAGTTCAGCTACAATTTTAGTTTCTTCCCAGACAAAATTCATTTCAATCTGCATTAGTCGCATAATTATCCCAAGTCAGAGCTTTCTTCAAGACAAAAAAATCATGGGGGGCCAGTCAAATATATTGCTGTACACACGCGTGACCAAAAAAACATGTTTAAAGGGGTGTTTTTCAGTTTTGGATGCCTGCCGCACGTGCACTCGTTAACCCTATCTAGGCCGGGGGGGGGGGGGGGGGGGGCCTCCGAGGCCCCCCCCCTCAATGAGTCGCGCGATATTTTCGCCGCGCAAATTTTTTTGACCGCGCTGCTCGCTGAATTTTTACTTTCAAGTCTTGCGCAACTTTTGAGACCAATTTTGTGTCACCCGGGTACGCGGTTTCGAAATTACGCAACGTTATGTAAGTGCATGTCAGACCAAAAATTGCTCAAAAACGGGATTTCGTGTACAAAGTCAATGTAAATTGTGTTTTCAACCAAAAATCATAAATGTATGATTATTTTTAGTTTTGCTGGTCTAAATGTATGTATTTTATGCTGTTTATGATCTTAGAAGAGTCCCCAATGAATTTCATTGAAAAAACAATGAAAAACAAAGGGTCCAAAAAACAAAGAAATACATAAGAAATTGCAAAAAACAGTATAATACATGAGAAATTGATCTGATATCACAATTGTTTTCATGTAAACTTGCTAAGAACACCACACAGAGTTTCTTTGCCAAAAATTAGAACATTTGGAGCTTTATTTATGGAGTTAGAGGAAAAAGTATGATTTCGAATACTAATTACGCATAAATTAGCATAATTACTTCATAACAATTCGCATGAAATAAATTACTATACAATTTTGTAGATTATATCCAAGACAACCTGCGTGCCAATTTTCGGCGCGGTCGACGGCTGAGATCTCAAGGGGGGGCCTGGGAGGCCCCCCCCCCCCGGCCATATGAACTCCCAAAATACCATTTGCACAAAAAGGGTAGTTTTGAAAGACTGGTCAAGTGGTCAATCGCATGGTAAAACGTATTTGGGGTATGTTTTTTTCCAAAGCTTTTTTTTTAAAGACTAGCCAAATGTGTTTAGGGTATGTTTTTTTTCCCCAAGCTTTTTCCCTGGGGTCATATTCTTGCAACAACTTATTTAGGGGCCAAAATGTGTAAATAAACCCGCGAAAAAATTGTTTAGGGGGTTATTTTGCACAACAAGAAAAACTTGTTTAGGGGGTGTTTGGAAATAATTTGGCCACGCGTGTGTACAGTAATACATTTGACTGCCCCCCCCCAAGTCAAACAGATTTGGCGTTGGCATCTTCACCTGGAGCACCAAACATTTTTTTTTTTACAAAACCCAGCATACTTTACAAAGATATAATGTGATCTTTACATGTTTTGAAGGTTTAAGGGGAAGTTCGCCCTGACAAAAAGTTTATTGTAAAAAATTATTTTAAAAATGCTGCTGAAGTATTGAGGAAAGGCCATCAAGGATTAAAAAAGTTTAGAATTTTAATTTTTGAATTGCGACTTCATATGCAAGAAGCTCTCCCACATATCGTATGGTAACAAATATTATGAAATGTCATTTTTTCTCAGAAAATTGAAAATGTTTTTTTTTTTTCGTACCTTCAGTACCGGTATATCAATTGACAAATCATTTCACACCTGGTGGGTGTTTCATAAAGCTGTTCGTAAGTTAAGAGTGACTTTAAGAATGACTGGTAATCCTTTCTCGTGGTAAATGGTAGGTCCTATATTCATTGGCGATGGTTTAGCGTGTAAGAGAGGATCACCAGGCGTTCTTACAGTCGCTCTTAACTTACGAACAGCTTTATGAAACGGCCCCCTGCTCTTGAAAAAAAAAAAAACAAACATTAATATTTAGAAATTTACGCATTTTATTCAACATAAACATATGTGGCGTCACAAATTCAAAATCTTAATTTCTAATAACTTAATCTTTGATTGATATTCCTCAAACCTTCACCAATATTCATTATTTTTTTCTTGTATTTTACACCAATCTTTTTGTCAGTGTGTTCTTCCCATATGTTAGCCTGAAATGATAAAACATTGTTTAAAAGAAAATGAAACCTTCGAAACATGATAGCTTGTGTGAAAACAGAAAAATCAGAAAAACAGATCAATGAAAGTTTGAGAAAAATTGAATAAAAATAAGAAAGTTATGAGCATTTGAAGTTTAGATCATTATTGTAATGCAGATCCTCCAGTTGGCAATGCGACAAAGATGTGAGATGTCACATGTGAACAAGAATACAATATGGATAAAGAGTTTGTATCACCATATTAAGAAAGAGCAAAAAGAGACATTTGGGGGGATATTTTATAGTCCATCACAAGGAAAGTTGTTCACATGTGATATCACACATCCTTGTCACATTGCCAATGGGAGGATCTCCATAGCATTAGTGATCGCAATATTCAAAT
This sequence comes from Lytechinus pictus, assembly GCF_037042905.1. Taxonomy (NCBI): domain Eukaryota; kingdom Metazoa; phylum Echinodermata; class Echinoidea; order Temnopleuroida; family Toxopneustidae; genus Lytechinus; species Lytechinus pictus. Next base: position 23,784,851 of record NC_087250.1, read on the forward strand.
GCTCATAACTTTCTCATTATTTGTCAGATTTTTCTCAGAATTTCTTTGATTTTTCTCTTTACACACAAGCTTTTAAAGTAGAATGTATTCAGGCTTCACAACATTCTGATTCAGGAGGAAAAAAAAATTGCATGGGGCTTATTTGATAAAACTCTACGATGTCTTCGTTCAGTCATTCCCGTATTTAGAACTTTTTTTTCTAAATATTTCATGAAAATCAGGGCCCCGTCTTACAAAGAGTTACCATTGATCCAATCAATCGTAACTCTATGGAAATCCATCAGTGTCATAATTTTTTTCTATAGGAGGTTGGCTCAATGTCCTTTTAAACAAAGAGAAGCACTGAATTTTCAAGAAAACAATGAATGCATGAATATACATCCTAGTTAGAAAATATTTTGAACAAACATTCATAATAGATGTTGACATTGCTGGCCGTCCATAGTTACGATTGATTGGATCAATCGTAACTCTTTGTAAGACAGGGCCCAGATCTTAAAAATGTGTGATTTGAATAATCAGTGTGTTCCCATGAAGAGGGTAATTTCATATTTTTTAAATGGGGGCATTTCCCTCTCTGACAATTCTGTATTAAATCTTGTATTAGATGCCATTTTCATTTGATGATGATTACTATTCCATACATTTTATCTGTATTGACAGTGTATACTATTCATCTTTTATAACCGATATTCTCATGGCACTAAAAGAGAGTTCATAGTTTATTGTGAGTTTGTGACCTTCAAGAATTTGATGATTTCTCATTAAGAACTAATTGTTGCCTTTTTTTTTCAAATTTAATCACATTTAACTCCTTATAAATACAATTCTTGTTCCATATACATATATTTAAATAGTTCATATTATTATGTGCAAAATCAGTTGATTTTTATTGTGCCATAGGAAATGCTCATGTTTTGCTCTCTAAAAAGCAAAGGCAATAATTGATTATAATTGTTTTCTGATAAATTTTATGAATCTTTTCTTATTGTACTAATGATACTATTCTAATGATGTTACATTAAGCATTTATAGCCATGTTTTAGTTGCATTATTATGATTTTTTATTTTCATTCAACCATGTATTACCGAGGTTGAATATAATTGTATTACGAATGTAAATAATCGCAATATTTGCATAGCACTAGGACCCATTTTGAATTCAGCAGGTAATTGTCTTCGAAGGAGAAAGCAGTATGAGATTTTTGATAATTCTCCCTAACCCAAAATATGGGGTATTTGACTGAAGGGCGTCTATGAATTGCGACCTCTGCATTGCCGGGCCTGAATGGAGGCAAAAGTCTAGCTTATTGTGCGCCTGTCTTTTCTTTCCCAGAGAAATGGGGCATGTTCGCAGATATCTTGACGAGAATTATAGAGAGAACCATACAATTAGGAGGTTAATATATGCAACCATCCCGCACCCCCCCAAAAAAAAACAGAAAGAAGGAAGGATTATTTTACAAGGTTATTCTCTAAACAACAGGAAAAAAACATGAAATAAGTTATGATTTGATGGAATATTTTTTGCAAAGTTGAAACTCTCCAATTCTGCTGATGATATCAGTTGTGCTCATAAGTTAGTGAATCCCATCACAAAATGCACTTCTTCATATTGAGTGTTGAATGGAGACAACAAAACTACAATGTTCGGCGAACCCTGGGAAGCAAACTTTATTGAATGTAATACATTATCACCCGGCTTCGCAATTAAAATATCTAAAAACATATGCCAGAACTTTTTAAACACTTTAAATATAATATGTTCACTTTCTGGTGAGGTTCACCAACTTTTGAGCACTTGTAATTGTAGGCCTTATGATATGGGCATAATATCAGAATTGATTTCATGCATGTTCGGTTGGATTTGTCCATGTTTGTATGGGAATTGGCTTTGATGCTAGAGTGCCACCAGGGGCCCATTTCATAAAGGACTTGCAACATTTGTTACTTTGTCATGGCAACTACCATGGTAACAGGGCTCAGCAGCCAATCATAATCAAGGTTTCAATGGTAGTTGCCATAATGGCAAAGTTACAACAGTTGCAAGTCCATTTTGAAACGGGCACCAGGACATTTTAAATGGGAGTGGGGGGGAGCAAGACTACCCAAAGGAGATGTCATATTATTTCTCAGTTGAATTATAGGGGTATTACATGGGCCCCAACCTCTCTGTGTACTCTTCATTCTGCCCTATCTCTCCCTTTGATCATTTATCTCTTTGTTCTCCACTTCTTGAAAAAAACTGTATGGGGGGGGGGGGGCTTTGCCAAAAATTTCTTAACTTTGTTCTTTGTAGCCCATTTTATATTGCAGATTGTATTTACTTATTAGTCGGAATTCATCCAACTCAGACTGCTCACTTTTCCAGAGACTCGATTTAGCAGACAAATAATGATTGACCTTCAGGTATGAATGTATGGAATGTGAAATATACAATGTGATGTTTATTAAGACAGTACTGTGCAGTATGATCTTGTTTCTGTGAAACTATAGCTGTGTTCTACAATCTGTTTCATAAATGCAACCACTCACCTTCCGACTTGTCTACGATCTGTTTTTAGAACAAGTCGCATTTTTTCCTGTTTATATATGAATGAATAGATTTTTTTTAAACTTGAGGTTCGAAATAACTGCAAGAATACTAATGTCGTGAATTTTGATAATTGCAAGCTTCATTTCTTTTTAGTAAAAGCCAAAGTGTATTAATATCGTAGTCGATCAGTGATTGTTATGACATTATCATAATTTATGATTAGTCTTAGAATTGAAATGTATACCGGTATGTACAATGATATAAAACTTGGTATAGTGAGATGTTTCTTGTCTCGATATTAGCATCAATTGTTACTAAAATTTAGAACAATTATTGGGGCTAAAGGGGCATTGAACTCCGAGGAGCTTTAGTATTAAAGTGATTTTATACAAAGTCAATCCTCGTGAGGTAGCGAGTTTCATGTTTATTGTGGTCAAGTGATGTTGGTCTTCCTAGTTAATGTGAAAACTATATAATCACCTATGTGTTTCAGAATGTGAGACCCGTGGCAGATCCAGGCGGGGGCGTGAGGGGTGCATGCCCCCTCTAAATTTTGAGGATTATTTATTGAACATAAATATTAACCTGTTGAATACTGAATTATGAGATTCCCATAGGATTTGTACAGGGACCATCTGGTTCCAGTAGGCAATGGGTTAATAAAGCTAAATCTATATTGTCATCTGCGCCCTGTTTTCCCAAATTTCCTTTTTACGCCCCTTCTCTTTCAAAATTCTGGATCTGCCTCTGTGGGACTGTCAATGTATTACAACTACTGGAACCATTATGGATTATGATTATCTTGTATATTCAAGTATTTGCTTCGCAATAAACAAAATGAGCATTCAGTCAAAATGGAAATGATATTTGTTGTTGAACTTGAATTGCTGTAGACCTACTTTGCCGTACAAGCTATCCCATAATACTGGCAACAATTTTCTCTCGAGTGATAGGCCAGGTTTTTAAAATCTAAGTTAGGAGAATATTTTATAATTTTACTTTATCTGTAATTTTTTTATAGAATGCTGAAAAGCAGTGTGGATGTCTTCCTGCTGTACGTTAGCAATATATAACGTATGCATTCCAAATGTGGACTCCATTAACTAGATGTCGTGATTCAAATCATTTTATAACTGGCCTATCATTTGGTAATATTGGGGGCTCCGTTGCTTAAAGGAAAAGTCCACCCCAACCATTAGTTGATTTGAATAAATAGAGAAAAATCCAACCAGCATAACACTGAAAATTTCATCAAAATCGGATGTAAAATAAGAAAGTTATGACAGTTTAAAGTTTTGCTTAATTTCACAAAACAGTTATATGTACATCCTGGTCGGTATGCAAATGAGGAGACTGATGACGTCATCCACTCACTATTTCTTTTGTATTTCATTATATGAAATATAAAATATTCTAATTTTCTCATCATTGTCAAGTTAAACAAAGATTAATTCCTCCCTGAACACGTGGAATTAGCATTGTTTTAATACTATATGGTTCAGTAAAGTCAGTCTCTATGGTCAAATCTGTAAAAAATGAAATATTGTATAATTCAAACAATAAAAAACAAAAGAAATAGTGAGTGATGGACCTCATCGACTGTCTCATTTGCATGTCACTGAGATGTGCATATAATTGTTTTGTGAAAAATAAGCGAAACTTTAAAATGTCATAACTTTCTTATTTTATATCCGATTTTGATGAAATTTTTAGCGTTTTGCTCGTTGGATTTTTCTCTTTTTATTCAAATCATCATTTTTCTGGGGTGGACTTGACCTTTAAAAGTTACCAGTATGGTAACTTAAAGGACAAGTCCACCCAGCAAAAAGTTGTTTTGAATAAAAAGAGAAAAATCAAACCAGCATAACGCTGAAAATTTCATCAGAATCGGATGTTAAATAAGAGAGTTGTGATATTTTAAAGTTTCGCCTAATTTCACAAAACAGTTATATTCACATCTTGGTCTGATTTTCTCATTGTCACTTGAAACAATGTTTAATTCCTGGCTGAACATGTCGAATTAGCATTGTGTAATAATATATGGTTCAGTCAAATTGGTTCTTATTGTCAAATCTATAAAAAAGGAAATATTGTATAATTCAAACAATAACAAACAAAAGAAATAGTGAGTGATGGACATCATCAACTGACTCATTTGCATGATACTGAATTGTGCATATCACTGTTTTGTGAAAAATAAGCAAAACTTTAAAATGCCATTTCTTATTTTACATCCAATTTTGATGAAATTTCAGCGTTATGTGAGTTTTATTTTTCTCTATTTATTTAATTCATCATTTCTCAGGGGGTGGACTTGACCTTTAACAACCAATGATAACTTGATTTTGATTGGTTGGTGATCAGCGTTACCATGGTAGTTAACATTGGATGGCCCGCAAATTTACCATATTAGTAACTTATATGCAACGGGGTCCAGGTTCAAAGATATAATTAGTTGGTGCTATTTAAGTCCTGGAAATTAAGCCAGCATATGGAAAGCCATATTTCTTGATATCGAGAAATCAAATCCTCAATTGCAAGAATTACAAAAGATAAAACGGTTTACTATACATGCATTGGTAAATACTGGCCCGTATTCTAAAGTCGGGTTTAACTTGGGTCACGGTCTAACTCGGCTAAAGTAATGTCAAAGCCAATAGAAATGTCAAAATTGTTCTTACATTGTATGTTTTTTATGTTTACTTTGCTCTTTCCTTACTCATGAATTTTGAAGAAAGCTATCATATTTATCCTTCTGGAACAGTTAAGAATGATTCGAGAGAAAAACGAGCTGATGCATTGAAATAATACTGCTAGAGATTTATGCCACTATTGGCTATCCATAGTTAAACCATAACTTTAAACCAGAGTTTAAAGGTAAATGCCAGTTGTGGTAACGATATCAAAATGAGTTCGTACAGAATTTTATGAAATGACCACCAAAGTGTCTGTTTGTATAAATAAAAAATATGTGCCAAAGGATTCTGGAAGAAATTGTCAAGCGTCGGGCCGACATTCAAAGCAATAATAATACACTGTCCCACGTGCACTTATCTGTGTTGGTGATCTTCAGTGTGAACATTTTTCTGCGTAGATTTCAAGATTTCAGTAAGTTCAGTTTATGTAACTGTACTAGATCTAGATCCTCGATGATATACTGACAATTAAGCCTGGTTTTACAGACTTTCTTATGAAATCAGTGTTTACTGCAACTACTGGCATTTCTCTTTAAATTGAACCCGACTTCAGAATACGGGCCACTCAGTATATTCAGTTCTAACATGAAGCTTAGCGATTAATCATGGAGCTTAATTTCTACATTGGATCAATAATCAATGCACAATAAATAATGGAATCAATCATAGAAATCATCCCGTGAACATTCACTATCCCCTGGGCCAGGGGCGGATCCAGGATTTTCCAAAATGGGGGGGGGGGGGCACATTTTTTGGAGGAAAATTTTGAAGAGCAAAAAACAAAAGGTTTTTAACCAAAAATTTAGGATATTTCGAACCTGAAAAAATTTGACAAGCAAAAGAAAAAAACTTTCAAAAGAGGGGACACACAATGGCATTTTTACATTACAAATTTTAATTCTCAAAAAGGGGTAGCACGGGCCGGCTGTGTCCCCCCCCCCTGGATCCGCCAGTGCCCTGTGCAGTGTTCATATGGGTGATATGATAGTTAAATTGCCAATCTGTCCCCTGCCAACTCGTCCATTCACCACATGGTCTACTTTCATTTAGTCTAATGCCATCCCGTCCAACATTTCGTCTAACAACCAGTTGGTCTAATATCAATCTTATTTTCATTCATTTCGCCCAATTAACACTTGGTCCAAGTAGACCAAATGGTATATGGACAAAATGGCTATTGGACCAACTGGTTATTAGACAGAATGGCATTTCCAGAAAGTAGACCATGTGGTGAGTGGACGAACTGATGATAGACCAAATGATAGTAGACGAGTTGGCAATTAGACGAATTGAAAATAAACCATTCACAACATGATCAACCACTATCATATGGTTTAGATCATGTTGCGAATGGTTATGATGTGTTCATATGGGTGATTCGATAGTGGTTGATCATGTTGTGAATGGTTATGATGTGTTCACCTATTGGTGATATAAATAGTGGTTGATTGTGTTGTGAATGGTTATGCTGTCTTCACATGGTGATTTGGTAGTGGTTGATCGTGTTGTGAATGGTTAAGTGTTCACATTGTGATTTGATAGTGATTGTGTTGTGAATGGTTATGTGTTCACATGGGTGATATGAATAGTAGTTGATTGTGTTGTGGATGGTTATGCCGTGTTCACATGGGTGATCGATTAAAACCCATGTAAACACTATCCAACATGTGGGTTTCATACGGGTTAAATCTGGGCATACCCCATATAAATAACCAGATTTCCATCTCGCCTGTACTTCTCTTCATCTGAATAAATATCTGTCTCCAGACCAAAAGGCTTTGAAATAATTAAGAACACTCGGTTAATATTTACTTGGGCCAGTTATTCAGTTGAAAGTATAGATTATATTCATAGGCAAGTATTTTACTTAGCATTTTACTAGGCTAAGCTAAATGCTTGAACTCGCATTCAGACATCTTTATCAGGCTAAAGTTAAGCAAAAATACTTAAAACCATTCTTACAACCAAGTTTAAGTATCCATCTGTGCGCAGTATGTATGACTGCCAACATGAACATTTGTAAACTGCACGCAAGACAGACTCGGGCCAGGTAGTTGACTGAATAGCAAAATACTCGGCCAAAAGCCACTCAGCAAATTCCATTGACGAGTGGATACCATATGCGCCACCATGGGGTCTAGCTCGAAAAGCACCCTAAACAAGTATTTTCCATAATCTGAAAATGCACCCCTAAACAATTATTGGTGTGTGAAACCCTACCCTAACAAGTATTGGAAACAAAACGACTCTTGGCAAGTATTCTCTGAATTGAACCTCTAAACAATTTTAATTGTTATAGAGGTCTATGTCACAGACGTCGGTTTGTACATCATTGGGTTTACTACGGCCCCACCTCCCACACCTCGCGCAAATCGGACTCTAAACATGTAGTGTTGAATGCTGGGAAAAAAGTACATCCTTTATAAAACATTTTAGTCTTTTTTATATCCTCGCAAATTTGACCCTAAACACGTAGCTTTCCTAGCAAAATAGATACCCTTTTTTCATGATTTTAGTGTTTTTGACACCCTTATTACGTAACGTGCCCCATCTTGAAAAAGACATCCTTTTTATGTGTTTTTTTGGTCGCGCATGGTATCCACTCATCAATGTAAGTGGCCCCCCCCCCGGGCAAACTCCATCACTGACATAATAATAATACATGTATGTTTTAAAGTGTTTTCTATATCCTTTTTAATATTTTCCAGTAATACCAATAGAATGTATGATATTAACAGACCAATAACCATATATCAAATAGTATAAAATGTGTTTAGATCAAGTATTTAATAAAAGAGGTACATGTAAAAGACATTCGATTGTGACTTGTGTTTACAGATATTCGATAGTGACTTGTGTTTACAGACATTCGATAGTGACTTGTGTTTACAGATATTCGATTGTGACTTGTGTTTATAGACATTCCATTGTGACCTGTGTTTACAGACATTCGATAGTGACCTGTGTTTAAAGACATTTGATTGTGACCTGTGTTTACAGACATTCGATAGTGACTTGTGTTTACAGACATTCCATTGTGACCTGTGTTTACAGACATTCGATAGTGACCTGTGTTTAAAGACATTTGATTGTGACCTGTGTTTACAGACATTCGATAGTGACTTGTGTTTACAGACATTCCATTGTGACCTGTGTTTACAGACATTCGATAGTGACCTGTGTTTAAAGACATTTGATTGTGACCTGTGTTTACAGACATTCGATAGTGACCTGTGTTTAAAGACATTTGATTGTGACCTGTGTTTACAGACATTCGATAGTGACTTGTGTTTACAGACATTCGATAGTGACCTGTGTTTAAAGACATTTGATTGTGACCTGTGTTTACAGACATTCGATAGTGACCTGTGTTTAAAGACATTCGATAGTGACCTGTGTTTAAAGACATTCGATAGTGACCTGTGTTTCCAGACATTCGATAGTGACTTGTGTTTAAAGACATTTGATTGTGACCTGTGTTTACAGACATTTGATTGTGACCTGTGTTTACAGACATTCCATTGTGACCTGTGTTTACAGACATTCGATAGTGACTTGTGTTTAAAGACATTTGATAGTGACCTGTGTTTCCAGACATTCGATAGTGACTTGTGTTTAAAGACATTTGATTGTGACCTGTGTTTACAGACATTCCATTGTGACCTGTGTTTACAGACATTCGATAGTGACCTGTGTTTAAAGACATTCGATTGCGACTTGCATGACATCAAATCTCAACTTATGAAGGTTAAATACTTGAACACTATATTTTGTAGGTGACCTAGACCATTGCAATATAAACGTGATAATTCAACCCTTACTTTTGGTGGAAATAAATTACTTTATCAGGCAAAACATTCATTTTGGGGGGCTACTTTTTCACAAGCTTATGTGCAAACCTACAACACTGGATAAGCATTAATATTGCAGTGAATGAGGATTCATCAGGGGTCTTTAATGTTAGTTTCCAGGGCCGATCTTACAAAGACTTGCGATTGATCCAATCAATCGTAACTATGGACGGCCAGCAATGTTCATCAACATATAAAATGCTTGTTTGTTCAAAAAAAAATTCTAGAAATTTTATATCCATAATTCATTGATTTCTTGACAATTTGGTGTGTTCTCCTTTGTCTACAAAAGACATTTTACAAATTTCCTGTAGAAAAAATTATGATACTGATGGATTTCCATAGAGTTACGATTGATTGGATCAATCATAACTCTTTGTAAGATGGTCTCTTTTGAGCATTTGGGGGCGAAATCACCCAGTGTCCCTGTGTATCTTTTCCCAGCACTGTACGTATCCATCAGTGATAATATGGTCAACCATGGCATACTCGATGGTCTTTTGATTTTTTTGCATGACAAAGGGAGATCAAATTCTGGGCTCCTCTGCACAGGCATTGTAGGTTTAAAAGGTACGGTATCTCTGTGGGAGCATTTCATCAAACAAAAGTTTTGTCAATGATTTTTCACTGGCTATTGTTATAAGCTACCGAAATCCTTGTATCTGATTGGCTCAGAGCATATTTAGTACCGGTACGTGAAAATCACTGGCATGGTGCTTAATGAAATACTTCAACATATTCATACAATTAAATTGATTTTTTTGTCTTAAACGAATAGGATTTTTATCAAGGACTTTAACCGCCCTTTCACAAGGTAAAAAAAAACGTAATAACTAATTTGAATGATGATTCCAGTAAAAAATAAGGCTAATGACAAAATTTTAGCATGTGTGAAACCAAACTCGAATCACGAATGCTAATCACAATCACAAATTTAAATTCTACTCCTGAGGTGAATTCCAGATAAGTTTCACTCAAATTACGGTACAAATTGTACGTGTGAAAGGCTTGACCTCAAAAACATCTTTTGGGGGGCAGAGCTTACTTGTCCTTTCAAGCACTTCAGTAGATAATACAATTGTCATGCACTCATCGTATCGATGCAGTGCTTTGAATGACAAGACACAAAGGACACATACCGCCTTCGCTCGGGAATTCAAATTCAAATCAGTTTTTGAGGGAGCATGTGAAAGTTCCAATGATTCTAATGACAAATCGCAATCATCAATACTATGAATTCAAGATTCACGTGTGAAAAGGCCCTATGTCTATAGATTCATTCAAAGCCAACCTTAAGACATATCCATTCTCATCATATTTCAAATAACAACCCCCCCCTTCCGTGTAATAATTCCCTCTGCGCCTCTGAATAGAAAACTAAATAGAAGGCACACTCTACTAAAAAATGTTATATATTATGATATTATCATCTCTTTTTCTATTACAGAAGTAAAACAGAATAATAACATTAATAAAAATATGATCAATAATTATTTCCTCCAAAGAAGATTAACTGAATTTAATCAAAGAAACGTAATTTCATCCTTATATACCATAAGCAAAACAAAAAGCTGAAATTTTATGAAAACAATAAAAACATAATAAAAAAAAAAGAGCTGAAATAGAGGACAAAAGACAATGTTAAAGGAGAATGAAACCCTTGAAACCAGCTGAATCCATATCAAAGAGAAAAATCAAAGAAACATATTGTTGAAAGTTTGAGGAAGATTGAATGAATAAGAAAGCATTTGAATATTGAGATCACTAATGCCATGTAGATCCTCCTATTGGCAATGCGACCAAGATCTGTGATGTCACACACGTACAACTCCCTCATTACTTTAGTACTTATGTCACTTATCTTCTCACTTTTATAGAGTCTATCACAAGGTGAGGTGTTCTCTTTATGAGAGGACAAGTACAGATGTTTCACAACATTATATCATTGATGAATCGTTTGTCATATGATTAGAATGAGCAAAAAGAGATGTTTTGGGATATATTTTCAGTGTCCAAAAGGGGAGAGTTGTTCATCTGTGACATCATAGATCTTGGTCGCTTTGCCAATGGGAGGATCTCCGTAGCATTAGTGATCTCGACATTCAAATGCTCATAACTCTTCTATTGCTAGTCCTATTTTACTCAAACTTTTGTTGATCTTATTCTTTGATTTTTCTGCTTTCACAAAAGCTAACTTGCTCCAAGAGTTTCATTCTCATTTAATACAACCCATTAGTATTACCGGCTAAGCCATTATCCTTATCACACAAATGGAATTTCATCCTTAATATGAGAAAAATAAAGCTGAATTCAAATATTTTAGTTGCCAATTTCATTGAATATAAGCAATTTTTCTACAAAATTAAAATTCATATTTTTCCAGCAAGACATTTGATTCAATAGAAAGTAAACAAACATGGTCAGAGTTGAATTAATATAAATTTCAAGGAAAATAAATATATTAATTTTTCACATTCATTACTTTCAATCAATGAGATATATGCACATACCATAAGAACACTATCATTGCTGAATTGATCAAATAAATTATGTCAATTTGGGAGGTTCCAAGAGGCCGAGTGTTACGCACTTGCACAATTATTTTCCTCCTTACCCTGATCTTCAATGTAAACTGAAATATACACACTCGAAAAACACTAGTCGTTGTAGACTGGGGGGGGGGGCATTCAGCCCCCCTCGACATTTTTTTGCGATAAATCTGCCGCACAAAATCTTATGACCACGTCGCTCGCTGACTTTTTACTTTTAAGTCTCGCGCAACTTTTGAGACCAAAATTGTGATCCCCAATTACAAGGTTCCGAAATTGCACATTTCGTAACTGCATGCAGACCAAAAATTGCTCAAATACATGAATTTCTGAACAAATCGCGGGTAACGCGCATGTCAATTTTGTCGTGATCCACAGCCGAGATCATAAGGGGGGGGGGGCTGAATCAGCCCCCAGTCTTCTTAGGCGTCAATAGGGTTAATCCAATTTGAAGTCAACTATGCATTTTCAGGACATGCTTTCAAACCAAAGGCAAGCTTTATTAGATAAGGCTATTAAACAGAAATTATTTTTATGTAGACAACTCTTGTGATAAGACCCCTATCAATCATTACAACATGCTCATAATTTTAATAAATTTATACAACATTGCCTATTTAAGTATAAATGATTTTCAGCTTGAAATATTATCCTGTCTGTTGACACCCCAAACCTACATCGAACGTTTGCTTTATTGCTTTCATAATGGCACTTGTTATACAAATTAATTTCACCCTGCATAAAAAAAATATTTCTCTGTCATACATGCGTATACGTTAAACAACAATCAAGTTTAAATTCACTGATATCATATGCATGTTTCATAATACATGATGCAATTATATTGTGAGTAAAACTCAAGAGGCCCGTATTCTGAACTCGGATTTAAATTAAACCATGGTTTAAAGTTGTGGTTGAACTATGGAGAGCCAACTGGGGCACAAATCTCTATTAGTACACATTGAATTATTAACTCACATGACACTCAAATCATTCATAACTGCTGGGAATGATAACTGAAGTATTTTTCGTCATTGTAAAAACAAGGGGGAAACAAAATAGTAAAAATAAGAAATATACAATGTAAACACAGTTTTTGGCATGTTTTGCATAATTCTAGCACAGAGTTAGACCGTGCTCTAAGTTAAACCTGACTTCAGAAAGAGGGCCATACAGATTAATCTCAAGAGCTTGGCTGACCAATGTATATGAAATAGAGACCCCATGTCTGCATGTACCTAAAAATTGACTTGAGAATAAACATGAATTTCTTTAAAATTTCACAAAACTTTCTAGTTAACATTGTTTCTTATAATTTCTTAAGAGTAAATGTGCCAAAACTTGAGAGAAATAAATGACTTTCTTGGTCATTTAACTTGAAATCATGATTTTCCCAATCTCTTTTGGATGATGTTGGGGAATAGTGACATTAGAAGTCGTTCATCAACACTTCAAATCCAGCAGATGAACACTCAACATTAGCCTTCAACTCATAACGAATATGTCATACTTTCCAAGGTCAGTCCAAACAGTTGAATACCCCAACACTCCTGATTTAAACACCTTGTTAGGAATTAATGATACTGGGTATGCTTTTGATACATTTAGGTCAACACCAGATAAACATTACTCCCAAGACCAACCTTACATTACCTTGGGTTTAGCGTTGAAGCTGGTGTTGCCTTTAAACCAACACCAGATTTATATATCATGCTTGAAATTTAAAAAAAAATGTCATTTACGCTATTCATAGCTCAACATCAGGTGATATCCGCCCAACACCAACAATGACCAACTTTACTTCAAGTTTAGAGTTGGGGCTGGTGTTGGTGTTGCCTTTACACCAGCACCAGATTTATAAAACCAACCTTACTTCAGGTAAGTGTTGTGGCTGGCATTGCCTTGACACTACAGTGTGTCTCTAAAAAAAGTAAACCCAACTTCGACGGCAAATTTTCAGAAAACTAAAAAATATTTACACATTATTTTTTAATTGTTAGATAGTCCAATAAGTCTTCTGTCCAATTACATCACTTAGGTTATCTAACTCTCATGCATGACTGAGCATGATTCAACTTAGTGAACTGGTGTCAAATCATCACTGTGGCAAGTTATTTCTTGTTATTTTCATGCATTCAAGGCCTATTTGAAGTTAAACTCAGTGGTTCCGTGATCAGCATACTTTCTCACATTGTACCAGATGGCCCTTTTGTTGGAGGCTGCCTCTCGGGGAACTGCACCCGAAAAGCCTCTTGAACTTCCACGAAACTTCTTGTTTCCTGGTATTGAGTTACCAGGAATACTCTCTGCTCAATTGTCAACTGTACCATGTTTGAAAAGCATGTGAAGTGTGCCTGTGTTAGGAACAACCTTTGCTGAAGTTGTTATGAAATTATAGGCCTAACATGTGACCAAAATTTAACTTCAAATAGGCCTTGAATGCATGACAATAGCAAGAAATAACTTGCCACAGTGATGATTTAATCATAGGCCTAACATGTGACAAACATTTGACTTCAAATAGGCCTTGAATGCATGACAATAACAAGAAATAACTTGCCACAGTGATGATTTGACACCAGTTCACTAAGTTGAATCATGCTCAGTCATGCATAAGAGTTAGATAACCTTAGTGATATAATTGGACAGAGGACTTATTGGACTATCTAACCGTGAAAAAATAATGTGTAAATATTTTTTAGTTTTCTGAAAATTTGCCATTGAAGTTGGGTTTACTTTTTTTAGAGACACGCTGTATAACCAGATTTATAGACCATTCTTATAAGTAATAACCCAACACCAGGTGACATCCCTCCCAACACCAACAGTGACCAACTTTACTTTTAGTGTTGTGGCTGGTGTTGCCTTTACACCAACATCAGATTTATAAAAAGAAAACACCATGCTTGAAATTAATGATACCATTCATGCAATTGATAGCTCAAAGCCAGGTGACATCCCTCCAAACATTAACCTCACTGCATGTTTAGTTGTGTAGCTGGTGTTGTTTGACCCCAACCCCAGCTTTCAGCACCAAACTTGTAATCACTTGATTGAAAACGGGAGCGTTTCAGGTAAGGACTTGTCATTGTTTTATCTGACAAGTCCCCTTTTATCCGAGTTACCATAGTAACCATACTTCTCAGCCAATCAAATTCAATGAGTTGTCAGATACGACAACTTGTCGGATGAAAAATTTGATGAAACGCTCCCCAGTATTAAATAAATGACCGGGCATATATAGTGATAACATCCTTCATCAAATGAAAAGAAATTTGGAATGATAAGTAGAACGGTTTTCTTGACCTTTGATACATGAGACTATGGGGGTTCCACAACAAAAGAGTTACATACATGTAAGTGCAATTCAATAAAGATATGCTTACATTAAAGTGCAAACCCACACATGATATCTAATAAGGAATATCTTTGATTTTCTGTTTTAATTCACATGCTTTGAGGATTAATCATGACTCTGATTAATGCGGTGATGCGTTAAATATTCCACATTCAACTGACGATCTAAATACAGATCTTTATAATCGCAGATTATCTTTGTTAAACATCCCCACAAGCAGACTGTGTTATTGGACATAAATATAAACCAAACAGATATGAATGTGATCTTTTTCCCTGAGGGTCAAATGTTGT
The DNA here is from genome assembly GCF_037042905.1 of Lytechinus pictus. Taxonomy (NCBI): domain Eukaryota; kingdom Metazoa; phylum Echinodermata; class Echinoidea; order Temnopleuroida; family Toxopneustidae; genus Lytechinus; species Lytechinus pictus. Next base: position 23,800,134 of record NC_087250.1, read on the forward strand.
CTTGTTCTCTATCAAGGATCATCTAGCGTATGGGTTGCCATGTGCAACGTCAAATGACCACTCTGGGGAAATTTCTTGCCACATAGAGCACACTCATACGGCTTCTCCCCAGTATGAGTTCGCATGTGAACCACCAACGTCCCGCTCTGTGCAAACCTGTTATCACACACAGAGCACTTGTAAGGTCGATCACCCGTGTGAGTCCGCATGTGTGTGATGAGTCCTGTGTTCTGCGTGAAGCGCTTGCTGCAGATGGTACACTTGTGCTTCTTCTCCCCTGTGTGGATCTTTTTATGGTTCGAGAGGCCATCCCAGCGAGAAAACTCCTTTTTGCAGACATCACATTTGAAGGGTTTTTCTCCCGTATGTGTTCGCAGGTGCTTTGTCAGCGTCTTCTTCGCCGTGAACGCCTTCTTGCAGTAGGTGCATTTGTAGGGATTCTCTCCAGTATGGATACGCATGTGTATCGTCAGGAGTCCGCTCTGGGCGTACTTCTTGTCGCAGATAGTGCATTTGTAGGGCTTTTCGCCAGTATGGACACGCATGTGAGTGGCGAGGCCGCTGCTCTGGCCAAACCCCTTCTTGCAGATAGTGCAAATGTATGGTTTCTCCCCGCTGTGGGTTCTTCTATGGCTCCTCAGGCTACTCAACCGAGGGAAGACCTTGTCGCAGTCTTGGCACGCATAGGGTTTCTTTCCCGTGTGGATCCGCATGTGGGACACCAACCCACTGTTGTAATAAAATCCCTTGTTACAAACAGAGCAATGCAACGGAGCATCGCCGATGTGCGTACCCATGTGTTCTGAAAGACTACTGCCGTGAGAGAATCGTTTGTTGCATACTGTGCACTGGTAAGGTTGTTCTTTGGTATGGGTCCTCATGTGAACCACAAGGCCTTCTGACCGTGCAAAGCACCTCTTGCAGACTTTGCATTGATGCGGTTTCTCCCCGCTGTGGACTGTCATATGCTTCCTAACCCCACTCCGCTGTGAGAAGCTCTTTGGACAGACTGGACATTTAAAAGGCTTTTCCCCCGTATGGGTTCTTATGTGGTCATCAAGGTTTCTGGTACGGTGGAATCCCTTACCGCAGATGGAGCATGTGTAGCGTAGCTTCTTGTTGTGGGTCGTCATGTGGTCCTTCAGAAGCTCACTCTCGGAAAAAAGCTCATCGCACACCGAGCACTTGAAGGATTGTGCTCCGATGTGCGTCGCAACGTGAACAGCCAGCGTGCTCCTCTTGAAGTATCCCTTGTTGCATACGGAGCACTTGAATGGCTTTTCTCCTGGGTGGCTATTCATGTGCTCCCGCAGCAGACCGCCATGGGCGAATCCCTCGTTACAAACATGGCACGCATACTTTAAGTCTTTCCCGTGTGTTTTCACATGCTCCTGCAGTTGGTCTTTGAAGTTGAAAGCAACGTTGCATATGCAACACTGGTGGCAAGACTCTCCTATCTTAATACTGTCTGTGTCCTCACCATTGTTAGGGGTTGGTGTGCCATCAGTGCAGCTCAGAGACGCTTCACCAATAAGTTGAAGAGGTTTGGACTCAACCTCGGATTCCGACTGAACCTCCGTCTTCACCAGTCCTGAAGATACCTTATTTGTGGTTTTCTGGCTACCTGGAGAAAACAAGAAACCATGAAGGAAGAGAATGAATATCATCTATGAGCATGCGCATATTTAGACAGCTGAAATCTGTCTGTCTGGAGAGATTTAAAACATTTTTTAACTCTTTCAGTTTCTCTTTGATTAATACACACACAGTGGTGCTCATGAACCAAAGCAGTGAAGTGTTGTAAACCAAATGCAATTGGGCAATTCCATAGGTTGGTGGACATGAGCTTAAAAATTCAAATTCAATATTTTCTTGAATTTTTAAATACTTTAAGTCCTTTATACATGATAATTTCAGGAACAAAAAATAAAAAGATTATTTTCATATGTATACTTTGGAAAAAAATTGTCAAAAGTTGTCTTCCATTCTGTACCAAAATACAAGAAATATAGTGAAAAATTAAATATGCCTTATTCCCATTTGTTATTGCAACATCATACCACTTCATATATTTCTGAAGTTTAAAAGAGTCAAATTACTTAAAATACACAACATATTTTCAATTAAATTTGTAGTACTTAGTTCAAAAATAAATATTGCAACCTGCTCAGGTGATGTAACGTGAGTAACCCAAAAAACTGACTTTGTTTTCTGGGAGAAAAATTCTTCACAGTTAATTGGTGGGATTTTAAATTCTCTTCCTTCAAACAATCTTTGACATGGTGATGACTATCAAAATCATTAAAAAATACAAATTTTTATAAAAATGATGAAGAAAAACTGTAACGTGAGTAACTGTGTAACGTGAGTAACCATCATGTAACGTGAGTAACCAGTAAAAATTATGAAGTTAGGTAACATTTTCTGTGGGATATCAAGTTTTAATTCTCATGGTGAGTTGTGAAGTTATTTTTGATTAATTAAAAGCAAAATGAGGGTACACCTCTTTGATGTGACTCTTTTTTCATCAAAATATCAGTGGTCATACAATCACACAAAAATCGAATACTAGTAGAAGTATTCACAATGCGAGAGTGCATTAGTAAGACTCAAAGCTTAGATTAACCAAACTTTAAAGTGTCTTTGAACAATACATTGAATGCCCTTAACCCTATCTAGGCCGGGGTAATTTGGGAGTTCATATGGCCAAGGGGGGGGGGGGGGGCCTCACAAGCCCCCCCTTGAGATCTCGGCCATTGGCCACACGATTGCGCCGAAAATTGACACGCAGGTTGTCTTGGACATAATCTACAAAACTGTACAGTAATTTATTTCATGCAAATGGGTATTAAGCGATTTTGCTAATTTATGCGTAATAAGTAAGCGAATCATACTTTTCCCTCTTACTCCTTCAATAAAGCCCTAATTGTTCAAATTTGTGGTATAAAAACTCTTTTTGGTGTTCCTAGCAAGTGTACTTGAAAAAAAATTGCGATATCAGATAAATTTCTTATTCATTTTATTGTTTTTTGCAATTTCTTATGTATTTCATTGTTTTTTGGACCTTTTGTTTTTTCAATGAAATTTGTTGGGTACTCTTCTGAGATCATAAATGGCATAAAATAAATACATTTAGACCAGCAAAACTAAAAATAATCATACATTTATGATTTTTGGTTGAAAACAGAATTTGCATGGACTTTGAAGAACCTGCTCCTTTTCTAATCCTGATATGACAGTGTGATTGGTTGATCAGTTTCTAGCTTTTTTTTTCATTTACCAGTGTTGATGTACATGTATCGGGATCTCATTTTTACTTAGACAGTCATTCTGCAAGGATCAATATTACTGACACTCTTCATGTCAAAGAAACTAGATCCACCGTCTATTGCTAATAATAGCGGACACTTTAAATTCACAGACACTTTTTAATCAGCTGTATAGTACAGTCAAAATTATGCAGGTTAAAATGACACGGAGAGTATCAAGAAATGGAAGCTCAATGTGTCTTTGTACTGTATAGCCCATCTGAACTGTACATTTTAATTGTGTTTGCCTATAGGCCTAATCATAGCTGGTTCTTTAATTGATGTTGAGGGTTTTACATTTTTTTATTTACACAGCCCAAGCCAGATCTTGTACAGAAATAGTGAATACATTACCAATATACTGACCAATAAGTAAAAGAGAGGAGGAAACTTATTCAGAATGTTAACTTTAAACATAAACTGGTGTCTGAAATCCTACTCACATTATTACAGAAACAGAAACATGAATTTTACACACATTATTGAATTTTTAGTGACATTTATGTTGTAACGTGAGCAACTAACCGTAACATGAGTAACCACTTTATCTGAACCCCTATCAAAAACCATGTGTTCTTTATTTTTTTAATTATATACAAAGTTTGTCTCCCTAATGTACTTCTTTGAAATGGATATAATCAACTTTCATAAAAGCCTTGTATGAGGACACTCTTCACTTAGGTCGACTTTTCATTTTATGCATGTCCAAATCATGTAACGTGAGTAACCGACACATTTCAAAGATTTTCCAGGAGCATAATAAAATTTCCCAAGTTTTGTTTTTATACAAAGGATAGTCAGACTGTGTACTTTGTTGTGATAAAGAGATGTTTAGTTCCTATCAATAATAATGGAGTAACAGCTCCAAGTATGAGTCAAGGTGTCTCCAAATGTAACGTGAGTAACCGTGGAATAGCCCAATTGGTATTAATCAAAGTGTGATTTTTAGGGCCTTTTCACACGTGAATCTTGAATCACCATTGTAATGATGATTGCAATTCGTCTTTAGAATCATTGGACCTTTCACACGCTCATTTGAAAACTGTGATTTGAATTTGAATTCCAGAGCAAAGGCGGTATATGTCCTTGGTGACTTGTCAATCAAAGCACTGCATCGATATGATGAGTGCATGACAATTGTATTATCTACTGAAGTGCTTGAACGGACACGGAAGCTCCGCCCCCCAAAAGATGCTTTGGAGGTCAAGCCTTTCACATGTACATTTCGTACCGTAATTTGAGTGAAACTTAAAGGACAAGTCCACCCCAACAAAAAGTTGATTTGAATAAAAAGAGAAAAATCCAACGAAAGTAACGCTGAAAATTTCATCAAAATCGGATATAAAATAAGAAAGTTATGACATTTTAAAGTTTCGCTTAATTTCACAAAACACTTATATGCACATCCTGGCTGGTATGCAAATGAGGAGACTATGTCATCCACACACTATTTCTTTTGTATTTCATTATATGAAATATTCTAATTTTCTCCTCATTGTCAAGTGATACAACAATTTATTCCTCCCTGAACATGTGAAGTTAGTATTCTTTAATACAATATGGTTCATTCAAGTTGGTCCTTATTGTCAAATCTATAAAAAATGAAATATTGCATAATTCTAACAATAAAAAACAAAATAAATAGTGATGGACATCATCGACTGACCCACCAGTTGTGCATAACACTGTTTTGTGAAAAATAAGCGAAAATTTAAAATGTCAGAACTTTCTTATTTTACATCCGATTTTGATGAAATTTTCAGCACTATGCTAGTTTGATTTTTCTCTATTTATTCAAGTTAGCATTTTCCTGGGGTGGACTTGACCTTTAACTGGAATTCACCGCCGGAGTAGAATTTGAATTCGTTATTGTGATTAGCGTTCGTAATTCTAGTTTGGTTTCACCTGTGCTAAATATTTGTCACTAGCCTTATTTTTCACTGGAATCACGATTTTTTACCATGTGTAAGGGGGTTACTCACACTTAACTCTTTTGTATAACACCCCTTGGCATTACCGTATTCCAAAATCAAGAAGCAAACAGAGTGCCCCCTAACGTCAATTGGAAAGAAAATCTAAAACTTTGCATTCAAACAAAAACATTTTTAAAATTCATATACAATCAAATGATGACTACCAATATTGGATAACTAGTTGAGAGTGAGACTCCCATAGGACAATGGCATACAGTTCAGTAGCGTATGCAGTATATTGTAAAGTGGGTGAGGAGGGGGTTCAAGCTGAATGAAATTTTGACAACCAAAAAAAAAAGGTCTTCACCACCAATTTTAGGTAGTTTCCTACCCCGAAAAAATTGACAAGCAAAAAGGAAGAAGACAAAAAAAAAAAACCGGTCTTCACCACCAATTTTATGCCGTTTCGTACCACCAATTTGGGGGGGGGGGTTGAACACCTGTCACCACTCCCCTGCATAGTACACTACTAATGGCATAATTTTTGGGTCAAAGTGATAATAAAAGTCAAGTGCATGAAAATGACACAAATTTCCATGAATTTAAGAGGGAAATGACCAAAAATTAGTGAGTCTCACTCTCGATGAACAAGAGTTGGAAGCCTAAATTATACCAACTCTATATTTACCTGCATTTATTGATTCTGTTTGGTAGACTGCCAAACCATCACCCCATCCATTTTCTTCAAGGTTTTCTTCCTTTATGATGATTGTATGATATTCATTGATCATGCCTTCCGTATGTGGTTCCTCTATCGGTTCCTTCTTGATTGGTTTCACGCCATTCATCTTGCCATCTACAATGTTGAATAAAAAGAAAGTTGAATTTATTGGGAATCCAAAATGGAAATGAATCAAATTTTGTGAAATTTAGATAAAAAGGATTAAGAGAATGGTGAGAGAGGTAGTAAAAATGAGAAGGAATAGATCTTAGAAAAAAAAATGATGGTTGCTTGAAAAATGAGATCTCAAACCTAATATCGACAAGTTATGTTGTGAATATGATGAAGTAAAGAAGTAGGCACGTTGTAAGAAGTGCTGTCTTATGAAAATAAATTTGAGCGGCCGATTGCTCAGAAAAACACTTTAACTCATTAGGAATTCACAAAGAGTAGGCTATACATATCTCACATCTCACTAATACGAACGCGAAGAGTGGACTATTTTTTTTTTAATATTCAGAACTTGAAAGGAGGAAATCACTTAAAGTAATCTTGTAAAAAATACTGTAACTAGATAGAATAATAAAAGTTTCAAAAAATTTCATGAGTGGTTTACAGTTTATTAGTGAGATTTATTTCGTCAGAGAATCATCACTGAAAATAGGAACCAGCAATGAAATTCGGCCGAATTTCATAGCTAGAGAAATTTATTCTGTCAGAATCATCACTGACAAAATAAATCTCATCAGTAATTTGTCTTTATCTACTCTTCAAAATGGGAACCAGCTATGGAAAATCCTGATTTTGTGCTGGTTTCCATTTTCACGAGTAGATAGACAGTTTACCAGAGAAAATTATCTCGTCAGAATCATCACTGACAAAATAAATCTCATTTAATAGTAATATGAATGGGAACCAGCATGTACAACTCTGAGTTTTCCACGCTGGTTCCCATTTTGGCGAGTAGATTAAACTAGTTTACCCTACTCGCTGAAATGGGAACCAGCATGTTTTGGTGAGTAGATTAAACTAGTTTACTCTACTCGCTGAATGGGAACCAGCGTGAACAACTCTATGGCATGATGGTGAGTTTTCCACGCTGGTTCCCATTTGACTTTTTTAGCGAGTAGATTAATATTTACTATACTCGCTGAAATGGGAACCAGCGTAACTCGATCATGTGAATTTTCCACGCTGGTTCCCATTTGTAGCGAGTAAACTAGTTTACTCTACTCGCTGAAATGGGAACCAGCGTGTACACAACTCTGCGCTAGTACCCATTTTAGCGAGTATAGAGAAAAGACATCGACGAAATCAATCTTTCAGATCGTTCAGATCGAAGCTCTTTGAAGGATTAAATTCATTTATTAGAATCAGCGCACCAGCTGTGCCTGTGGTGAAGCAGTGAGCAAACTCGAAAAGTCAAAATAAAAGGTAACGTTAGGTAGGTCGGTCACGTCTTGTCGCGAAAAAGTAAAGGAGAACGGTATCGTTACCATAAAGGAGACTATCAGGCAATAAACAATGCAATGATGGTTGTGGATTGGGATGAAGAAATGAATGAAATGAACGTAGATGAAGCATGGAATTTCTTCTCATGTAGTCTTCAAACTGCCATTGACAAATGTATTCCAAAATCTAAGGGAATTTGATTGAAGAAAAAGAAATTATGGATGACGAGGAAAGCTCTGAAGCAACAGCGTAAGAAATACAAGTCCTGGAAAAGATTTAGAGATGGTGGACAAGCAAATATGATTGACTACAGAAAATCAAGATGTGAGGCTATCAAACTGCGTAAGATGACAAGAAATCTCAGAAGGAAGTTTGAAAAAGACATTGCCCTAAATGTCAAGGCAAACCCAAAGGCATTTTGGAAGTATGTGAACAGTTCCCTGAAGTATCGTTCAAAATGTGGAGTGATGCAGAACAATCAAGGAATTACTGCTGAGAGTGACGAAGAAAAGGTAGAATTGTTCAACGCCTTCTTCAGCAGTGTCTTTACAGAAGAAGATTTAGAGCAAGTCCCATTGCTAGATCACAGACACAGAGGGAACATGTTGTCTGACGTAGAAGTAAGGCCAAGCATGGTAAAGAACAAACTCAAAATGCTGAAGACCTGTAAGGCAGCAGGACCTGATGGGTTTCACCCAAAAGTTCTGAGAGAAACAGCAGAAACGCTATGTGTACCCCTTACACTCATCTTCAGGAAGTCACTGAAAGAGGGTGTCCTCCCACAGGCATGGAAAGATGCCAACATAACACCCATTCACAAAAAAGGTAGCCGCAGTGCTGTAGAGAACTACAGACCAATCAGTCTAACTTCAGTCATTTGCAAGATTTTGGAATCAATCATACGAGATGCTGTTGTTAAGCACCTTGTTGAGAATGATGTCCTGCATGACTCCCAGCATGGATTTCTACCAAGTAGATCATGTGTCACACAGCTGTTAGAAGTCATGGAGCTCTGGACGTCAACTCTTGATGAAGGATACAAAGTGGATGCAATCTATCTTGACTTCAGTAAAGCTTTTGACTCCGTGCCTCACCAGCGGCTCATGAATAAACTTGAGTCATATGGTATTACAGGTTGTATCAAGAATTGGCTACATAGTTTCCTTTTAAGACGCAGACAAAGAGTTGCCCTTAATGGAAAAGTTTCTCGGTGGCTGCCTGTCCAAAGTGGAATTCCGCAGGGAAGTGTTCTCGGCCCCACCTTGTTTGTGATCTTTATCAATGACCTGCCTGAAGTTGTTGACAGCATTGTCAAGATTTATGCAGATGACACAAAACTATTTCGTGAAATCAAGCAAAGGAGTGACTGTGACCGACTTCAGGATGATCTAGATAAGCTGGTGGAGTGGTCAGAGAAATGGCAACTAAACTTCAATGCATCTAAGTGTAAGTCTCTACACATAGGAAAGCAGAGCGTACACTTTCAGTACAAGATTGATGACACTGTGCTTGAAAATGTCGGCGAAGAGAGAGACTTAGGAGTTATCATTGACTCTGACTTGAAGTTCCACTCCCATGTTGCAAGTGCCGTACTGAAAGCCAACCGTGTACTTGCTCTGATCAGGCGTACTTTCATTTATAGAGATAAATATACCATTGTTAAATTGTACAAAGCATTGGTGAGACCTATTCTTGAGTATGGAAATGCTATTTGGCACCCAAGGTATGTCTGTGACCTTAAAGCCATTGAAAAAGTTCAGCGACGTGCGACCAAGTTGGTGCCATCATTGAAAGATCAAGACTACAGTAGAAGGCTTCGTTCCTTGAAGTTACCTTCCATTCAGTACAGAATGCGAAGAGGGGATATGATACATTACATACGTACAAGATCATCAATGGCATTGATGATTTGAACAAGGAGATGTTCTTTACATCTGCATCAACTCAGACAACACGTGGACATCTATGCAAATTGTATGTGAAGAGAAGCAGACTGGATGTTAGAAAAAATACTTTCAGTGCCAGAGTTGTAAATGACTGGAACTCCTTGCCGGCAGAGATAGTTAGTAGTTACTGCATCAACGTTGAACAGATTCAAGTCACAGTTAGACAAGTTTTGGTCTGCAGTGCAATATACTCACCCTTGGGAATAGTAACTCTGGCACAGCACACAGGCACACATTATTTTAATAGTTAGATGGAGATAGCAACAGTGATAGACCTGGAAACACGACTGCATAAGTAATTGCATTTTTCCAGTGGCAGTAGATCCGGTAATAAAGGTAATAAAGGTAATATTAGTAAAGTATCCGGTGAAAATTATGAACTGGTTCCCAATTTCATGATAATGCCAACCAGGATAATGCCTCAATATCTTTCCTTTATTTCATTTGATTTAATTTTTCACCTGAAATTTTCGGCGGGCAGCTGCTTCACCGGCCGGCCCAGCGAAGTCCGTCCGCGGCGATTCCCGGAGGGGCCGAGTGTTTGAAGCCGAAGCTTCGGGACCACGTCCACGGCAAGCTCGCCGACTCAATCCCGATCTGCATCTGCATGCGGAAGTTGGAGTTAGTTTTGTTCGCTATTCGTGGTCGTTTGTTACCTGTCTCATTTATATTTTCAAGACGCTATCTATCTTATACATTCCTTAAATTATAAATAAAACGATTCATGATATAAGTGAAATGAATAACACTCAATGAACTCACCAATGTAATGTTTATTTGATGAAGACAAGTCCGAAATGGTAAACGCCGGAAACTAAATTTCGCCAAATTATGGCTTCTGTAATGAAACCAAATAAAAAGGAAAAGGACGAGGGAGGGGCACTCAGAATATCGTGGTTATTTGAGTGGAATCATAAACAATTGTTTTTTTTCAATCAGATAAGCATTTAGTTCTTCCATCCGGACGATGGGACGCACACATACACAGAATTGTGGTAATTTGATCTGAATAATATACATTCCCCCCCTGTGACTGTGATTATATAGTTCTTCCATTCCCCCAAAACTCTTGCAACATATCAATGGCCATGCATGGGAATATATAACTGTCATGAAGCAACTGATTTTCTCATTATTTTTACCCCTACAATTATTTTCCCATCTTTACAACTTATAAATACAAAAAAGAAGAATAACAAGTGCATATATGGTTATGAAAAACACATATCATTTTGCTTTTAATGAGACTATTAATTCCAGACACACAAAATTAAACTATCCCTTTCTTATATCGCCTGTACTGTAGTTGATAGAAAACAATTAATGACTAGATCCCCAAATCGCCTAAATAATTTGAACAAAACTAGATATTAGTAACCATGCAGATCTCCTATAGTATTGAACATTACTTTTGCCTCTTCAATTAACGTTTTGTTTCGAATAGCAACAGCCTCATTGAGATACATGTGTATTTCTTCAATTAATTTTTAATGTGTTTTTCTAGAATCATATAATATGAACACGTGTTCAAAAGAAATAAATAATAAAAGCTTGAAGCGCAAGGAAAAGTATTTGGTCAGAGAATTGTCTTGAGACTGCATGATTTTAGTGTCATTTGTTCCTCGATCTTGAAGGGAATATGTAATTAAACTGACAATGTTAGTGCCAGGAGTGATGAACACATACACTTAGGCCCTAAAACAAAATGTTTTATCAAATTATGGGGGAAAACAATATTTCAACTATACCGGTACTTCCTTTTTCTTTTATCACTACATTTCTCCCTCTTTCTCTCCTTTTCCCCAGTTTTTTTTTTTTTTTTTTTTTTTTTTTTTGGGGGGGGGGGGGCAGCCGATGGGGGGAGGGGAGGTGCCCCTGTAGGTACGTCACTGCATGGGAACATGCATAAAACAGTCATGACAGCTAAAGGTATAGAGAGGGTTGTTGTAATTTTCATAACAGAGTGCTTCAACCCAGCTAGTAAGTGTACCTCTCAACTCATTGGTATTTTCCCATCATGCGTCTATTCTGCATCCACCCTCCCCCTCTCGATCTATCTGGATGATACCCCCCTCCCATCGCATTTCATTTGAAGGACAACTCTTCCCCAGCAAAAGGCTGATTTTGAACTGAAAATCTCATCAAAATCGGATGAAAGGAAAATCATGAAATTTTACAATTTTGCTTAACTTCACAAAAAGTTGCACATCCTTTAATAGTTGCCTTTGACGGTATGCAGTGCGAATGAGGGAACCGACGGCATCAGCCACTCTCTCTGTCTTTTCTTCGCATTCTGTTAAATGAATTATTTTATTTCTCCTCATATGTTGTGAATCAATTATGATTCGATTCCTCCTTCAATTAATGGCATTACATTATTTGTAAAAACTAATTAAATGCCTGTGAAGCCTTAGTACAATATGGGCAAACCTGCAAGCATGTTAAATAGCATGTGTCATTTGATAAAAATATATTTCACAAAATGATTGAGTGATATCCGACATATCTCATTTGCGGATCATTTTGCTGGACATATGACTGCTCTGTGAAAGACAGCCAAATTTTTAAACTTCATAACTTTCCTAGTATATATACAATTTTTTTCCAATTTTATTATATCCAAATATGTCCTCAGAAAAAAAAGCAGAACAAATTTTTAAACCAAGCAAGAAAAGATGCATACATATGAAAGGTTTATTAAGCATTTGAATAAGAAATCAACGGTTATTCTCCAAATAATGGTACATTTCATTCATTATTATCAATAAAGGCACATATATCAGTTTAATGAAATGTTAGATATAGGCTATTTCGAAAGGGTACCAAAAAAAAAAAAAAATTGAATCCCTGAAAGTACTTTGGATAGATTGAGGAATGAAATATAATCATTGACAAGAAATGTGTATGAATGCCGTATAAAATAACATCAAATAAAGTAATAATAAGTACATTTAATTGTACAAAATAAACAATTATCAGCATACATATATATGTATCAACATTTCATTTGTGGTAATACCAGATATATGTTCTAAAAGAGTACCAAATAAAAAAAAAACGTTTGAATTCCTGAAAGTATTTTGAATTGATTGAGGAATGGAATATAATCATTGACAACAAGTGTGTATAAATGCCGTATAAAATAACATCAAATAAAGTTTGTACATAATAAACACATTACGCGAATCCTGTGTTTAAAAAATACCCCACCAGCTTATAACCATGGAGCTATTAAGAGTATAGCTCCATGTTATCAGCATACATATACGTATCAACAATGTGTTAATAACTGTATTAGATAATAACTAATATAATAGTACTGGCAGTTTGGTACACCATAATGTACATTACATGAGTAAAAATCTGTGTAAAAATATAACAATCTATAAAAGTGCTATTCATGTTTTTAAAAAACACAAGTTTTGTATTCAATCATTATCTGCACTATTTGATCTTCTATATCAAATATCATAATCCACTATAAACGGATGCTCCAGGCTGAAAATATTTATAGCTCAATAAAAAGAGTAAAATTCACAGAGCAAATTGCTGAAAATTTCATAAAAATCAGATAACAAATTACAAAGTTATTGAATTTTAAAGATTTGCGTTATTCCGGTGAAACAGTTCTAGGCATGTCTTCATGAATATTGATTAGGTAGGCTGATGATGTCACATCCCCACTTTTTTTTAACGTTATTACAAGAAATCATAATTGTTTCGATTTTTCATTAATGTGTTTCCATTATTGTGAAATAAGTTGCAGCAAGAAATAACTAATGCACTTAATCAGTTGTCAATCCAATTGTTTTAGTTCTTGGTAGGAATATTTCAATAAACTTAATTTCATATAGTAAAATACAAAAGAACTAGTGGGGATATGATATCATCAGCCCACCTAATGAATATTCATGAAGATATGCCTAGAACTGTTTCACCGGAATCATGCAAATCTTTGAAATTCAATAACTTCGTTATTTGTTATTCGATTTTGATCAAATTTTCAGCTTTTTGCTCTGTGAATTATACTCTAGTTATTGAGATATAAATATCTTCAGCCCAAAGCATCCCTTGACCAGATTATACAATACAGGAGGTAGACTCCATTAAGTCTCAAAGTTGATTTCCTATCAAACTAGAATAACACCTAAGTTCCCAATAAAAAAAATAAAGTAGAATACCATCGGTGGACTCATGTACATCAGACATAACAATCTATACATAGCAGCATTGTTAACTTTTTGACACTGAAATTACCATTTTTATCTTTTAATAAAATATATACTTTGAAAGTTTGAATACATGTTATGTTTGACAGGGGTACGCTGGGATAGATAATTATATCTAAATAGAATAAAATTCACTGAGCAAAATGCTGAAACCTCCTTCAAAATCAGATAACAAATAACTAAGTTATTGAATTTTAAAGGTTATAAAGTTTTTAAACAGTTATGTCATCATGAATATTCATTAGGTGGGCTGATGATGATGTCACATATCCACTTTCCTTTTCTTATGTTATTTCTAGCCTTTATGATATTACAAAAGGGAAGTGACTATTGAATCTTTCTTAAGTTTTGATTCTTTGTCATTGTTTCAATTCCAACTTAATAACCGGTCGATTCCAGAACTTTGGTGGTCCTACAACATTACTGTGAGAGCACAGTCCCCCATCAGTGTTTTATTCTAGTAACTATGTGCATCTTAATGAGAACATACAGGTGTTTTGACAATAGCTACTACCAAGGCATATCTGATTATATACAAAGGGGCAGCTTTCCTGGTTTTGGTTTTGTTGGCTGATGCCCTGTACATGGTAGAAAATGCTTTTCAATCAACATGCATTAGATTTGAAGCAGATAATTTCTGACATATTTTGATCTGCATACCTCCGCACGCACATAATGACCTCAATAACATTGAGAGATAAACGCTCTCTGCACGATATGAGCCATGTATCTCTGGAATATTAAGAGGAAAATTAGAAAAATGGGATTATAAATAAAAGACAATCAATCACAATATTGCCTCTATCTTAAAATATGCATACATTTTCCGAAGCAAAACACATGGAACTAAGATTTCCAAAGGTAAGCCAGAACTGCACATCAATTTTCTAGGATTTAAGTGATTTATCATCTTCTGCGCATACAGTTTATGCAATATCAATGTCTATTCACGAACTGCTTCTTTCAGCTCATAGCCGAATTGACGCCGGAACACGGTAGGATGAGAAATATGAAGAGAATGTAATTCAGAGCACAATGATGGTCACATGTTAGTGAATTCATTAACTATTCAATGGGTGTCCATCTCTCAATAGGTCCATAGTTTGACCCAATGACAATGAGCTGCGCGACGCATTGAAACCTACACCAGCTTGTTCTGCTTGTATGACCCTCTTCAACAGAGAAGGGGGTGTTGGAGTTTGAGGGGGGGGGGGGGCGGGTATAAACCTGTAATCCTCCTAGATCTGCCACCATTAACAGGGCCCTCCCATCTTCTCCAAAATGACAGACACCAAGTTAAAGAAGTCCTTTATACCAGATTACGCAGCAGCATAACATGTGTCATTTAACCCCTTCTCCAGTGAAATTCTTCATTGTCAAATCAGTTTTGTGGTTCAACAAGATTTTCCGAACCCTGCTACACAATGAAAGAATCAACATTCATCACTAGAACTGTTACTTTCTTAATAGAATATTTCAGACTAGATTATTAATCGGCAGAAGATGTGTCCCCTTCTGCAGTGAAATTCCAGTTTTGCAGTCCCAGAACTTTTTGTCTAAACCATGCCAGCACAGTAACAGATTCATCAATCATTACTAGAACTGCTACTCTTCCGGTCTTTAATCATTTGTCGGTTGTTGAATGGTAATTGTGCTGGACCACCCTGAAAAACTTCCACACAATCGTCTCGTCGCATCCGCTTCAGGGCATCCTCAAGATCCTGAGGGCTACAGATCTTCTTCCGTTGCTCTGCAAGATTAATCAGATTCCCTGTAGGGTCTGTTAGATCTTCCAGACTATCAATGACTTCCTCCATTCCTAAGGCAACGGCAAGACCTCTCCAATCGTCCAATGTTATGCGACGACCGTTCAACCGTTGACTGAGCTCCTGCCGGGTGATCACGGAGGGTTCCTGTGGCACGCCATGGCTGCCCGATGTAATGTTCACAGATTCAATATTGTAAACATTTCCATAAACTGACATACAGGAAATTTGCTGGCTGAGCTGCCTCACTTCTGAACCCACCGGTGTTGTAGGTTGTGAGCCTGGTTCAGTACTCATAAGGATTCTGGGGGATTCATCCATCGGCTGGGTGGAGTTGGTACCTGGGGTATAGAAATAAAATGGCTTTGAGTTACTTCTCATTTTGGGGTGAAGCAACATTTCTCATATAGCAATTGCTCCTACACTAAATTGTCTGAAGATTGAACTAATGTTATGTTGTTGTTGGATCTAATGCTCTTTTATTTTCAACCTGTCTTAAATGAAGACAACGCAATGCAGGATGTACAGTTTATATATACATTATTTATTGAAGATGATTATAACTTGATGATGACAAATACATGAGTAAGTCTGATGGTGACTATACTCTGAAGTATACAAAATAGACTCTGCAAACTGATGTAATATAAATTGTAAACTCTTCTGTAGCTGTCTAAACCATTCTCAAGTCTATTCTCTATTCTGATTTGGGTTCAGAAGCGAACCCCTTTTATATTTGTCTGGTCAAGACTCTCTACAGCCAAAAAGGTGTTGGTCAACCATAAACGCTTGACCAAAACAATCTGTACATCATAACTTTACTCTGAATTGGGGTAGTTGACCTTTTCGGGAGAACATGAAATGTAGTGAATAAGAAAACCATAAAATGTGTGTGCATCAGAAGTTTAGCTGGAAGAAGAATGAGTAATACTTTCTTAAGTAAGTTGGAATTGGTATACTTCCTGTAGAAGTATTGATTAAGTATTGATATATTATTGAATATGTGAGATATGCACAGGGGGCATGTGCCCCCCATTTTGAGAAGCAAAATAAAAAATTTGTAATGTAAAAATGCCATTAAATGAGAGGTGTGCCCCCTCTTTAGAAATTGAATACCTTTTTTTTTGCTTGTCAAAAATTTTCTCCTAAAAATTTGCCCCCCTTTTGGAAAATCCTGGATCCGCCCCTGTGCACAATGACAAGAGTTTGAAAGAAAAGACTAACCAACATCAGATGATGATTCTCCTTTCTTCCCCGCTTGACCCCTAATGGCTTTCCTCAAGCGCTCTTCGAGGTTACTATCATCGATATGTGCATTATTTAGAACCCGCAAGTGACGCGGAAGGTGTGTTTCGTCGCAGCATCGGATTACTATCACCCGGCCCTTCCAATTACCCCCATCCACCCTTGGATGTAAAGCCATGTGTGTCGTCATAGTCTGGTAAAGATCATCCGTATCACAATCCTCCTTTGTGATGATGAGGACTACGTGAGAGCAGGCCTCCAGAGCATCCTCGATGCTTATCATCTTTGGAACTCCAAGTACGGCATCCGCAGCGGTCACCAAAGTCCAGTTGTTTCTACTGATGATGTCTTTGACCTTACAAACGTGATTCGTCTCTTGGCTGAATTCAAGATAGATGTTACGTTCTGGCTCTCCTTGATCTGTCAAAGATCTATTTGTTCCAGAGTCCATGGAACCTTCAAAGAAAAGATGGAAAATAAAGAAATTCGTAAATATCAGTTATCTGATACTGAAAACAAGGTATAACCTGAAACTTCCAATCATGTTTTCTCTGTGTTTTACAATTTTCTTCTTAAAAATTCATTCTGATTAAATCAGGTAGTTGACTGGGTTTCAGTAGATCAATGTTGACAAGCTACATATTATTTCAAAGCTGAGACTCGGCTCCTTCAAACAATATCAAAATGTTAATTTCATGATAACTCTTTTTTTTCATTTCATTATTATCATTGTATTGTTTATTTGACCAATATAAAAAAGTACAAATACATACACCAGAAAAAAAAGAGTATACAAACATGCAAAGAAATATGGGAGCGGGAAGTGAGTCAGGGGTAGGCCAAGTCAGGGGGCACAAAAGTGAAATTTAACACTGTTGCCCGGAGGCATGTGCCCAACACATGCCAGCCCGTATACATCAATAAATAAATTTACACAAAATATTGCACAATGAAAAATGGGAATGCAAAGAAAGGGGGGGGGGGGGCAAACAAAAAAATCAAAGAAGATAGAGATGTATTGGGAATACATGCGCATTTTTATCATTAGAGCCATTTCAGCAGGAGTAAATGAGAGAAGGCCATACTCACCGAGGCTAGAAAATGATGAATCTCCAGAACCATCCACAGAGGTTGTAGCTTCCTGACTATTTGATACAGCCAGGTCTCGCTGTTGTTGACTTTCTCTGCATCTCTGATACTCTCTTATTTCTTCCTGTTGCTGTTTTTCAGCTTTAATTTAAGGCATGAATGAAAGAAGAATAACCAAGGGGACATTTTGACCTGTAAGTACGAGCCAACCTACAGACTGTACATTCTTCTACTACTAGAATCTTTATAAGAAAAGGGTCTGTGGCATGAATCAAAGACATGGGGTGGGGCTGAATTAATGCACAAAATCAGACTTTGATGGTAATTTTAACAATTTCTGTACAATGTTCACTGAAACAGAGGATGCGCTGTAGCCCCCAAGGCACCCCCAGGGGCCGTGGAAGCGGGGGGCGGGCTTCAGCTCCCCACTTTTTTCCAATACTGTGTACAAAAGCATAAAAATAACCATATGATTGTGATTTTTTGCATGGTCAGCCCCCCCCCCCCCACTTTGAAAACCGTTCCGTGGCCCCTGCCCCCTTGAATTACATATGAGATTTAGAAAGTGGATGACTTACTTTTTATACAGGCCTGTGCCTTATTATACCAATAATAAAACAACAGTTTTGAAATGGAATCTAAAAAAAATTTCCCTTTCTCTCCCCCCCTCCCCATTTTGGATGCATACCTGGGCCCCGTCTTACAAAGAGTTAAGATTGATCCAATCAATGTGACTCTATGGAAATCCATCAGTGTCATGATTTTTTATACAGGAAATGTGCAAAATGTCCTTTGTAAACTAAGGAGAACACACCAAATTATCAAGAAATCAATGAATTTAAATATACATATCTAGATTTTTTTTTTAACAGACATGGATTCTATATGTTGACTTTGAGCATTGGCTTTCCATAGTTGCGATTGATCAGATCAATCGCAACTCTTTGTAAGATGGGCTCCAGCACTTTTGTTTTTTTGTATATATTCTAATTTTGTGGAAATAAATGAAATGAAATTAATCTACTGGCACAGACCCTTAGTATTAATATCTAATGTAAAGTATGGAGATTAGATTCACTCTTGTACTGAACGGAAATTATTCCTTTCTTTATCAAATCCTCCCTAAAGTTTCCGGGTGGGTGTTCCATAAAGCTCTTTGTAAAGTTACGCACAACTTAACGCACGATTGGAACATGTTCTTAGGTCATAAATCAATTACATATGGATAACACATAGCACAAGAAAGGATCACCAGTCGTGCATAAAGTCATTCATATCTTACGAACAGCTTCATGAAACACCCATATTTAAGTGAGGGCCCTGGATTTATCAAGATATTCCCACTTGACTATAAATTAAAGTAATAAAAAAAATCACCTTTGGATTATTAGAAAAAAAAACAAGCAAACAGATTAAAAAAAAAAAATTGAATCATAATTCTGATGGCGAAATATGACTGGTTGCCAGATAAGACCCCCCCCCCATGTGGCTGCTCGCAATACAAACAGAAGGTTTGATGGAGGTGACACGACATTAGCTCTTGCAACATTTGCTCTGGTCTTGATATCTCAGAGGTTAGGCTACTGGGTTAGAGTTAGGATTGTAATAGAGTTTTTTGTTCAGAATCATGTAAATATATTGATTAGGGTTTGGAGGTTGTTTTTTGGCTGCAGATTTTCCATCAGAGCAATTGTCGCCGGAGCAAATGTCAACTCATGGAACCCTGATGAAGTCTAGTCTCAAGACCCAAGACATGGTATACCTGTAAATCGTTAAATTTGAGTTTGCAATTGCAAACTAACCTCTGACTAGTATTGTGTCTCTGATCATGAGAAGCTTGGCTCTTGTCATTGCATCACGCATCCTGCTCATCTGGTGTTCAGCTTGAACTGTTGCCCTCCAGGAAGTCAGCAAGTCAACCGTCCCTTTGGTTGTCACAGATCCAGTCAACCGATTGGTGGTGTTGCATTTGTTGATTTGAGCTCTGGTACAACCCAAGGCATTGGCTAAACGCTCCATCTGGTCATCGGTTTCCAGATTGTCGGCTATCTCTCGTAGGACGGTGCCCGATATCATCCCAGTGATAGGTCTGGAAGGAGTCAAGAAAAGAAAATGACCAAATAATATCAGCTTAACTTGCTTTAAAGGTAAGTCCACCCCAACAAAATGTTCATTTTATAAAGAAAATTTTATAAAAAGCATGAAGGTTTCATCAATGTCAGATGTTAAAGTTAAAAAATTCTTTAAAATAAGTTTTGCTTATTTTTCACAAAAAAATTTAGCCTATATGACATACTGGTCAGTATGCAAATGAGGGGACCAATGACATCACCCACTCACTATTTCTCTTGTAGTTTATGTGTAATATGAAATAATTTGATTTTCTCCTCATTGTCATGTGATGCAAAGTTTTTCGCGCTCTGAATGGAAACATCAATAACACTTTGTGGATCAAACAAGAGGTTCTTCATTGTCAAATCTGTAAAAATGGAATTCAAACAATAACAGACAAAAGAAAGGGTGAGTGACATCAGTGACTCTCTCATTTGCATGTCACTGAATTGTGCATATAGGCCTGACTGTTTTGTGACAAAAGCCATAACTTTCTTATTTTACATCCTGATTTTGATAAAAATTTTCAGCATTAAATTTGTTTGATTTTTCTCTCTTAATTCAAATCTGGGTGGAATTGAATGCTAATTGTAGAGCTATATCTTTTTCCCCTCTGGTATAACTACACTATAGCCATGAGACCTGACCTATTCCTAGTGAAAGGGACATGGAATGGCCAAAAAAAAAATGAATGGGAAAAGTGTAGAGGACTAAGTTGTGGCATTCTGCTAAACAAAAATTGAATGACTTTGCATCAATCCTAATCTTTACCCAATGAGGGTCTACTTTTTCTTTCTCAATGAACCCCAGTCAAATTGTAATCAACTTACTCTGGAATGTCACCAGGAGACTGTTTTAAAGATGACTGACTTGACTGTGCTGCTGGAATAAAGAAAGACAAAATTGTCATACATGCATGCATGAAACCAAAGTAATAATTATGATTATAATCCACTACATTTGTAAGGTACATGTTAAATACAAATGTTTCTACGTGCAAAGTTGAATTAGAACACTTCCATAGCCAAATTATTTAATACACTAAATAATCATCTTTATTAACATTAATATGAAAATATTGATAACATAATATTGTGGACAATAAATACCTTAGTTATTCCTCATATTTGTACAGCAAATTTGGCATTATGCCCACAAAATCATTGATTTAGTGGGCGAAATCTCCTTATTTTGGGGGGTGAAAACCTCTTCTTATTGGGGGGCATGTAAAATGTTTCCTCGGGAAAATGTGCCCCGTTCGGAAAATCCTGGATCCGCCCCTGCAATCAGTAGAGGCGCACGGCCAATATGGGAGACTCTCTCCAATAGGGGAGACAATCTCCCACATTGGAGACTAGCTTTGCAAAAGGACAAAAGAAACACCAACAAAAACATGATTTTTTCCACCCAAAATGTTGTCTCACTTAGGTCAGAAGCCCATTTGTTTTGTGTGTGATTGACAACAAAAATCCTTATCAAAACAGAAGTAGACGGTGAATTTTTAAAGGGCCCAGCCACTGACAAATCATGGGGAAATTGAATCGATACGAAATTTGCAAAAGGCCAATTGACTTGCATAATATAATCCGTCCGTCATGAGCGCCCGTCGGACTAATGCGATAAAAGTTTGGACAGCACGAATTTGACCGAACTCGTGATGGTTATTTACTTCGGATCGTCGCAGTTCCAGTTTCCAACAATCCCAATTTCTAGACTCATAACAGGTCTCTTGATTGCTAAACAAAAATAAATAACCTCTGTGAAGTTACATGTTTCAAAGTAAAAACATGCAGTTTACTTCTGGTTGGTTAGTCTACTAAAACTAATGCTCTCCTAAAAACCTCCCAGACATGCCAGCGTCTATTACATAACACCCCCAGGCATGCAGCCGAGTCAAAGACTTGAATCCAGTCAGACCACAGGTCCCTATGCTAATGAGCAAATAGGCCAGATTCATCCAAAATTCCAAATCATCTCGTGGCTGAATCCTCCTCCTGGCAAAATCTCGTGATTTGTGAGAAAGAATTTACCTGTTTTAACCTCTAGTTAAATGAAATATCATTGCACCATCAGATAGAGTAAATGTTATTCTTTCATATTGGTCATTTATTTTTTATACAACATTTTGATAAATAAGTAAATTTCTGGCCTGAAAATGTGCCTCAAAACTGAATTTTCTTCCTCTGTTTTCATTTGCAAATTGTGCAAATTTTTTATTTTGAGCCTTAATGATATATACATCACCATAAAGCTGAAGTTCTGTACTTTCTCACAATGCCATTCTTGATATTCGGCACCTTTTAATCGGGTCAAGATCACACTTTTTCCACCAAGGTACAAGACGAGATTTCTGAAATTTTGTACTTGCATGAAATCCATGGGCCGATTGCACGAAAGGGTCTTTCCAAGGACCGTCTTTCGTGTCGCCCATCTTTTATGATGCGCTATAAGCGGGGTGTTTCTGAAATTTATGATAAACAAATAAAATTTGTAAGCTTGCTTTTAAATCAAATTTTATACGATTTCATGAGATATCACATCATTTTATAAACAAATATTTTGTTTATTTTAATGGACAAATAAAATATATTTCCAGATAATTTATTTGAAATGCGTTTCACATGGCGTATCATAAAAGATGGGCGACACGAAAGACGGTCCTTGGAAAGACCCTTTCGTGCAATCGGCCCCAGAGTTCTGATTGGCTGGATAAGGTTCACAGAACAACAGGCGCGGGTAATTTGAGGAGATTATACCACATGGGAAGTGTGACCTTCCCATGAACCCAGGCACTTGAACCGTTGGAATTTGCCATTGTGTGGTCTCTTTGACCAATCAGAGTGCAGTATTCTTGTTTTCAAGCTGCTTTATGTACTTGGACAATGAAAAAAGTGTGATCTTGACCCGATTAAACCAATTCTTATTTTCCCCATGATTTGTCAATGAAAGGTCGCTTTAAAGTAGACGGTGAATGACAAGGGGTAACTTTTCATGAGGAATCTGCTTATCACATTTTTATTTGCCGCCAAGGTAATCCTTTTGCAGCAAATGTAAACAAACAAAATTGATCTCCAAACTGGAGACTGTCTCTGAAATTGGATACCCAAATTCTTTACAAAAGTCTCTGATAAAAATATGGAGATAATCTCCCACATTGGAGACAGTCTCCAATATTGGCCGTGCGCCTCTACTGGCAGTATGATTAAGTATGATTTGGACTCAATTTGGAGCCTTGATTCTGCCCGGCATCATTACATGGTCATGATCATTTCATTTCAAATTTCAGAAAGCATACACACGAAGGCAGTTTGAAAAAAAATAACTTTTCCATTTCAGAGCTGAAAAATATGAAAACTGACAGACTAAGCTGTCCATAGTCTACATAGAAATCTATTGGAGAGAGAAACACATATAAATTATCATACTAAAATTTAGTTCTAACGTTAGACCTCTTAATCTACTTTTGCCAAACGACCGCAATCATGATGACATGCAGCGACAACTGTTTTCTCTTTTTTGATAATTCTTGTCTACCGGACCATGCTGAAAAAACAGTGAATCAATTATCAAGTTCAACATCAGGCCTTCACTTACCGGTATGCAATGAAGATGTATTGATTCTTAGTGAGGATAAAATTGCCTCAAGTGTGCTCCGCTTCGGCTCTGCCTCAGACAAATCCCTCCATTCCCTCAAAATTTCAATAGTGCTTCTGAGGTAATCATTGTTCTTTTCAAGAAGTATTCTTTCCAAATTTCCAAGACTTTGTCCGAGTTTGAGTCCTAGATCCTGATATAGATGATCAGAAACTTTCGAAGAACACACTTTCCTTGCTATCTCAAACAGTTCTTTATCAGTTATATGTGTATCCATGTTTGCTAACGCCGGTCTCTACGATCGACTCCAATTCCTCCCACTGCTATGCTCATCTAATGCTGAATAAACTGAGCTCAAATACTACACTAGTATAGTACAGGCACCGAGCAGCTAGCCCGGCCCCCAAGCGCGCCCCGCCCGTTCCCCGCCCCCGGCCCAGCTCGCACTCCATCTCCGGCCAGCTAGCTAGCGTCGCGTCGCGTCGAGCTGAGAGTTTTGAGCAGATCGATCCATCCAGTATCCAGCGCGCGAAAGATTTCTGGGGATTCCCCCGATTCCTAGTGTTATGTACGCATGCGCAGACTATACCAAAGCCGAGCTAGCGAGGCGCCTAGCCTGCCTGCCTGCCATTTCTACAGCTCGTAGTTGAACTCCCGCTTTTTAGTACTATACTAAGCCTCGGCCTACTAAATTATTTGAAAACCACGTCAGAATCCGACTGAAGCAAGCCACGACTGAAGCCTGAAGGAAGGCAGACTCAATATTTCAGAGAGTGAGTAAAACTAAAAGAGTATAGGGCCTAGACTATAGGCTATAGCAGGCCTACTGCCAGACACAATAATGCCACTGCCAGCCAGGCCCAGGGCCAGGTAACTTAGCCTGGAGGCGTCTGGGGAGTAAAAATCATAGTACTATCGTACGCTTACTCAGTGGGGAGTAAGCGTACGAATACGATATTACTATGATTTTTACTCCCCAGATGCCTCCAGCTCCAGGCTAGGGCCAGGCGCAGGCCCAGTTCAAATTTCAATGCAGCTAGTTTCTTCTTTCCTATGCCTGGTCGACTCCCGGGGGGGGGGGGGGGGGGGGGGCACTTACATTGACGAGTGGATTACCATGGCCATGCGCGACCAAAAAAACACATAAAAAGGATGTCTTTTTCAAGATAGGGCACGTTACATACGTAACGTAATTAAGGGTGTCAGGGTAATTAAGGGTGTATGACAATACACCACTCCAGACGGTGGTGGCCTGTACTTAGTTATTGAGAAGAAGAAGAAGAAGTCAAAAACGCTATAATAATTAAAAAAGGGTATCTATTTCGCTAGGAAAGCTACGTGTCTAGCCTCTAGGCACCCAAGGGTTCATTACAATTTACATGCTGCCGCGCACAGAAAAATCAAGCCATAGAAGTCCTGTGTTGTGGACACCCCAGGACCAAAATCCAGTTAAAACCAATTAGGGCAAAACCAATTGAAACCAGTTGGCCAACTGGTTTCAATAGGGAAATTGGAACAACTGGTTCCAATTGAAAACCAGTTGCCAATTGGTTCCAGTTAAAACCAATTGGTTCCAATTGAAAACCAGTTGCCAATTGGTTCCAGTTAAAACCAATTGGGCAACTGGAACCAGTTGGCAATTGGTTCCAGTTGTTCCAATTTCCCTATTAAAACCAATTGAATCCAATTGGAGGCAACTGGTTTCAATTGGTTCCAGTTGAAACCAATTGGAGGCAACTGGTTTCAACTGGAACCAGTTGAAACCAATTGGTTTCCAACTGGATCCAATTGGAACTAATTGGAATGAACTTAATTAGTTACAAATTAATTAGCATTTGCACTAACTATTGCTCATATGCCAACACAGAAGCAGTATTATATGTCTATTAATACCAATGTAAAGGGCATTGATAAAATACAGACTTTCATATGTATATATTATATGGAAGATCTTCAAATATATGTATTTTTATTTGATGTAATTTGGTAACAGTTAGTGGTGTACTAATTATCCTTTAATCTGTTTTAATTATAATCTATAACATTTATGAACATGGTTTTCACTGTTAAGTATTCTAAATACTTATCTTTAAAAAATGTGGCACTTGAAATTGAAAAGAATTAAATAGATACATTGTTAATGATGATAAATCTCATAAAACATTAATATGTGCACACTGGCAGATAATATGCAAATTAACTGGTTTCAATTGGATCCAGTTGGCTAACTGGAAAATTTCCAATTGGAAACCAATTGGAAATCATTTCCAGTTACCCAACTGGTTCCAGTTAGGATTTCCAGTTGCCCAACTGGTTCCAGTTGGGATTTCCAGTTACCCAACTGGTTCCAGTTAGAAATCATTTCCAGTTGGAAGTCATTTCCAGTTACCCAACTGGTTCCAGTTAGGATTTCCAGTTGCCCAACTGGTTCCAGTTGGGATTTCCAGTTAGAAATCATTTCCAGTTGGAAGTCATTTCCAGTTACCCAACTGGTTCCAGTTAGAAATCATTTCCAGTTGGAAGTCATTTCCAGTTACCCAACTGGTTCCAGTTAGGATTTCCAGTTACCCAACTGGTTCCAGTTGGGATTTCCAGTTACCCAACTGGTTCCAGTTAGAAATCATTTCCAGTTGGAAGTCATTTCCAGTTACCCAACTGGTTCCAGTTAGGATTTCCAGTTGCCCAACTGGTTCCAGTTGGGATTTCCAGTTAATCAACTGGTTCCAGTTAGAAATCATTTCCAGTTGGAAGTCATTTCCAGTTACCCAACTGGTTCCAGTTAGGATTTCCAGTTACCCAACTGGTTCCAGTTAGGATTTCCAGTTGCCCAACTGGTTCCAGTTGGAATTTCCAGTTACCCAACTGGGTCCAATTAGAATTCATTTCCAGTTACCCATCTTTCCAGTTAGAAGTCATCTCCAGTTACCCAATTGGTACCAGTTAGGATTTCCAGTTACACATCTGCATGGTTCAAGTTAGGATTTCCAGTTACCCAACTGGTTCCAGTTAGAAATCATTTCCAATTGGAAGTCATTTCCAGTTACCCAACTGGTTCCAGTTAGGATTTCCAGTTGCCCAACTGGTTCCAGTTAGGATTTCCAGTTGCCCAACTGGTTCCAGTTGGGATTTCCAGTTACTCAACTGGTTCCAGTTAGAAATCATTTCCAATTGGAAGTCATTTCCAGTTACCCAACTGGTTCCAGTTAGGATTTCCAGTTGCCCAACTGGTTTCAATTGGTTTCAACTGGAAATTGTTAAATTCCAGTTAAAACCAATTGAAACCAGTTAAAACCAATTGAAACCAATTGAAACCAGTTGGAAATCCAACTGGTTTCAATTGGATTTTGGTCCTGGGACCAGAAGTGAGATCCCAGCACGCGCAATCCACTAGTTAGAAATCCACTGCCAAACGCGGTTTATGGTGCGAGGTTAGTATACTATTACTAATACTAATCCGTAATACGTGTGAGTGGCCTCTAGGATCAAATTTGCGAGGGTATAAAAAAAATGTTTTATAAAGGATATATACTTTTTGCCCCAACAGTCAACACTGTATTTAGAGTAGATTTGCAGGAGGTGTGGGAGGTGGGGCCGTACTAAACCCAATGATGTCGGTAAAGGTCCCGGGAGGGGGGGGCACTCAACCAAAAAAGTAGTAGGCCTGTGCCGCGGGCGAGACAAAAAACGGGGGCCTTGGAGCGGGCTTATTGTAAAAAGGAGGGTCATTGGAACGGGCTTCGGAACTACAAATGTTTGTGAAAACGGGGGTCCTTGGAACGGGTCGCCTTCGCGTGAGTGCGTATTCATCCCTATATGGAACGGGCATACGTGCACCCGGCGGCACGGGCGCCGGGTGCGCTAGCGCAGAGGCGATGGTCGGACAGCGCTTTGTGGCCGCTTTTCACCAAAATTGCGGCTCATCGTAGCAGATCAATGCGGCCGGAACGGCGTAAGGGAAAATATGCGAAGCTTTGGAGCGGATTTCTTTCTTCTTTTTCCTCGATAAGAAGAAAATGCTATGCTTTGGAGTGACTTTCTTTGTTCTTTGTCTCAATAAGATAAAAATGCTATGCCTTGGAACGGAAATTTGAGTGTAAAAATAGGGGTCCCCTCCGCGGCACATACCCACTATGCATTATATACTGAATGCCCCCCCCCCTCCGGGGTAAAGGCTGGTAAAACCGACGTCTGTGACATTAACTTTTAAAATACTTGTACTTGTTTAGGGATTCAAACCCGGGGGGGGGGGGGCACTTCCATTCACGAGTGGATACCATGCACGACCATGGGGTCTCGAAAAGCACCCTAAACTTTAGATTTTCGATATACTGAAAATGCACCCCTTAACAAGTATTGGCGTGTAAAACCCTACCCTTAAAGTAACCACCCACGGGTACATTACCGCCGCCGTGCACAGGATAACCACTGGCACGGCACTTGCAATAAGTTTATTCCTCTTTTGTAAAAATTAGAAATAGATACCTATCTAAAATGAGATAAGCTTTGGATATGAAACTTACAAAACGATATGATGCCAATTTCATTTCCTCTCTGTCTATCTGGTACTTTATATCGATGATTTTTCTTAAAGTCGAAGCAGGCATGGAGCTAATTCGCTGGTTTTCTCTATACGCACAGAGAGGGCGCGCGATATTATTTAATAAACTTGCTTGTTTACGTCGTTTACGTCAGATCAGCTGTACTGCTGGTTGCGTTCTAGGCGCTCCGCATTTTTTATCGCTGTTCAGCGTTATTTTATGATGTAGCGCCATCAGCGATTATACGTAAGATGCAACCTGTTGATTTTTTGGTACTATTTCCTATTATGCGCCGACGACTTGAATCTAGACTGTTCGATAGGAAAAATTCGCATTTTGATTGTTGTTTGCGTAATTTCCACCGCAGTATTAAGGATTGGAGGGAGTGTCTTGGCTGAGATTTGGAGGTAAGCGTTTAAAATCCCTTTTTATAAATACGTTCGAGCACATTTCTAAAATTTAATTAAATGATAAGATTAAGATGAATAAATTTAGTATATTGTGAAGATTTTGGCGTGTTTCATTCTCTCACATTCGTGTGATGAATGAAAACGTCAAAATTCATTATGAAATGACATGCGTTGTGCGAGGTTAGTACAACTAACCTCGCATGCTTGTGTGAGTGACCCTTAACAAGTATTGGAAACAAAACGATCATCTTGGCAAGTATTCCTTGAATCGAACCCCTAAACAAGTAAAGCGATATTTCAATTTTTCCAGACGTCGATCGGTCGTCAGTTTTACCTTTACCTACATCATTGGGTTTAGTACAGCCCTATGCACCTCCCACACCTCGCGCAAATCGTACTCTAAACACGTTGTGTTGACTCTTGGGGCAAAAAGTACATTGTTATAAAAAATTTTAGTCTCAATTTTTTATACCCTCACAAATTTGACCCTAAACGCGTAGCTTTCCTAGCGAAAATAAATACCCTTTTTTCATTATTTTAGTGTTTTTGACACCCTTATTACGTTACGTACGTAACGTGCCCTGTCTTGAAAACTATATCCTTTTTAAGTGTTTTTTTGGTCGCGCATGGTATCCACTTGTCAATGTAAGTGCCCCCCCCCCCCCTCGGGATTAAAATCAGGGAATTCTTGCCAAGAGTATCGTTTTGTTTCCAATACTTGTTAAGGGTAGGGTTTCACACGCCATTACTTGTTAAGGAGTGCATTTTGAGAACATGGAAAATACGTGTTTAGGGTGCGTTTTGAGACCCGATGGTCGCACATGGTATCCACTCGTCAATGGAAGTTTAGATTCTATTTGTTTGATATCCAGGTGTATGCAAGCTGCAACTTGAGGAATGACCTCTGAGGCACGGTCCCAGGTCCTCCGGAACGACCGGCTCATGTACCAACTGGCAGAGACCATAGATGCCGTCAAGTACTACTTCCCCTTAGGTCGTGACCTTCTTGGCTCCCAGGCGGCCGTCTCCAACATCATCGGACGAACAGAACCAGATTACCAGGAGATTGTCTTCAAATGTTTGTATACATGGAGGAATGCGAATGGGAAAGGAAAGGGAGAGAGACTGGTGGAGATATTCAAAGGTGTTGAGTTAGATAAAGTTGCAGCTTACTTAGAGCATGGTAAGAAAGGTTTATTCATTATGAGTCCAGTGGCTTGTCTTACAAAGAGTTACGATCGATCCGATCAACCTCGACTGTATGGAAATCCATTGACGTCACCAGTTTTTTCTTAGAAAAATTTGCGCAATGCCCTTTGTAAGCAAAGAGAAGCATTCTGAATTTTCAAGAAATCATTGAATGTATGAAATTACACCATATCTAATAAAACATTTCAAGCAAATGTGGATCGTAGGTGTTGATGTTGCTGGCTTTCCATAGTTATGGTTGATTGGATCAATTGCAACTTTTTGTAAGATGGAACCCAAGGTTGTATTTTATATATCTCTTTGACAGGTGACCCTTTCTTGGGAGTTAATTCGGTTCCCTGACAATGAAAAATCTGTATGTTAAGCCAAGCATAAAACCCAACCTCCAAAACTTAACCGTAATCATCTTTACATTGTTCTGAACCAAAAACTCTATTACAATCCCACCTCTAACCCTATGCCCTCTGAGATTTTAAGTCAGGAGCAAATGTCGCAGGAGCATGCATCATATCACCATTAAATCAGCCCTATTGATAATTTGGGGGGGGGGGGTGAAGACAACTTCCAAGCATATGAAAATGACCCCTTGCACTGAGCTGAATTGTAATATTGTCAATAATTTTCAATCCTAGTATAGAGCATATCATGTGATCTAACATGCACTCCCAAAGGGAATTGCCTATCAATATTATCCCAGCTATGGCTCAGAAAGCTTTGTGCAGTGCACAATCATTTCAAGGAATAAATTCCCGCCAGGTTCCTGTTTCCCTTGCCTGGGGGGGTGTTTCACAGAGATTTAAGTATGACTTGGAGGCGTGCTTAAATTCTGATACGTACGTGATATGAAACGTGCAATCCTCTTTGCATGATCTTACCAATGAGGACTTACATTTTTTAGTACATGCAACTAGGCATTTATTAAAAGTGCGACTCCGTCATACTTAAATCTTTGTGAAACACCCCCCTGGGTTGAGTGCAGCACAGTGTGGATAAATTTTTTGCTGAAGACAATGACGTGGCTGGGATTTAAATTCTCATTGAATATCCAGGCCATTTGAATCACATTTTGTAATTTTAAAAATTGATCAAAATTAATTTGTGGAACACATTCAATCATGAAACCAATTGAATATATTAGAATGAAAAACAATGAAATTATTTATGAGAAATTTACAAGAGAATGAATAATAGAAATTCAAGTTTGACATTTGTTTGTAAACTATGTTGCTGAAAATGCTATCTGCCGAGTTTTGCAAAAGATTTGACATCAAAACACCAAGTTCAGGGAGATAATGACAAATTTGGAAATTATACATTCATCCCATCTTGTTTGCGAAAATCCATACATGTATACCAACACCCCTAATTTCACATGGATCTGTCATTTCGCAGTGCAATTTGACCTCCTCCCCAAAAAGCCAGTCAAAATATTGTTAATCTATTTTTTAAGTGATTTCCTTATTTTATCCTTCCATTATTTCCACTGAGTTTTGCAAAAGCTTTGCCATCAAAATACCAATTTCAGGGGAATGATAACAAAATCAGAAACACATTCATGAGATTCATCCCATTTTGCACGATTTAATTGATCACAATGTTGTCTTATTCCTCAGTCCATTTCCCCTACTGCAGCCATATGGCGAGTTGTACCAGCTACATATAGGTGGTTTGAATGAAAATGAATGAAACTGCCGTTTTCAATTCGGGAAATGTGACTGAGGCATCATCCTCTCTCATTTTATCCTCCAGCACTTGCAAGAAACCCAAACTGCCTTGGTGAGGATAGATTCCTACAGAGTTTGGCATCAAAGATAGACTGTGCGTCAGTCTACAGGAAACTGGGCCTTCCTCTCTTGGACAACAACTCTGCAAGATTGTCAAACCTCATCGGTCCTCTGAATATTCAATTTACCCAGTACAAAGAAGCACTCTTTCAAGTAAGATTACACTGTCGTCATTGCTGTTGATATCATTATTGTGTGAATTGCCAATTTGTCTACTGCCAGCTCGTCCACTCACCAAACAGTCTACTTTCATTTAGTCTTATAATGCTCTTCAATCCATCAACATTTCGTCTAACATCCATTTGGTCCAATCATCACTTCGTCTAATCACAATTTCGTCTATGACCATTTCGTCTCATAACCAGTTGGTCTAATATGCATTTCATTTTCATTCATTTGACAAAACTGACACTGTGCAATTAGACCAAATGGTATATGGACTAAATGGTATTTGACCAACTGGTTAATAGACGAAATGGCAATTAGATCATGTGGATAGTGGATGAACTGATGGTAGTAGACCAGTTGGCAATTGGACGAATTGGAATGAACTGTTGTCGTGTCTAAAAGCTTGTGTCCTGTGCATTATTTGCTATAAAGTTCTTACCTAGCTGCCAATGAAATGGAAACTCTTAAAAGAATGGTTTCAGGGGAAGCATAAATTTCAAAACATAAAGCCAATCTTTAATGCTTTTAAGGAATATGTGAGAAAACAAAAATTGATTATCATGATAAAAACAAATGAAAACTTCTTCAGAAAACCATATTAGATTTATGTGTGTGCATGTTAACTGATTATTATGTTAAACTGTATTTCAGTAATTTCTCAGGCTCTCCCAGTCAATGTAATCATACCCAACAACCAGTAAGATTTCATGAGATAAAGTAAGATTTTTTAGTTGAAATCACAAGGAATTTACAATTTTTATACTATGTGCAGGATAATTCTAGTATACAAATAGCGAATAGGCATGAGTGCGATGGTGCGAGATTTCGCATGAGGTGAAAGAAAGATGCTCTATTCAATGAGGTGTTAGCCGAGTTGAATAGAGTGTTTCTTTCTTTCACCGAATGCGAAATCTTGCACCATTGCACGAATAAGAATATTCACTATTTGTGCTGTACAATGCCTCGGACTTTAGCGAAAACTTTTCCTGCAGTAATCTATGAAAAGGGAGCAAAATATTGAAAGCAAAAAGCAAATCCCACAAGCGCGCATGACCTTGGGCAGCATTGCACATGTAGCCAGCAAGCTATGCGCGTATTTCACCTTCATTTTTTACTGAAAGCAAAGAAATGAATCGTATTGTGACGTCACCTCCTAAATTTGTGCAACGGTACATTTTGGATGGTATGTCTTTTGTGCAACGGTACGAATGTTTGACATTCAGTCTCCCATTTGCTCGCGTACAACAAGCTAAGTAGGCGTTGTACAATATCCATAACGTAAGTAATAATAATTTCTGATTTTCATACTTCTCTGTAGGTACTGATTAGGTGGAGGAATCGAGAGGGGTCGTATCTAAAATCATTGGAATCACTAAAGAAGACACTCCTCAGACATGGTCTCAGTGATACTGCTCGACAGCTGCATCACATGGAATATGGACATGATTCTGGTAGGTTGTTTGGATCAACTAGATGAATTCAACTACAACTAAGATTGATCTGTCTCCGGGCCTGTGCACAAGACCCCTCATATTTGGCCATCCCTGGGAAATATCATTGGCCGGGCCTATTTCATAAAACTTGTTATAATAGATTTTGCAATAATGATTATATGTGCATATATAAAGTTCAAGTCCACTTCAGAAAAATGTTGTTTTGAATCAATAGAGAAAAATCAGGCATGCACAATGCTGAAAATTTCATCAAAATCGGATGTATAATAAGAAAGTTACAACATTTTAAAGTTTCACTTATTTTTCACAAAATTGCACAATTTAGTCACATGAATGCAAATGAGAGAATCGATGTCCTCACTATTTCTTTTGTTTTGTTATTGTTTGAATTATACAATATTAAAATTTTTACAGATTTGAGGTGGACTTGTCCTTTAATTTATCAGAAGTCTCTAAGTAAGTGCTCTACAATAATGTAGCATAATTTCCCAGGCTTAAGCAGAGCAGCTACTACCGTAAGGGCACTAGTATTCAACCCGTTTGGAGAGTTTCCTCAAATATATAGAAATATAGAATTTACCTGAATTTCAGACCTGTCTTATTTCCAAGAGCAAATGCTGGTTATTCTTTTTCCGTTATTTTTTTATTCAACCAGTTGACTGTGTGCGTGGGCGATCGAATTATACGGCGATGGATTTTGGTACTAGTATTCAACCTGTCGGCACTAGTATTCAACCTAGCGATGAAAGATGGCCCTGTCTCTCAATCTGTCCTTGTCCCATCCGACTATGGACTAGACCATTTGAGATGAGACCAAACAGGGAATTAATCAAAGCCAGAGACTTACATAGATCTAGATCTAATTTATCAATCTAAACCCTTTTGAGATTTGCTATCAATCCTCACTAGGTTGAATACTAGTGCCATTCAGTGCAAAAGGCCATCGCCGCATAATTCGATCCTCCGCGCATACAGTTGACAGATTGACAAAGAAAATACCAATAACAGATTACCCTGGAAATAACAAAGGTATGAAATTAAGATAAATTCCCTATTTCTAAATATTTTGGGGATATGTCAAAATCTTTTAATTATGCCGGGTTGAATACTAGTACCCATACGGTACCTACCCAGGGGGAGTTGGGTACTCGAATTATAACATGATACCAATTTGCTGCGCCAACTAAAAATAGGGGGCTCTGGAACTAAATCTTGGTCTTAAGGACGTTCCACAGTTAAAGTGAAATCCATGTCATTTTCACCAAACTTTGCACATAGATACTTTAGAACCTTAATATTCGAAATATGCAAAAATTAACATAGGTCCATGTGCTTGATTTTTTGCTATAGAGCTTCAAAGTTCACCCAAATTGATGTTCTGAAGAATTGCGCATTCAAACGAATTTGGCATTTTTAGACCTCGCAAGAATACTACAATGAGTTTAAACCTCTATTACTCAGTCAAAATACATGAAAAAGTCTTCAAATTTCGCAAGAGAGTTAATAATTGTATCGTTAGTTTAGAGAATCTAATTGTTGTGCTATTTGTTTGCAACTTTAAGTCTAACAGCACAGTCAGTTCTTAAAAATGGCGTAAAAGATAACAAAAACCCAATCTCAAAAACGTGAAATTTCAATAACAGACTACAAAAGTACAATAAATGCTGCACTTTATTCAAAATCCATGTCATTTTCACCAAAATTTGCAAAGTTGTAGAGGAAGCTATACTTAAGAGGTACAAACATTAAAAAATAGGGGTTCATGTGCTTGTTTTCAAACTATCAGCATTTTTATTAGAGCAAACGTGCTTTTTAAAATACAAAAAATGCGCCAAATGCTTTGTATCTATGTGAAGAAAAATCGAAACCACTCTACCATTTATTCAAACTCGGGGTCATATTCGTGATTCTTGGCAGTACTGCAGAGTAAAGTATTTTGAAATTGTAGAGATATTTTTTAAAATGGTCCATGGAATAATTCAATTTTTTTAGCTTCATAAAATAACGCATCGGATCTGCAGTTAGGATGCAGATGATGAGAAAAATCAGCTCATACCCACAGCTAATTAATCACCTGTTCATCCATTGTGACGTCAGCGCGCGGAGTGTTAAATATGCGCAGATCATAATGCGCACAAACATAACTGTGGAACGTCCTTAAAACGTGGGTCTCCAGAACTCATTAGATCGTAGGCGTAAAACGCGCGCGCGTCTTGCTAGATTCATATCGGGCCAGCGCAACCTAGCTGCAGGCGCGGGGGAACTTCAGCGGGCCGGCATAATGGCTTCGCGCCTATTGAGCTTGCCACTCTGACCAGCTGAGTCGATCACGCGTCATGATGGGCACTCTCTGGAGCGAGAAATCACAAATTTAAGGGTCTCCGGAACAAGAAAAAATGGGAATTTCTATGGCTTTCTGAATTGGTGATGCTCTGGAATGGAAATTTTGGACGAAAATGGGGGTCTCAACCGCGGCACATACGTATAATAAATTTATACTGAGGACCCCCCTCCCCCCACAACATACACTAACTTGATATGGCAAAGCTTGTAAACTCAAGTACTAGATGAAGTCAGAGAGAGTCTATAAGCATGCATATTTCAAAGGAGTGTTTTACTGATTTGCTACAACTAAGATTGATCTGTTAATTTGTTGTCCCATTGAAACAGATATTTACAATCATTTGTAAATAGTAAGCTTATCTCTTTAGGTAAATTAGTTAGGCCTCTGGTCCATGTAACCATCATTATGTTCCTCTATCATTGAAAATAGTATACCCCACCCAGTGGTGGACCGAGACACGGAGGAGACAATGATTGGAGGGGCACTGTATTGTTTGTGAACAATCGCTGTGCCCCTCCGGGTCACGGTCCGCCACTGTCCTCACTGCTATAACACAGAAACCTAATGTATTTCAGTTGGGGTATCGCAACCCTGATTTTCGTTTTCCTTGTTTACAGAGTGGTCAGCACCTCGCAGATTCCCATGAGAGATTATGGTATTAGATTGCAGCTGTTCTTTTTGTTTTCTGACGTAGTAGTGTAAACAAACTCTTACTGGGGCTCCGCTTTTAAAGGAAAGGAAAAGTAGGAAATAGATATTTTACTTGTTTAAGGGTAATTTTATATTCAAAAGTTACTCATGATTTAGAGGAAGACCTAACTGAAAGTTTGAATGAAGCGAAATGATCCAAAAGTGGCGATATAAACAATATTAACTAAAACTGGACCGCTGACTTGCAATGTGCTCTCTAGCTCCCTCAATTGTGGTTATCTCTCTCTCTCTTTCCCGGTGAAGGTTGCTTCTCCAGGGGAGCATTTCATCAATATTTTCATCCGACAAGTTGTCAGATCTGACATCTTTCCATGATTTTGATTGGCTGAGAGGCACTGTTCCTATGGTAACTGTCGGATAAAATGGGACTTGTCAGATAAAACATCCGACAAGTCCTTTCATGAAACGCCCCCCAGGAGTAGGATTGCATTGCACAGTGTGTGTTTACGTTAGGTTTAGGTGTCCAGTAGTGGTGGATGCCAAAAATGGGTTTCAGCATTAAAGGATAGGTTGTCGTCGTGCACAATGGTCAGCAACTTATCACTAATTTGTAAGAACAATTCTGATTGGTCCCTGGTCAGTCTTCTGAGCAAAATGCGCATGCAACAATGATCTTGATAGGCTATTTCAGTAGTGATTACCTCTGTGCTACTTCAACATGATCTGTATTTCTTCTTTTTATTTTGATGAACTTTAGGCCCCATGGAATTAACTGAAAATGACTGCAAAGAGGAAAGCACTCCTAGCTTTATAGATGAGAAGATGGAGACCGACGGTCCTTCAGCGAACAGCGCCCTCTCTCAAGAACAATTCTATGACATTTATCTCTATGCATCGTCAAAGGACACGCAGTATTTTCTAGCCATGGAACAGCTCATACATAGAATAGGATGGAAGATGACTTCGTGTTTTGATCTTGAACTGGGTGAACCGGTGATGGGAAGCATAGAAAAGGCTCTACTGAAATGTTCTCACGTCGTGTGTTTGATTACGAGAGATGATTGCAATCAGGTCAACGTCGAACGAACGATGACGATCGAGATGACCTTTCAGTCGCTCGAGGATAAAGGATTGTCCAGAAGTCTTATTCCGATATACTGTGGTGTGCCGAAATCTGCCCTACCGCTATCGCTAAGAGCGCTGAGAGGAGCCAGTATTGACGACCATGACCTTGAAAAGTTATTGAGGAATAGTATTGATGAGAGCATCCGTAAAAAGAGGGAAGAGGAATTTCGCAACATTTCAGGTGAGCTGGACAAAGGCTAGTAACATACATTACACGATAGGAATAGGACACAATTTTTTAAACACATTTTGCACTGAATAAAGGAGGTTCAAACGAGTATTCACTTGAAGTTAAGCATATTGCGGGGAATACTAAAATCAGAATTCTGCTTTTCCACATGCCACAAACCTTTGTGGTCAGAGTAAAGTCAAAATTGGCTTCTTGTCATAGCCAGTGTTGACGTCTCTACTATTTGGATTCAAATTTGC
Source organism: Lytechinus pictus (assembly GCF_037042905.1). Taxonomy (NCBI): domain Eukaryota; kingdom Metazoa; phylum Echinodermata; class Echinoidea; order Temnopleuroida; family Toxopneustidae; genus Lytechinus; species Lytechinus pictus. The sequence goes on from NC_087250.1 coordinate 23,837,621, forward strand.
TTTTCTACAGGAAGGCTCAAAGTAGACTGGAATTTTTATTGTAGTATTTATACCACTATTTTGATTTTATAGGTTGGAATTTTCATATTAAATGCAATCACAATCGGATCCAAATTGATTGTTTAGTGTGTGCAAGGCTTTACATTGTAAGGAAAAATTACACACATACATGTAAGGAATTCAGACTCATTTTAATACAGTAATTAACTTCTCAGCTCTCCAGCATATGTACCAACTATGAGTGTCCTGATATTTTTAGATATTTTTCTTAGAAAATATTGATGCAAAACCTCTAAATCCCAGTCAATAGAATTATTTTCCAATCTTTTTATCTTGGAAATAGGCCAGGGTATTTTGGGAGATCATAAGGGGGGGGGGGGGGCTCCCAGGCCTGACTTGAGATTGGAGGTTGTCTGAGACATAATCTACAAAATTGTATTGTAATTTATTTCATGAAAATTGCTATTAATTATGCTAATTTATGTGTAATCAGTATGCAAAATCATACTTTGTCCTCTTACTCCCTATAAGATAAAGTTCAAAATGTTCTAATTTTGGGGGCAGGCACTCTTTGTGGTGTTCCTAGTAAGTATGAAAAAATTGTGATATCAGATCAATTTCTAATGTACTATATTGTTCTTTGCAATTTCTTATATATTTCCTTTTTTACCTTTTGTTTTTCATTGTTTTTTCGATGAAATTTGTTGGGGACTCGTATGAGATCATAAAAAGCATAAAATAAATCTATTTAGACCAGCAAAACTAAATAATCATACATTTATGATTTTTGGTTGATTATATAATTTGCATTGACTTTGTACACATAATCATGTTTTTGAGCAATTTTTGGTCTGAGATGCAATGTTGCGTAATTTGGGAACCGTGTACCCGGTCTCAAAAGATGCGCAAGAATTGAAAGTAAAAAGTCTGTGAGCAGCGCGGTAAAAAATGTTGTGCAAATCGTAGGACTAGATAGGGTCAAGTCTTGTTTCGGCCAGGAGATAGCATACATGCTTTGTTTCTACCTGGGGGATGGGAGGGACGAGGGGGGGGGGGGTGGCAAAGATGACTTTCCTAACAGCATTTTGATGACTTTAATTTCTTTGATGTCTGGTTTCCGATTCTTGTCACCATAAGGACAACGGGTGACCTTTGACTGTTACAAATTTTTGCATCTGCTTGCTAGTTTTGAGAACATTGTAAAAAATATATTTAAATGGCACTTTTTTTTTCTTAGAAATAACCCTTTATCTCTCTCTATCCACCCCCCCCCCAACACAGAACTGAGCACCCATACAGACGCCAATGATCCTCTACCATTGATCTCATCAAGCGAGGCAACATTCCAATGAAGGGAGGAAGGATGAAACCAATGAAGTGAATATAATCAGAGCCATGGAGAACATTTCATAAAACTTGTTATAATAACAAACTTGCAATAGCAGTGAAAAGCTACCGAAATCCTTCAATCTGATTGGCTGATAGTAAACTTGTTATAGAAATTGTGCATTTGTTCTTATAACAAGTTTTTGTGAAACAGGACCCTGAGCAATACCCTCTCACAATTGAACCAGGTGGTTGTTTCATAAAGCTGTTCGTAAAATTACGAACGACTTTACGCACGATTTGAACCTGTTCTTGGGTCATAACTCAATTACATAGGGATATCACATAACACAAGAAAGGATCATCAGTCGTGCGTACAGTCATTCGTATCTTATGAACAGCTTTATGAAACACCCACCAGGGGCCCGTAACACAAAACTTAGTGATCGTAGAACATTTTTCTACAACTGATTCCATTGACTACAATGTCCAATCAATCGTGAAAATCAAGCGGTCGATTAATCGCTAACCTTTGTGTTACGGGACCCAGGGCCCCTTTTTAAAAAGATTTACGATTGATCCAGTCAACCTCAACTCTATGGAAATCCATCAATGGCATATTTTTTTTGTAGTACAGGAATTCTGCTCAATGTCCTTTGTAAACAAAGAGAAGCACACCAAATTATCAAGAAATTGATGAATGTATGAGTATACAGCATATCTAGAAAATATTTTGAACAAACATGCATTTTAGTTGTTGGTGTTGCTGGCCTTCCATAGTTGTGGTTCATTGGATGAATTACAACTTTTTGTAAGATGGGGCCCAGGTCAGGTTACCACCACCTCAGACCTGCAACAGTTTGTTTTTTGGTGTTGGCACGATCGATTGCTTGGTGTCTTGCGAGCTTTCACTGTCGTTGTAGGCAGTTGCACGGGTTTCATGATATTTGGCAAAAAGAAGCAAGTTACATAAGTATCATTTGTTGCAATGTGTGTTCGTTGATTCAACCCCCCCTGAGATCTTGGCCGCCGATCGCGCGAGGGCCGCAAAAATTTGCACGCTGGTAGTGTACGATGTAATCTACAAGGCTGTATGGTAAAATTTTCCAAAATAATGAGATTTTATTTTACATGAATTAATTATGCTAATTTATGCATAAATCATACTTTTTGCTCTAATTCACTAAATAAAGCTCCTAGAATGCTAATTTTTGGTAAAAATATTCTTTGTAGCATTCTTAACAATGGCATTTGAAAAAAACTTCGGTTTGGAAATCAATTTCTTATGTATTTTATTGTTTTATGAATTTCTTATGTATTTCTTTGTTTTTCAACCTTTTGTTTTTCTTTGTTTTTTTCACCAGATTTATTGCACAACCTTTTTGAAGCATAATTATGCTAAAATCAATTGCTTTCAGCTGTTTAAAGTAAAAATAATCATATCTTTATGAATTAGATGAGAAAACTCAATTTGCATTGACTTTGTACACAAAATCACGTTTTGGAACAATTTTTTGTCTGACATGCACTTACAAATTGTTGCGTAATTTCTGAACCGGGTGTCGTTAATTTGTTCTCAAAAGATGCACGAGACTTAAAAGTATAAACTCTGCGAGTGGCGCAGTCAAAAAAATTTGCGCGGCGGAATGATTGCAGAAAACGTTGAGGGGGGGTTGATTCAACCCCCCCCAGCCATTTTAGGGTTAAGACATTAAAGAATTCTGGCATTTTTTTTCTTTTATGCAATAGGCCCCTTGATTTGAATGAAAAGTCGAGCCAATTTCCACTTTGAACTGTAATTTTCTTGTTTTTATTGCATTGACAATTTGAGTGTGTAATGAATTGGTTAATTATAACAGTTTTAATAGCAGCACACATTACACTTTAACATAATGGTATCAACATTCAATTTCTATACAACATTCTATTTATTTTAATGAGGGTTTCTTATTTGGTAAATATGGACCACTTTTCATCATATCATGATAGTAACACCAGGCCCCCAAAATCTCTCCCCCCCCCCTAAAAAAAGTAACAAAAAGAGAAAATTCCTCAAATTTCTAACATTTTATGTGCATTTGCTAGAATTCAGGGTAATAATAAAATAAAGACACTGTACGTGTTTGAGGGCATAATATCAAGTTGGTAATGTGATAAAAGTATGAAAACGATTATAAACATGATTATGAATTTTCAAAGAATGCCCCTCAAACCATAACTAGGGACAGTTATTATCTGTTCACTGGTATTTAATTCTAAACCACCAAGGTTCTTTACTTCAATGTGAAAATTTACCTTTGCAAAACGTAATCAATGTTTACTTTCTGTTTACATTTTCATTGACAAAATGGAATTTCCATTTCATATACAGTTTGAAATGGTATTACAGGTTTTTAGAAATGAAAAGGGCCATTCTTATAAACAGAAAATCACTGTCCATGAATAACAAAGTTATGAAATTTTACATTTCTAGTAAACAACTGGCTCACATGTCGTATATGAAATTCAATAAATTCCTATTTTGTTGTGGTTCATGATGAATGAAAATAAACCCTCATGAAAGGGTAAATTGCCAATTCGTCTAATGCCAACTTGAACTCATCCACTCTCCACATGGTCTACCTTCATTTAATCTAATGCCATTCCGTCCAACATTTTGTCTAACAACCATTTGGTCCAGTCATAACTTTGTTTATGACCATTTCGTCTCATAACCAGTTGGTCTGATATCCATTTATTTTCGCCCAATTAACACTTAGTCCAATTAGACCAAATGGTACATGGACTAAATGGCTATTGGACCAATTGGTTATTAGACAAAATGGTGAGAGGACGAAATGGCAGTTAGATCCCGATGATATAAGACTGTAAGACAAACTGATGGTAGACCAGATGATAGTAGACGAGTTGGTAATTGGGCAATTTGGCATTAGACCAATTGAAAATGAGCACATAGAAGTGTGTACATGAAATTGTGTAACGATAAATGCAAATGGTGCACTGGTAGGATCAGTTTCATTTTTTTTTTAATGGCAATTTATGAATTTCATATCACATGACATGATGATTTCATCAAAAGAGCAAAGAAGGTTAATTTCATATTTCATGTGAGAGGGAAGTGTCAGATATTCATCGATGAGGAGTGTCTAATGTGCAGTGATGGACCATGACCCGGAGAAGACAAAGCATTGGAGGGGCACAGCATTTGTTCATAAAGAATACAGTGCCCCTCCAATCATTTGTCTCCTTCTGGTCACGGTCCGCCACTGCTAATGTACATTCAGTAGAGTAGAAAATAATGACTTAATACTTCTGGCAATAAATAAATTATGAAGGGTGTCTTTTGATTGACCTTTTTTTATACAATAACATCACGTTTTAAAATGTATGTATACATTTATAATTATTTTAAAAATCATATGATCTGAATAGGGATTGGTAATTATTTATCATATAATGTTAGAAGTATTAATAAAAGTGCATAATTAAAGCTTTTTTTTTTGTTTGTTTTTGTTTTTTGGTCTCATTGTTGGTAAGTTTTGCAAAAGCAGCAGCAATTTTCTGGCTACATTTTCTTTTCAACCGTTCAATGATTTCAGTCCAACACAGACTTTTACAAGGACAAAGCCTGGACAGAGTAGGTGAGGGGGGGGAGAGATGGGAGGAGGCAAAAGGGGGACGGGGAGGGGATGTTGACAAAGGGGGGCACCTGGGGCAGAGAAGGGGGGGGGGGCAAGACAGAAGAAAGCAAGAAGTAAACAATTTATTTTTAAAAATATTTGCTTCATGCTGTAAAGTGTTTATTTCTTTTCAATTAAAATAACAACGATAACAAAGAAAAGACTAGAAGGATTGCCCTATTCAGCATTGATAACACAACACTCTTACAGAGGGTTCCCTCTATGTCAACAAATATATATCTTTGGTAAAAATCATTTCAGATACAGTGAAGGTATGCAGGGCTTGAATGCCCTTATGATAGGCCTATTGTTGGCATCTAGTTATGTGAGGTTGCAGTAGTACATGGGCAAGTAACTATTGAATGTACATAAATAAGGCTATTAAAAAAGAGTTGCCAACTCATACCCATGTGTAAATAAAAATGGCAATATTCAATAGTGTTCAGCTGTGTGCACCTGAATAGGTAGCCTAGCTTAGCCGGGTAATAATAATAGCAGGGTCCGCTGGGAGAACAGTTTTCGGAACTGAAGTGGCTACCCTGGGTAAATATACTGTATTATTATTATTATTATAGTCTCTTGAATATTAACAGTCAAAATTTTGTTATAAAAAACATTAAAAACTTATTGCACATTTCATCAGGCCCCGTAACACAAACTTTGCGATCGATCGCATATTTCAAACGAAGAATCTGATTGGCTGAAATTTATGCATTTTATATTACATAATAAATATGTGGCAGCTGCTCGTTCATGACGTCACAAATAAAAAAACTTAAAATTCTAATAACTTTCTTAATCTTTGATGGATTTTCCTCAAACCTGCACTAATATTATCTAATATTTTTCTGCTATTTTTACAACAAACCTTTCTTCAGGGTGAACTTCCCCTTTAACCACTTTACTCATTATGTCCATGGTAAGAAGTTGCAATGTAACGCGACGCCTATGACACAATATCCTAGAAAATACCCCCTCAATAATCGACCTTTCCAATCTAAATGCTTTCTCCATGTGATCTCCAATGGACTGAACTTTTGGATTGATCCATTATGTTTGCTTGAGGGTGTACAAGTATCATCTTGTTGGAGGGATGATTGGATGATGTGTGAAGCAATCCAGATAGGAATTGGAGAACTTGAAAAGAGGAATCTTGTAATGACCTGGATAGTATGAAAGCAGAGGGGGGGGGGAAAGAAACAAGAAAATGGATGAGTTTAGCTAGTTTTGGCAAATTAGAATTAATGACTTTTTCTTGATAAAAAAAATAAAGAATGAGGGTACTTAAAAAAAATCCTTCTCCAAAACAACAATCTTTCCACTAAAGATGGCAGAGCATTTTTTCAGCAAACCTCTATCAGGATTTCATAAAAAGGGATAAAAAAAGATTTTGGAAAAAAAGTCATACACCCTCCACTCAATATAAAACAACCCTAAAAACCGTTATCATGAAATCGATAAAGATGAATAAAAAGAGGTGTCACCCCCCCCCCCCCCCCCCCGATCCAAACAGAAAATATATCATTTTCTTTACTGACCTGTACATGCATACAAAGTACTCCAAAGATAAGGAGAACAAAATGGTGGACCAAATATACAAATACACCCGAACTATAGAAGCCCTCTGATTGGCCAGTTGGGTCATCCGTTTTCTTAACATCTCTTCTGATTGGCTGGTATAACCCAAGCACTTTCACTAGATCCCAATTCATGTTGCAGTAATCCCACACGCCATATAGACCGAGGATGATTATGGGCAGGGCAAGAATAAAATTTGGAAGTTGTTTGAATTCGTAGTAGTTCAGCAAACCAACGTTCCAGTGTTCTGCTTGTAGCTCTGAATAAGGCAACACAAATGACTTGCGACACCACAGCGGCGCCTGATCCAATTTGTCCATCATTTGAGAGTCCACTGTATTATTGCTACCAAATTTCAATACCCAAGTCAGACAGTGTTCCATAATTGTTTGAACAGAGATTGCAGTTTCACCTTTGCATATGCGCAGGTAGCTATAGATTTGATAAAGGGCAAAGGGAGTGAGAATAATAGCTGTGGAATAAACTATTCTTGTTAAATTTATGGCAAAGACGGTGCATAGTTTCTTCAAAGTGGAGAAGCTGGAAGGTAACCCGATTCTTGCAATGACGAAGATTGTAATCTGAACCATGTGGTACATGACGAATCCGACAGCCACGATCCCATTAGATCGTGTACACGTTCCCAGACCAAAGACGATTGCTGATATCAGGTATCGTTTCTTCTCCAAGAAAATCATCCCGGTGAAGCTGAGTAATGAAAATGACGCTTCCGTGTACATGGCCGTCATGAAGATAGTGGCAGGGTTGATGCAGTATAGGATCCATGCTGTATGAGCCATCAGCTGATCGTTGCATACTTTCTTGGTGAGAGCATGCAGCATGACTGCTGACATGGCGAACGATGCAGTACTCACAAGCCACCCAGAGACCATCAGGACACTCTGTACGGACATCATCGTCTGGAGAGGGACGAAGAGCGTGTCTGCAAGCAACCGCGTCAGACCGGGGTACAGCGGGAAGAACACCAGCATGCGGTCCGCCGTGTAGCCATGCTCCGCAATGTGCAGGAAGTATGCCCCGTCCCACTTTCGGAAGCCTCCGAGGAGAAACTCCACGCAGCGATCAGCAAACCTTGGATTTTGGAGTGGCGCTTGGTGGAAGGCATCAGCATGGTGATCAGGTATCAGGTTTTTCAACAGGATCTACAGTAGGAAGATGAAATTACACAGGAAAATAAAGTTGGAGATTTAAAAAGAAAACTTACATTTCGTATCAAGAATTATTGTTTTGTGATATATATACCCAGGCAAAATTATTTGCAGCACTTAGAAGCAATGTGTTATAAGCGCTAAATGTTAATTACTCGTTATCCGAGTCCCCTTCTATGGGAAATTGGCAGTCTCAACACGGGAGGGGGACTCGGATCACGAGGAGTAATTAGACAGTTAAATAGTGCTTTTAATGTGATTAATTTTGTTTTATTTAGTGTTTTTTATCATTGTTTCATCAACTTGGAAGAATATACAGCCACAGGAGAGAAAAGAAAAAGACTATATTATTGTCGTTTGAAAAAGTGTCTGAGTCATTTGTTATTGTGTCAATGGGAAAACGTGTGGTGGAAGGAAGTCCCCGTTCAGTTAACCCAGGGAGCGCCGGCCCGCTGCGCGGGCCGGAGCTCCCTGGGTTACCGTTCAGTGAGAAGCTTCGCACCGTTTCGCATCGCGAACAATAGATTTCTTTTGAAAATCTCCCAACCGTGGATTCCATTGAAAGTTTGCTGATATTTGAGGTGTGTCTCAAGTTTGTCCCCAGTGACTTGGATGACGATAAGGCCAATACATATAACAAATAGGCATTATCGTGGTTTATGTCACCAGTCCATTCACTGCCGTTTATTTCGTCAGCGGTGGTGACATCTTTCCAGTCCACTCCCATTGACTTTGTACACAACGAGCGCACACACACGAGAAGAGAGGTGACAAATTTCACGATAAGGCCAACAAATAGAAGTTTGATGTCTTTATAAATTGATAATACCTTGACAACTTATAAATTTAACATCACTTGAAAAAACTGATCGATTCTAAATTGGTTGCCAGACAACACACAATGACACATAAAAATGAATTATCGGGACTGCATACAAAACTCGACTAACTCCCGGCCGGCGGCCCAGCCCTCCCTAGGTCCCTACATCGCGAAATACATCAAACTTTTTTAATAAAATAGTTTTGTGATCGAATGAACCATACCTGCAAAAGAGTCACAAAAAACCTTGATAACACGGCATAATTTGCTATTGTCATTTCACTACATTTTGTGTCCATGGTCGTCGCCATCTTTAAAAATAATTAATTCATTCTCTTAGAATTATCTCTATTTTTTACTAATTTAGTAGATAAAAATTATTAAGTAAAAGCAAAAAAAATAATTTCTAAATTTAGAATATTTTTAAAAACAATACAATTTTAAAGATTAAAATCTTAATTAATATACACATCAGTGGTTATACCTTTTTTTATTTGTCAAATTGTTTATTGGGGGTTTGAACATTTCTGACTATATCAAAAGCTACTGCCGATTTGATACGGGTACACGGAAATAAAAGGAATTAATTTTATTATTTCAGTGACCGGGTTAAGCACAGAGATGTAATTGTGGCAATGGGCGTGAAAACCGGTGGATTTATTTATTTATTTATTTATTTATATATATATATATTTGTTTGTTTGTTTGTTTGTTTGTTCGTTCGTTTGTTCGTTCGTTTGTTCGTTCGTTCGTTCGTTCGTTCGTTCGTTCGTTCGTTCGTTCGTTCGTTCGTTCGTTCATTCATTCATTCATTCATTCATTCATTTATTTATTCATTTATTTAATTTCTTTTGGGGGGTCCACTTAAAGTGGGGGGATATTAAAGGGGGAAGATCGCCCTGCTGAAGAAAAGTTGTTGTTAAAATAACATAATATTGGTGAAATTAAGTTTGAGCTAGGAATTATATCAAGAGGTTATAAAACTTCAGTAAGTTTTTGATTTGTGACGTCATAAACGAGCAGTTGTCCCATATATTATGTAATACAAATTGCATAATATATATATATATATTTCGTGATGGTAACGTTTTAAAATAATTTTCTGATAAATTACATTTCATTGATTAAATTTACCAAACGAAAGGTATAGGAAAGCTGCATATGACAAATCAAATAATTACAATATTCTAATAGCTTTTTTATCCTTTGATGGATTTTTCTCAAACCTATCTCCGGCCTATTTTTTCATGATTTCATTTTTCTGCTATTTTACTATATAGTAGCATTTTGTCAGGGTGAACTTCCCCTAAAAAGAGGAAGTTCACCATGATGATAAGTTTGTTCTAATATAGAAGCAGAAAATTAGAGATTTATTCGAGAACTTTTGTTAATGAAAATTCCTCGTAAGAAATGACATTTCAAAGTTTTGGATTTGTGGCGTACGTGGCATACCGTGCCCCTGCTGTAATCCCGAATTACGATCATGAAAAAAGATCGAGATTTGAAATGGTGTCCCACAAATATATCATCTTTGGGGAGAAAAGGATTATTTTTTTAATTTATACATGGCAATTAAAGAATGTGAAAGATGCATGCTCGTCTGTTACGTCACAAATTTTCACAATTAAAGGAGAATGAAACCCTTGAAACCAGCTGAATCCATATCAAAGAGAAAAATCAAAGAAACATATTGTTGAAAGTTTGAGGAAGATTGAATGAATAATAAGAAAGTTATGAGCATTTGAATATTTAGATCACTAATGCCATGTAGATCTTCCTATTGGCAATGCAACCAAGATATGTGATGTCACACACGTACAACTCCCTCGATCATTACTTACTTATTTCACTTATATTCTCACTTTTATAGAGTCTATAACATAGTGAGGTGTTCTCTTTATATGAGAGGACAAGTACAGAGGTTTCACAACATTATATCATTGATGAATCGTTTGTCATATAATTAGAATGAGCAAAAATATATGTTTTGGGGTATATTTTCAGTGTCCAAAAGGGGAGAGTTGTTCATCTGTGTCATCATAAATCTTGGTCGCATTGCCAATGGGAGGATCTCCATAGCATTAGTGATCTCGACATTCAAATGCTCATAACTCTTCTATTGCTAGTCCTATTTTACTCAAACTTTTGTTGATCTTATTCTTTGATTTTTCTGCTTTCACAAAAGCTAACTTGCTCCAAGAGTTTCATTCTCCTTTAAACAAAATCAAGAATAAATGACATTCATATATATCTTTCTTCACCAATACTGGTATACTTTTCTATAATTTTCCACTTTGAGTGGTCGAAATAAATAAATGAAAAGAAAATTGGGGGAGGAAGGGCCGGGTTGGGGTGTTTTTTACATTTTAGTTAGCAAATTAAATGACGAAAGTACATTGTCCCTTGCCAATGCTTATGATCTTGTATAATTAGTACTGTATAATATTCAGAGACCCCAGTGTTATTGCAAACGCATTCAATTCATTTTTTACTAATGTTGGTCCAAACCTAGCTTCGAAAATTGCTACCAATGACCATGATTTTTCACAATATTTAGATAACCATAACGAACACTCCTTATTTTTTAACCCTACAAATATTCAGGAAATGTTAGAAATTGTTCGATCCTAAAAACCCATGCAAATCCAGTGGCCATGATGGGATAAGTGTATATCTACTTAAACAAATAATTTTTTTCCTGGCTTCTCCACTTGTACATATTTTCAATCTGTCTCTCTCTCAAGGTGTTTTTCCTGAATCGCTAAAACTTGCCAAAATTATTCCAATATATAAAAAAGATGACCCATGTCGGATTGTAAACTACCGCCCTATTTCACTGTTACCATAAGCATTTCCAAAATACTTGAAAAAAATGTTTACAATCGTTTATACTCATTTTTGGACACTAACAAATTATTAATCCCCAATCAATATGGTTTCAAAAAAAACCATTCAACCGATTATGCAATTTTACAATTATATGATAAAATAACTGATTCACTTTCAAAAAAGGAGCACACTATTGGGGTTTTTATGGATTTATCGAAGGCGTTCGATACAATGGACCATCGCATATTAGTGAGTAAACTAAAGACATATGGAATCAGAGGGATCGTACTATCTTGGTTTAAAGATTATTTAGCTAATAGACGCCAATTATGTTAATTTTAAATCCAAATCATCTAATATATGCCCCGTAATATGTGGAGTACCACAGGGTTCAATCCTGGGACCTTTATTATTTTTGATATATATGAACGACATTGTGAACACATCACCCTTACTTACATATGTTTTATTCGCAGATGACACCAACATATTTTATTCACACCACAACTTAAACATACTTGTTGCAACTCTCAATCAAGAATTAAAGAAATTATCAATATGGTTTAAATCAAACAAACTTTCACTTAACATAGATAAAACAAATTTCATGTACTTCAAACACATTAATTCTAAACATATATTTCGCGATAATATTTATATCAATGATATACCCATTAATGAAAAACAAGAAACTAAATTTTTAGGTGTAGTGATCGATGCTAACATAACTTGGAGTAGTCACATTCGTAATATAAGCATGATGGCAGGAAGAGGCATAGGCATTTTGTATAAATTAAAATATTATATCTCTCAAAGATCGTTACTTATGCTCTATAACTCATTTATCTTATCGTATATATCTTATTGTAATATTGTATGGGGAAATAGTAACAAAATCAAAATCGATTCAATATTGCGCCTTCAAAAGAAAGCACTTCGCATTTGTCATCACTCCCATTATCTCGCTCATACTGATCCTATATTTCATTATTTTAAAACATTGAAGATCTACGATATTCACACTTATCAAACTGCTATTTTTATGTACAAATTTTCCACCAACACTATACCAACACCCTTTCGAAATATATTTGTCTATAATAGAGACATTCATTCATACCCTACTCGACATTCATCTGACTTTCATTTAACAAACCCAAAACTAATAATTGCTCACAAAACAATACGGCATCACGGCCCGGATGTTTGGAACAACCTTCCGAATGATATCAAACAAGCTGCATCTCTTATATCATTTAAAGCTTCCAAAGAGGTACCTTTTATCTAAATACTTATAAATTCTCACCTGCACTCGCACTCACTTGCACACACTTCATCTTGCCCCTTCCCCCCTTTCCTTTTATTATATTTTAAGCAATATAAGTGACATCACTTTTAAATAATAAAGACCCGGTATTTTTATTATGGTTTCCATGTAGCCTCTTTTCCCCTGGCTGCTATTATTTCAAGCTTTCAGCTTACGATAGCTGGCCTCTGCATTTAAATTCATTTGTTATTGTTTACATGAATATTATGTCTATATATCTACTTAACTACTATACAATCGTCACCTTTGTAACTTGATCAGTATGTATGTTTGATTTTATATCATTGTTATAAATTTGTAATTTTGATTTATTAATAAATGCAGAAATACTGCTTTAAAAAAAAATATTCCATTGCAAGGCAGCAAAAAATGAAATATTCCGAAGGGGGAACATGCATAGGCCTTTATATGCCACTTCATGTTGGTTCTTCAGAGGAAAGGGAAAGAAGAAAGATTCAGAACGGGTTTAATTGACATTAGAATATTTTACTTGTGAATAATATTTTTTTTACAACAAACCTACAAGAAATACATTTCAAGAGAGAAAAAACAAAAATTAAACCATTGATTTCATGTTTTCTCTGATTTTGTACTCTTATCAGGCAATAATTCTGGTAAATATTGTGATTTTCATGATTTTTTTCAATAAAAACAGAATTATAAAAAATCAGCTGAAAAAATTAAGTGTAGTACGTGATTCGACATTACTTTAACGATAATTTTAAATTGGCAACGATCGCGTTGACGCCGGAAATCTATTGCTTAATTCACTCCATTATGAGGCGAGAGGATGCTGCATCTAGCGTCTTCATTGTTCGGGAAACTTGCCACTTTCATTGAAGATTTCACCCAAAGGAGACGGATGATGGCTGAAATTAAGGAGCTGCCATTTCAATTTCCAGAGCTAGCTCATATTGATCATAAAAAGTCATGCCCTAGGTATAATGCGGGTGAGTAATTGCGAAGGACAAATCAGCTGCTCAGCTCAGCGCTGAGCGAAAAGCCGAGCCCGGCCCTCACTCCGGGCGTCCGGCCGGGGCGCGGCACGGGTGCAGATGCTGATGGGTGCTCGGCCAAGAAAGAGATAGCTAGCCGTTCGTCGTAGCCTGGGGCCTGTTGCATGAAAGGGTCTTTCGTAGAACCATTCTACGTAAGAACGAGATATCGCTCAACTGTTTCACAAAGCCGATTTGGGCGATACGAAGAATGGTCCTTGGAAAGACACCTCCAGACTAACCCAGACTCCAGAGAGCTCCCGCCCGCGTAGCGGGCGGGAGCCCAGAAGCTTACCGTGTATTTGACCATATTCACCGGACTAGGGTGATTTATGGTCTAAATATTTCTCCAAATGAATTGTGAAAACAGAAAGTATACAATTACCACGATTATATGGATGAAGGTCTAACGAGTGGCAGTTTCCTGACATCTGGGCACAGACTGGAACCTCAAAAAAACGAAAAGTTCTCTCCTTCTACCCCCGTTTCGATCGGCCATTTTTGTTAAAAATCGTAACAAAATGGCCGATCGAAACGGGGGTAGAGGAGAGAACTTTTCGTTTTTTTGAGGTTCCAGTCTGTGCCCAGATGTCAGGAAACTGCCACTCGTTAGACCTTCATCCTTATAATCGTGGTAATTGTATACTTTCTGTTTTCACAATTCATTTGGAGAAATATTTAGACCATAAATCACCCTAGTCCGGTGAATATGGTCAAATACACGGTAAGCTTCTGGGCTCCCGCCCGCTACGCGGGCGGGAGCTCTCTGGGTTACCTCCAGACATGTCCTACGTAGGCATGATCTTCTTTGCACACCGCCCGCCACCGTCGGCATTGAGAGAAAATGCGTTTACGGCAAGCCACACTGACATATCACCTTTAAACATTTTTTGGTGTTGCACACTGATGCATTTTATCTGTGGCGCCAAGTTATTTTTTTATATGGGGGCTAGTTGTCATCAATTTCAGGTCGTCTTTTTGCATGGCAAGACGACCCAAAACGGATGTCATTTTAACTTCTCCGGGGGTAATGTAGGCCCAAATATTTTTTTAATATGTTTTCTTTTATTCTCCCTCCGTCCTATCCCCACACCATTTCCATTAATTTTTTTTAAATATCGAAATGGGCGGCACTATCTCTCTGACCCCTTATGCTTTCTCATAATTAAACAACATGAAAACATTTTCTTCAAAAGAAATTATGTAAGGTAAAAAACTTATTTATAACGTTCAGCAAAAAAAAAAAAAAATACAAAACTTAAATGTTAAACATGGTAAATCAAGCATCGGCCGGTAAATATCGGGAATCGTAAAATACTTGCATCGGCCGATAATTGTACAATTCATGAAATCGGATACCCAAATTCTTTACAAAAGTCTCTGATATTGGAGATAATCTACCTCATGGGAGACAGTCTCCAATATTGGTCATGCGCTTCTACTGGCAAGCATTCAATTCTTATTTCTCCAATCACAGAAAAAAATGTAATGAAATTCTGGTACTGATAGTGTACATGTATGATTGCCATAAATTCCAGACAAGTAAACTTTGCTTTTTCAAAAACAAGATATTTCAACTAGGCCTAATCAATTGCCTGTTGATTTGCATGTCAAAATATACAAAATGAGGTTACCCAGATTCACTGTTGAATGAGTTACAGCTATAAAGTAGCACTTAAGACATATCTCTTCCGTAAATAGTATGATTTTTTTACAGTTAATATGTCCGTAGTTAAGTTGGTATTTTAGATATGTATAGGTAGTTACGTTGGGATGTTAAGGTAGTTAAGTTGATAAGTTAAGTAGTTAGGTTTTGTGATGTAAAGCGCTTAGAGAAATTTTGATAGGCGCTATATAAATATTGAATTATTATTATTATAAAGTCTTGCTGTGTTTTATCAGTCCTGTAAAAGCACTTCCATTTTCATATGTACTGATTTGCGGGGGCAGCAAAATGGTTTTGAAGGTGGTGGGAGGCTGACCATGCAAAGAAAATAGTTATGCTCTTGGATGTGACTTCCCTTTGCGACAGCTGTCGCAAAGGGAACTATTCCCTACGTGAATTGCAAAAAAAAGTTGGAGCTAGAAATCATGTGAGTATTGTTCAGAGACAATCCTTCAGTTCCAGCAAGATTTATTATTATTTTTGAATTTTTGTTTATACAGTGGTTGACAAAGAGGAAGAGAATGGAGCCATTAGTTTAGAGGAGCTTGACTGTCTCCAGCTGGAGCTAGAAACCATGTTAGCAGCGGTAACGAGAAGGATCCGCCAGATTCAACAGGAGGTCCAAAGCATGGCGGATCTTCAAGAAGTCAAGAAAGAAAAGAAAGGCAACAAACCGGTAAGATATATTCAAATACTCTTTGGGGGGAAGTATGTGGCAGTTAGACTAAGCAAAACATTAGACGAACTGGTTGTAGGCCAGCTGGGATGAGACCAAAAGTGGTTGTAGACTTAACAAACTTATTTTCAGCATGGAAAACTCTTCTTTCTGTACAAATTGGCTTTGTTTATCAATTAAAAGTAGCATCCCTGCAATTTACCCTTTTATTTGAGGTGAATAACCTTTTCTCACAGGATAAGAAAGAGGACAGTACAACTGGGAGTGGGACACCTTCAGGCAAACGAGGAAGAACTGAGGAGAAGTCGGAGAAGCCACCCAAAAAGATGAAAGAGTCGAGCGGAAAGGGAGGAAGTACCGCCACCCCAGGGGGCGGTTCTAATAGACCAAAGGCAAAGAGTATGCATGTGAGTATAATAATTATGATGATGATGATGATAAATATCATATTTTGATGATACTGATCATGATATTAATATTTATAGAGCAGATACAGTTAGGCAAGGGAGAAAAATGATGATGTCTATTGGGTGTCTTGGCCCCGTATCACAAAGGCTAGCGATTAATCTCTAATTTGAAAAGGCATTTCTGATTGGTTCCACGCCAGTCTACTGAGCAAAATGCGCATGCAACGATGATCTTGATAGGCCATTTTATTTAGCGATTAATTGCGAATCTTTGAGTAATGGGGCCCAGGTCAAATACAGAGCTGAGTAGGGAGGGAGAGAGGGTCAACATAGTTCAGGTGAGAAGTTTTTAAAGCCCCCAAATTTATGTTTTTCTAATAAAATTTTGAAACTGAATCTGTGAGCATGTAGCTGGACCAGGGGGGGTGGCAAGCATAGGTAAGGATTGGGCATATGATTTCAGAGCTCAAAATCTAGTGAATGCTTCACCAAAGACGCCAAATCTACTGACTGACTGTATGCTTGCTTATGTATGGTATACATCTTGCTTAGTAACTGAGTAAATGGGTAATATTCACATAGGTGAAAGATTAATTCCTTGAAAGCATGAGCACTGAAAGGCAGCTCGAGCTAACCCCGAGGTAATAATAATAATAACAATGTGCCTCAGAATAGATTATTTCTAGATAGATGGCGCTAAGCAAATCCCTATTATTATTGTTATGTTAAAGTTAACAACTTAACAGGAAAGAAGAAAATTCAGGCTTTGAAATACTATACAGTAGAAATCTTGTATTTTCTTCACCTATTAATGTGCCACCTTTCAACCATTTCCCCCTTGGACTTGCACCAACTACAGGAGTATGAGTTTACCGATGATCCGCTTGCCGACGCCGCACCCCCTCGCATGCCTCGCAACGACACCATCGATCGGTTCTGGGCGTCCGTGGAGCCATACTGCGCCGACATCACCAATGAAGATCTGAAGGTACTGGATGAACTGATCAAAAGCGGGGAGGAGGAGTCAGAATACTTCAAGGTCCCATCGCTAGGGAAGCACTACTCTGTGCGATGGGCGCATGAAGATTTACTGGAAGAGCAGCGAGAAGGTAGTCAATATTTTGCTTTTTAAAGAGAGAAGGAGACCCGGGCCCCGTCTTACAAAGGGTTACCATCGATCCAATCAATCGTAATTCTATGGAAATCCATCAGTGTCATAATTTTTTCTACAGGAAATGTGCAAAATGTCCTTTGTAAACAAAGGAGAACATACCAAACTGACAAGAAATCAATGAATTTATGGATATACATTCATATCTAGAAAATTTTTTGAGCAAACATGCCTTTTATATGTTGGCTTTGCTGGCTTTCCATAGTTGCGATTGATCAGGTCATACGCAACTCTTTGTAAGATGGGCCCCCGTTTTCATCTACTGTTTTGAACCGGTTTCCCTTCAAACCAGTTCAGGGCACCAGTTAAGGAGATTGCTTCCCTGACTTAGGGACAGGATTGAAAATCAAAAGAGAAATTATAATGAAACTGCAGCCAGAATCAACCCACAATGAATCTGGCACATGATGCAGTTTCTAAGATACATGTATATATATGTACACATACAGTCCTTGCAGCGGGAATTAAACTGCAAAAAGCTATTGACAGGTAGCCTTATTGAATGTCTGAATTATTTTTGATTTTTGGTTTAGTAGTTCTAAGACTATTGATCTTCTATTTTTGTTGTTGATATGTACATGTACTTTTAACTAGTCAGTCATGCAATGATATTAAAATTATTGATCATTTTGAGTGTAGCAGGTAACATGAATTATATTCTTAAGGGGTTCTGCAAGAAAATATTTGCATTCAATCAATAATACTTGTTGATGCAAGAAGAAGATCAGTTTTAAATTTGAAAAATAAT
The DNA here is from genome assembly GCF_037042905.1 of Lytechinus pictus. Taxonomy (NCBI): domain Eukaryota; kingdom Metazoa; phylum Echinodermata; class Echinoidea; order Temnopleuroida; family Toxopneustidae; genus Lytechinus; species Lytechinus pictus. Next base: position 23,856,013 of record NC_087250.1, read on the forward strand.
GAATTTACAGGGTTCCCAGCCCATCAGGGAAATCAGGGAAAATTATTTTACTTTTTTCCTGTCAGTGAAAAATCAGGGAATTTGATTTTAAAAAATACCTCCAATCAGGGAAAAATGAGAAAAAATCAGGGAATTATGATCGGCCCAAAAGTCAAAAGCACGGTAGTCAAGTCAGACTCTGTTTTATTTTGTTACATATCAAAACAACATCCATTGAATGACTGGTTATGGTAATTTTTAGTATTTACTAATTAGTTTTACATTATTCTTTTTATACTGAAAATACATGCAATTCACTGCAACAACTTAGAAAATATGCGAAAATGGGAATGGGTTTGAATAATTATCAGGGAATTTTTTAACTTCATCAGGGAAAAATCAGGGAATTTTGTTTTCTTGAAAAGCTGGGAACCCTGATTTATCATGTGGCCTAAAATTGACTTGCGATCAATTGCAAGTTTCTTTCAACACCCTATTGACTATTGATCAATATTTTTATTGTTGTTAGGAATAGTAACTTACTTAATCTTGCAATATCAAAAGTATTGATCAATGTAGGAGTGAGAATTATAGACACAAATAAACGAACATCACCATTTGTAGACTGGTGATCAATTCTTTTGTTTTGTCTTGTAATTGTCCTATGTAGGTGGTAGAATCACAGACAAGAAGAAAGGACCATCACAAAAATAGACTGGTGATCAATTCTTTTGTTTTGTCTTGTAATTGTCCTATGTAGGTGGTAGAATCACAGACAAGAAGAAAGGACCATCACAAAAATAGACTGGTGATCAATTCTTTTGTTTTGTCTTGTAATTGTCCTATGTAGGTGGTAGAATCACAGACAAGAAGAAAGGACCATCACCATTCATAGACTGGTGATCAAATCTTTTGTTTGTTTCGTTATTGTCTGATATTGGTGGTAGAATCACAGACAAGAATAAACGAGTAATGGTGGTAGCGTTAATTATATCCTAAGACTGGTGTCCAATTATTTTGTTTTGTTTGTTGCTTGTCCTATATAGGTGGTAGAATCACAGACAAAAAGAAAGGACCTTCACCAAACTCCAAAGAAGCAAAGTCCATGCTGAAGAAAGCTGACAGGTTTGTAGAATTATTCGGTCCTGGTTTCACAAAGCTAAGCTGTCGATTGTGTGGATGATTTTATGCTTGATTGCACATAATGACCAATGTAATGAAGTATAGAAATCAATCGTATGATCAAGCACTAAGCTTTGTGTTTCTGGGGTTCAGATTGGACTCTGGGTTAAACATGTGATGCATTGTGGTCCAGTGGATTAGTCTTCTGACTTTGAATCAGAGGGTCGTGGATTCGAATCCCAGCCATAGCGTAATTTCCTTCTGCAAGAAATTTATCCACATTGTGCTGCACTCAACCCAGGTGACGTAAATGGGAACCCGGCAGGAATAATTCTTTGAATGCACTGAGCGCTGAAAGGCAGCTCGAGCTAAAGCCGGGGGAATGGTAATGATAATAATAAACAATGCGCCTCGGAATAGATTATTTTTAGATAGATGGCACTATATAAATTCCTATTATTATGTATGAACAGCAGTATTTAGTTTCAGAAACAAATGGGATTAGAACTGTTACAATCAGTCATAATTACTATTTTCCCTTTGCTTTCAAGTTTGAAACTTGATTTAAGATCAATCCATCATGGCTCCATCTTACAAAGAGTTACAATTGATCCAATCAATCCTAACTATGGAAATCCATGTCGTAATTTTTTTCGACAGGAAATTTGCAAAATATCCTTTGTAAACAAAGAAGAACACACCAAATTGTCAAGAAATCAATGAAGTTATGGATAAACATATCTATAATTTTTTTTGAACAAACATGCATTTTATATGTTGACTCTGCTGGCTTGCGATTGATTGGATCAATCGCAGCTCTTTGTAAGACAGGCCCCTGATGGATAAAGAACTAGGGGGTGTTTACACATATGTAAGTGTGACTAAAATTTCCACTTGTCAAATCAGTCATGCGCAGCAGAATTGCTGTTTTGTCGTTTTATATCAACCATGCTATGCACAGGTGTGTACATACCTGTGCATAGCATGGAGCAAGGTTGTCTGTGCGTATGTAAGACTGTACACTGCATGCAAGCCAGACTTATGCCAGGTAGGGGGCTAACTTGGATTTAAGCAATATACTTTGTGAAACATGGCCTTTGAATAGCAAAAACATTTTACTTTGGCAGAATACTGAGTAAAATGCTTCGAATTCTGACATTTGTATGGAATCGAATTTCAGTCGTTTCATACAGCTGTTCATAAGAGTGACTTTAAGAAGGATTGGTGACCCTTTCTTGTGGTAAATGATATTCACCGTTATATGTTGATTGGTGATTATTTAGAGTGTAAAAAAGGATCACCAGTCGTTCTTAAAGTCACTCTTAACTTACAAACAGCTTTATGAAACAGCCCCTAGACCTTGGAATAATTGATTGTCATAAACTATTGTTTCGTTTGTTTGTAGACCTGACGATGACTGCTGTCCATTTGGTACCCTGACCCAGCGTCTCATCTCAGCTTTGGTTGAAGAGAATATCATGTGTCCTTTGGAAGAGGAGTTCCTCATGGATACCACTAAGGTAAGCCCAAAAATTCTACAATCAAAGGGGGAGGGGCAAAGTTGTTAACATATATGGCAGCCTGCAACGAGTGGGACCATATTATAACCTTAGAGGCTGATGAATTCAAGCAAGAAAATATTCTGCTCAAATGGTCTTTCCATAGTTTGAATTTGTTTCATTTAAAGTTTGAAATGTGATATCATTTGAAAATTCTATCATAAACAATCATATTTCTTGGATTTCAAGTTCTAAAGCAGTTATATTGTTCATTTATTTTTTGTACAACCGTTCTGACAAAATCAAACTGGTCCTGACAGTCAGGATCTGGGCCTCGTCTTACAAAGAGTTATGATTGATCCAATCAATCGAAACTCTATGACTATGGAAATCCATCAGGGTCATAATTTTTTCCTAGGGGAATTCGCAAAATGTCTCTTGTAAACAAAGGAGAACACACTAAATTGTCAAGAAATCAATGAATTAATGGATATACATTCATATCTAGAATTTTTTTGAACAAATGTGCATTTTATACGTTGACTTTACTGGCTTTCCATAGTTGCGATTGATCAGATCAATCGCAATCGTATGTTTGACTACGGACTCGGCACTAGGTAGGTTCCGATTCGCAATGTTCAGGTGGAATATTACTTCGCGAGTGTCTTGGTAGGAAGTTTACCTTTTCAAAGTAATAATGAAATGTAGGATAGTGAAATAGACACTTATTTCGCTTGATTTCTTTCTCTCCATTATTTCATGACAAACTCACCTCTTCAGTTTATTTTCACTTGGTGTAGTAGTAGATCGTCTCATTCTCAAATTGTCTAAAGGCCACCGCACACCTTACGATTGGTCTGCGACCCGATTTCAGAATAAAATGTAATAGAATTTGATGCTAAAATTGAGACTTGGAATATCTTACTGTGTAATGTTCTAAATCATCGTACGAATACCTATGATAAAATTCGTGACTATGATATCATCCTTCTCAGAATAAAAGCGAATTTAATATCTAGTCGTAATGACGTTATAGCAGTCGTACGATTGGCTACGATAACTAATTGAAATTAATTTGGACTTTACCAAGGACTTTCAATCTTTCAAAATTGTTATAATATTATTATTTCAATTAATTTTAACCTTAAATAAAATGATATGTTCCATTCACATCTTCAGAAAATGAGCAAAATGCGATTTGTTCCAAAATCGGGTCGCAGACCAGTCGTAAGGTGTGCGGTCGCCTTAACACCGTCATCGGTAAAACCCACTTGGTCTACTGTCAATTTCGTCAATTTGCCACTTGGTCCAATCATCACTTTAGCATCTGTCAGTTAGACTAATACTATGATGGTTTATTGTGGGATGTGATCATGTGACCAAACAAAAAGAAGAAAGAATGGGTGTATATTAATTGGCAGTTTGCATTTTTGTGTCCATTGTTTCTATATTACAGGAGGAGAATGGAACGATCACTGATGGGGGTACGGCGACTTCTCCTAAGAATGGAAACCGACCGTTCACTGTCCCACACACCAAGGCGCTTGAAGCTAGAATAAAGGAGGAACTCCTGGCTCAAGGTGAGAAACTGACAATTAATGATATTAATAATAAATCTACTGATGATGGTTTTGGTGGTGATGGTGATTATGGTGGTGTTGATGGTGATGATGTTCATGATGCATATTTTCATTATAGTTTCATTTTGTATACTGGATTTTTCTTAATGTACCATTAGTTTGATCATTATTACATTATTGTTTTTATGCTACATATGCAATTGTTATACCTTTGTAAATACATACATATCAGCTTTTTAGCTGCAGTATGTGTATGATTGTTTTACTGGAAATAAATAAACCATGAAATGAAATGAAATGATGATGTTGATGGTGGTTGTGATGTTGTTGATGACGATGGCGAGGATGATGAGGATGATGGTGATGATGATAAAAAAATTTGGTGATAATGGTGATGAGAGTAATGATATTAAGTCATAACTGCTCACAGAAACAACAAGAAATCTGTATTTGCAATAACATTATGAAGTGGTTGAATGATTGATTTATTTTATTAATCGGATATACAGTTGAAAGTATCAAAATACCTAGACAGGATAGCCCATGAAAATCAATGTTTATTTCCAATGGGGCCCTCACCCAGTATCTTGAGTGGGTGGCGTTATTGTTACAATATCCTACTGCTTTACATCCCATCCACAGGACTGCTTGATATGGACGACCCAATGATCATGGGGGAGGAGGATGAAGTCTTGCTTGAGCTTCAGAAGAGACAAGAAGAACTGAAAGCTCTCTACGCCCACAACCGCTCTCAGAAACAACGCCTGGTCAAACTTGCCAAAGAGGAGATAAAGCGACAGGAACTCCGACAGAAGCTACGTGCTGCCGACAATGAGGTGAGTAGACTTAAAAGATATTTGCCATCATCAACAACACTCTGACTTGGACTCCGTATGACATCTGCCTTGCCAAAGATGTTGCAAAGAGGCTACACATCCTGGGCCGTTGAATAGATGTCCTTCCATTCAAGGCAAGAGTCACCTCATGGCTGTACGCAGAAAATTTTTGCTGGGGAAGCAGTACGTGTCAACTTTTTCGAAAAAAGAACTCAACGCCAAGGAGTGAAGTGACCGAGCTTGTCATTTGGGTGCTTTTGCATTTGGTTAACTGAAATTGAAGGATTTTGTGCATACTTTTGGTGAATTTGAGGAAAGTTTTCAGTATAAAAATGTAAGTTTTCAAAATTTCTTGAGGGGGCATCTGCCTCATTGTCCCCCCCCCCATGCTGTGCACGGCCATGGCCACCCCGATTGCCTTAGCCCTTGAAAATAGAAAAAAGATCCCCAGAAAATCCCCATTCAACTCATTTGGTGTTGCAGATTAAGGCATTAGGTTATAAAAAGAGCCCCCCACCCCCTTCCCCCCCCCCAAAAAAAAATGCCTGTAAGGGACAGTTTCTGAGTGGATTACCGTGGCTTATCATAGATAAAACTTGATATGTAATAATGTTAATGCTGACTTCTCATCTTCCCACAGTGCATTGACTACTACCGCCGAATTATGGCTGCCAAACAAAAGAAACGTTCGCCGACCAAGAAGGAACGAGATGCCGCTGCCAAAGCGCTCCGAGACCGGGAAGCGATCATCAAGCAATTGGATGCTCTTTGAACTCTGCGTTGCTCTGGACTTTAAGAGGAACCTCGGAATCAGGGTCCATCAGGAAATAAAGTTCAGACTTTGATATTGGACAAGAGTTAAAAGTGGATGTTTGTTCAGGGTATGTGGTGTAAATGATGTTTGCTGACTCACATAATTATTTATGTATGGTAACTGTACATACAACCTCCTGTACATCAGTATATACAACCTCCTGTTCATCAGCAAAACACATACATATGCCTGTATTTGCTTAGGTTATATGGAGAAAGTGTCATTTTTGCTGACTCACATGTACATATTTGTGTATGGTAACAGTAAGTGTTATAATAATAATAATAATTTTTTTTTTTTTTTTCCCTATGCGTTCTCTTGCCCAGGGTTGCGCTGCAAGTCATTCTGCGCTGTAGTTAGCACAGCTACCAAGTAGTACTAATTTTCAGTATTTAGTACTGAAGAATGAGAAGAATACTATTGGTTTCATGCAAATTACTGATATCTTAAGTTCAGTTTTATGTGTTTTCCTATGGTATTTCTTTGAAAATACTGATTTCCTCACCAAAATACTGATTTTCAGCGTTTAAAATACTGAAATGTTCATGTTTTGGTTGGCGGCTCTGATTTAGGTGGCCATTGCAGTTTGGAGAGGTGGCAAGTCTCATGTTGCTCTGTGTGAGACTCAATAGTCTCTAGTAGCTTGGTTTCATGTCATTTTTTCCTATGACAATTTCAACTGAAAATGCGTATACAAGCCTGGGCCCATCTTTCAAAGAGTTAAGATTGATCAGGGCCCCGTCTTACAAAGAGTTACGATTGATCCAATCAATCTCAAATATATGGAAATGCATCATTGTCATCATTTTTCATTTAGGAAATTTGCTCAATGTCCATTGAAAACAAAGAGAAGCATACTGAATTGTCAAGAAAACAGTGAACGTATGAATATTTCTAGAAAATACTTTGAACAAACATATAGCTTTCCTTGAACATCATGGTACTGGGGCTTTGTAACACAAAAATCAACAATTGATCTTTTCTGATTTTAATAATAATAATAATGTGTCTTATAAAGTGCCAAATCCACTCTGTAGAGTGCTCAAGGCGCATAAAGAGCTAAGAGTTAAATAAAAAAGTTTTTAGAAGATTTTTGAAAGTCTCGACAGATGTACATTTTTTATGTCTTCAGGAAGGCTATTCCATAAAGTGGGGGATGCAAAAGCAAATGATCTTTCCCCCAAAGTTTTGAAACTTTTGGAATAACAAGGAGGCCAGAAGTGAATGAGCGCACAGACCTGCTTGGTCTCTTGTAATTGATAAATGAAAGACTGTATTGTGGTGCTGATCCAAGAATACTATGAAAAGCAAGCAACAAAATCTTAAAGATAATCTGATTTTTGGTAGGGAGCCAGTGCAGCGAATTCAAGATGGGAGTGATATGAGAGTGTTTATTTGACAAAGTAACAATAAGAGCAGCTGCATTATGAAGCTTCTAAAGCTTCTTTATATAAATGAGACTGCGGTAAATTGAAATTTTTAAATACTGCAATGTTCTTTACAGGTTGCCAGCTCTGGAAAGAGAGCAAAGGAGAGAGAGAGAGTGTGTGTAAAAGGATGAAATGTGTATAATGTATTGTTGAACCAGGGTACTAGTTATTCATTTGTACATCATTAGGATATTCAGGAGCCTATTTAACAAAACCTGTTATAAAGTGCAAGTTACACACTATTGTTGTAAGCTACTAAACTGTATCCATATGATAGGATGAGAGCAAACTCCTTGCAATAACAAGTTTTGTGAAACAGGGCGCCATCGCTGTTATGAATATGTTTTGTCAGTGTATATCATTCAACTCAATATTGGTGCAGTACATGTACAATGTAATTGATTGCATGTACAATTTGTATTCATAAACAGTAAAACATTGCATGATGATAAAGGCAGTAACATTGATAAATCTAAATCACTGATTCAGCTTTATAGATCATAATTGCAAGTCAGTTGAAAATCAACTGAGTTTTATATGCCAAGTGGTCAGTTATTTATCAACATATTCATGATGTTGGACGAAAGTCTGAATTCAGACTAAACTTTTTCCAGCCGTAGAAAGCACATTCTGGTGTAGAATATGATGTGGGTATACCACAGGGGTGTGAGAGTTTAGATTTTTAGCTGATTTCAGATTTTTTTGTTTTGATTTTCAGCTTAATTTCAGCTTATTTTGGGCTTTCCTCTGTACAAAAACTATGGGAGCTCTTTCTATTTCAGACTTTTTCAACACTCTTCAGCTTTTTTCAGAACTTTTTATTTGTGACCACTGACACCACTGGCAGACAAGAGACAAGGCTCATATCGATTCAACAAGGATTCTGTTGCATACTGTATTTTATCATTCTAATTCTGTCATTGCGGCAACTGCCAGAAAATCTTTGATTTTAATTCACTTTTTGTCCAGTGTTACAGTGGCAATTTAAATTACCATCATTCTAACTTTATGTTACTATGGTAATTTACTATTATTCTATCTCTACAATCATTGATTGTTGATCATTGTTACCATGGCAATTACCTTTGACAGCAAAGTTAAATTTTTGCAAGTTGGTTGACTTAGGGCAGATTTATCTGTATCTGTGTTTGTATTTCAAACTGCAATCATGCTGTATAGACTTATGTGTTTTGTACAAAATTCATTTGGTAGAAAAATGAAACGCCAAGAAATGAAAAAGCCAAGAAGTGGATAAATTCAATAAATCATTTCTTATTCCAAAGCCGTCTTCGTCAGTCTATTATTTCCTCATGACCCATCTTTGTTTTTTTTCTTTTCTTGTGTCATATTTTTTATTTATTTTTTCTGTGTGTGAATGATTGTGTGCAAAATATTGATAATTGAGTGGTCATTCATTGATTTATAGCAACCTGTCTCCTCTTGCAGAAAGGGTTCTATTCAAGCATACAGTACAATCTGCATGGGTCAAACTTAAAGTCGAATAATCGCCTAACTTTAAGGTTATTTCAAACCAGCGGCCCGTAACACAAAGCTTAGCAATGATCGTAGAGCATTTTTCTACGATTGATTCCATTGACTACAGTGTACAATCAATCGTAAAAATCAAGCATACGATTAATTGCTAACCTTTGTGTTACGGGACCCTGGTCCCCGTTTTATTGCCATCTAATGGTAACTTGCATGGAATCCTTGATTCTGATTGGCTGTTGATCATCGTTACTATGGTATTTACCATTGGATGTCAAAGTTACCATAATAGTAGCTTTTATGCAACAGCCCTGAATAGGCAACACAAGTTAAGAACATTTTTTAAGTTGACATTCAAGAGAGGTAAAAAGGGGGCTGAGAGAGACGAGATAAAGGGGCGGGGGGGGGGGGGAGGAGGCAGGGAAAGGGGTAGGCAGAGAGAAGGGGGTGGTGTAGAGATCGATAAATAGAGCTAGAGAGAGAAGTGGGGAGAATTGAGAATTTGAAAGTGAATTTGGTCCAATTGTTCTTTGATGTAGTACCCACTTAATTATACTACACAGGGTGATATCAGTTTCGGTGTTGACATTTCGGTATTGGTGTCGGGCCATTTTTTTAAATCAGTAGAGCAACAATCTTAAATGAATCATTTGATTAAATGAGTGAGTTATGGGATGAATCTTTTTACAAATTGAAATGAGGTTTTAGAGCAAAGGCACTTTACATTCTGCTTCCAACGCCTACACCACTATCAACATCGAACTTGAATCCCTTAATGCGTTACATGTACTTAGTTTTATAAGCAATTTTGTCTATTGTGATTTGGTATTTCATCTCTTTTCCTAATCAGAATTATCAGATTCCCCTTCCCCAAATAAGAATGTAATGTTGAATGGTGTAAGGCAAACATTGGGAGAGGGTCATATTGTCTCTTCCATTCTTCCACTCCTGACCATGTCAAAAAAATCTAGATATATATTGCTGTGCCTCACAATAATAATAAGTTGCAGAAATTAATATCTAATGCATTGAATCACTTGTCAATCAATATTTTTAATTCTTGGACAAAATAGTAATATAATTTCATATCATAGAATACAAAAGAATAAGCAGGAATATGAGATCGGGGGGAGGGGGGGGTGTCTCATCAAAATTTTCATCCGACAAGTTGTCAGATATGACATCTTTCTCTGATGTTGATTGGCTGAGAGGTACTGTTACTATGGTAACTGTCAGATAAAATGGGACTTGTCTGATAAAACTTCCGACAAGTCCTTTCATGAAACGCTCCCCAGGGCTCCGTTTCATAAAACTTATTGTAATAACAAATATACAATAACAGTTAAAAGCTACTGAAATCCTTCAATCTGGTTGGTTGATAGCACATTTGTTCTAGAATTGTGCATTTGTTATTACAAGTCTTTATGAAATGGGATGCAGATCTGCTTGCTTATTACATATTCTCAAAGACATGCATAAAACTGCTTCACCAAAGTATTGCAAAATTTTCAAATGTCATAACTTTGTTATTCCTTGTCCGATTTCGATGAAATTTTCAGTATTTTGTTTGTCTGATTTTTACTCTTTCTGTTCAACTCAAACTATTTTCTGCCTGGAGTACCCCTAATTTTGCCTATTAAAGTGAGAGTTAACTACATGACAGAGACAGTTTATTATGCAATAAAACATGAAGTAAAGTATTTATTTACAATATATTGGAAAACATTTCACATTTCAATTATCAGGCTACATGTACATTTTAGTTAAAATACTCAACATTTTTACAATATCAATGCTCGGACAGAGACATTTAAGGAATTTCTCCTTCTGGATTCTGATCCATGAAGATATCAAATTATGAAAACGAAATAGGTACATGGGCTTTGATGCTATTGGATAAAGAATGAGAACGGACTAAAAATTACTGAGGGTCTAATTCAAAGAACCTAGAATTGTTGTCTTTTGTGTGGTTTATGAAGTAATATCGTACAGCACATACTTAGGAACAACTTGTCTTTTCTGGGGATTTTAAATTTCTGACATTGACAGCCCACACAGTTCAGCAGATCAACCAATGATGCAGTGATTGAAGTTTTTGTTCTCGTTGTACAGATTGTGATAATTCAATTGTAATAAAAGAAAAAATCACTTTGTCCTAATTTCAAAGAAGAGAACCTCGAGCTGTAGGAACAAGACAAAACAAAAAGTATACCTATACATGTAGGTCATAATTGCCTTTGAAAACTAAAGGCAAAGATTTTAATAAATAGGATACTGTTGTTTGTTCAATGGTAGGAGAAGTGGAAATGAAGCAGTCTGAAATGCTTCAATATCTAAATCACTACCCGAGTATAAAACCAGCTCTTGATGTATCACTTTCACATCTAACTTCCATTTCAATGTCATTTTCACTTCTGTCTTTACTCTCTGATGGTTTCTCCTGTACAATGATATCTACATCATCAACAACCATGCGTCTTAGCGTTATTTGCCTGTCTCTATTTTCTAAGCAGGCTTCCCTTGTTCAACGATATCATTACCGTATCAACGTTGTCAACCACTATGCGTCTCTGTTCAACCCAGGGGCGGATCCAAGATTTTCCAAAAAGGGGGCACATTTTTCGGAGGAAAATTTTGACAAGCCCCCCCCCCCCAAAAAAAGGTTTTCAACCACAAATTAGGGATATTTCCTACCCGAAAAAATTTGACAAGCCCCCCCCCCAAAAAAAAAGTCTTCAATTTCAAAAGAGGGGGCACACCTCGGTTTCAATGGCATTTTTTCATTACAAATTTTAATTTTTCTTCTCACAAGGGGGGGGGGGGGGGCACGTGCCCCCCTGGATCCGCGCCTGGTTCGTTCCCAGTGTTGCGCTGATTGAGCAGGGGTGTTTCCATTTGCCCGTCTTTTCTTTCTGAGCAAGATTCTCCTGTGCAATAATATCTACATTGACAATAACCCCGGGGGGGGGGGGGGGGGCACTCAGTATATAATGCATAGTGGGTATGTGCCGCGGAGGGGACCCTCATTTTTACACTCAAATTTCCGTTCCAAGGCATAGCATTTTCGTCTTGAGAAAAAGAACAAAGAAAGCCGCTCCAAAGTATAGCATTTTCTTCTCATCGAGAAAAAAGAAGAAATCCACTCCAAAACTTCGCATTTTTTTTGTTACGCCGTTCCGGTCGCATTGATCTGCTACAATAAGCTGCAATTTTGGTGAAAAGCAGCCGCCGACCATTGTCTCTGCGCGAGCGCCGGCGAGCGCACCCGGCGGCCGTGCCGACGGGCTAGCTGCATCATGCACGCATGCCCGTTCCATAGGGATGCATAGCACTCACACGCTGGCGATCCGTTCCGAGGACCCTCCTTTTTACAATAATTATTCTTCACTTGCCAGTCTTTTAAAACTAATGTTCAATAATATCCACATTGACATTAACAAAAACCCCAGTATGTCCGTTAAACCCCAGCTTTGCCCAGCTGGTACTCAGTATTTTTCACTTGCCAGTCTTTGCTTTCTTAGCTGGCCTTCCCAGTGCTGGTTTACCCTGCGGTGGTTTTCCCTGTTCAATAATATCCACATCAACATTGGCGACCACCAGGTAAGTCTGTTCGCCTCCGGTGTTACGCAATTTGAACGACGATCCTTCAGGAAGGGGCTTGTTCTGATCTGAATGCTGGAAGATTACCATCAGGGAGTTCTTCTTCCCCTCCAACATACCCAGCGGAACGTTCCGTTTCCTTGTAATAACACAGTCCTTCTCCGGATGAGTGATGACTGGACCAGATGGCTTCGCAGGTTTTTTACTCCCTTCAACGTAAACGACGTCCGATTCATTATCATCTTTTTTCTCCTTGGACCCTTTCTTGGAAGAGGCACCCTTCTTGTCTTCTGCAGCATCTTTGGTCCGACTCTCAATTTTCTGTCCCTCTGCTGAAATTGTCTCTTCCTTGTTTGAGATGGTTCCATTTGCAATCTCTTCCTTATGCGCTGTTTTGTAGTGGGTGAGAAGCTGAGGCACTGTTCGTGAGCGAGAGCCGCAGCGTGTACAGGCAAAGAATACCTCGCATGGCAGAGAAGAAGACTTCTTCTCTTTCTGAGGCGGACTCATTTTAAGTTAGTATCTCTCGCTAGTGATCAAGGAGTCAGGGAGGATTCAACCTACATGTATGCTCTTGTCTTTCACATTGATACCTGTAAAAAAGGGAAGTAAATTAGTGTTACAAGCAGCACTTCTTTGAAGTTGTTACAGTATACTCTGAGAAAAAGCCAATCTTCCATATTAAAATCAAATAGTTGGCTTACTTAAAACTTTATAAAGACTAGAAATAGACAATCAAACATGTCTTATTTACATCATCAAAGTGAAATTTCACAATTTCAACTTGAAGTCTAACCGGTCACTGACTTCTGTTGTCCCTATTAGTATTATAGGCATAGGCAGCACTAGTCACGGATCTGTATCAACAATTTTTGTTTTCATTTTAATCATCATCATAATCAATTAAGGCATATCATCCTCATTATCATCTTCCTCATCACCACCATCATCACCACCATCAATCATCATCACCAACATCATCATCATCATCAATCATCATCATCACCACCATCACCACCATCATCATCATCACAACCACCATCATCATCACCACCATCATCATCATCATCACCACCATCATCATCATGATCATCACCACCATGGCACCATCATCATCATGATCATCACCACCACCATCATCATCATCATGACATGACACATGACTCATGAGAGCATCAGACAACCCATGAATTGCACAATTATGATACTCAATGACACAAAACAGGGAAAGACTTTGGAAGAGTTCATTTTGCGACAACCACCCCATATTTTCGTTAGGAGTAGGAACTTTTTGTGTGGCTGTCGCAAACGGAAGTCTTCCCCGGAGTCCCCCCCCCCCCCCCTCCAAAAAAGTCACACTCACCACTCACCATGCTCACATTCACAACTCAGCTCACAATCACCTAATTTAAAAATTCAAAAAAGTGATTAAGTTAGATTCAGATCTAAAGTTAGTCACATGATCACACGCACACTCACTCTGACTCAGCATCACACACAGAAGAAGAGAGCTTACCCCTTACTAAGTTAGTAACTTAGAATCCGATGCAATCAATCCATTCCAAAATTCTTAATCTGACTTGAAATTGGTAGGCCTATATGACTTAATTACATGTATGAGAGCTATAGTATTAGTATTATTAGACTCCCTACAGTCTCTTATCCAATATCATTGCTCAAGTAAGGTATTTTCTTGATACAACAAAAATAAAATTCAACATACATTTATTTTTATTGAAATCAATGTAATATTTTTTAGAAATCTATTTTTTAAAGGAATAAAATGGTGTAATTCAAAAGAAAAATGATAAGAACGTCTGTACCTTGAAAATATATTCCAAATCCAAGATGGCAGCCTCCATGGTAAATAAAGTGTTGGCTTCAGGGCGTTACCACGATGTGTTATCCATTCTTAAAGGCCTTCGAAATGGTGCAGTGTGAGTAATCGAAACCATTATTATCCCTTTTTAATATTAATTGAATTCAGGTATTCATTTTGTAATATTTTCACTACCAAAGGCTGCATCTATTTAAAAGAGGTATTGAATGTGGTCCCACATACCCAGATTCATGTATGATTCATATTATAAGGGCACTCACACTATTGCGAGGTTATTATATTCTATACGAACCTCGCACAACCATCGTAATTCGTATTTTTGTAGTGGATTTTAGAGTTGTCGTTAACATCGCTTCATAACGTGAATGATGTTAGCCGAAACCCATTCCGCTACTCACCAGTGCTTTTTATGGTATAAAGTCACTATAAACTAAGTCTAAAGCGTTCCATTTTCAATTTTTAACATATTTTTTTAATTCAAAAGGACACAAAAAAGAGCAAAATCGCTTACCTCCGCCTGGAAAGTGGCTTCGCACGTCTCTTCCACGGAAATAAAAAGGAGGTCGTTGGTGGCGCTAATACAGTTCACAACCTTAATTCAGCTGTGTGTTTTTTTTTAAACTAGATTCATTGTTTGCGCAATTCCAATAGGGTAATTGTTTGATAAAATAGAGACCCCAATAAATGCAATAACTTAAAAAACATACTTTTTTATTATTTTTGCTGACGATAATACTTTTTGGAAAATATTCAAAACGATGACAAATTAAACAAAAAATATAGAAAATTCTATGTACCTTGAACAAAGCCCCGCAAGTGCTACCGTTCGTTTGTCAATTAACGTTCCACCAAAGTCTTTACAGTAAAAAGATTGAATACTATGCCGACTTCGCGTAACACTTTGCATCGATTTACGTGTAAGATGATTTCTGTGTCTAGTCTTTCAATTGTAGTGTCTTTGATATGAAGATAAATCGCGCGCCCTCTTTCGCTCATTAGACGAAAAATTTGAGAGCTAGAAAGGTAGCTCTCGTATTTTGTCAATGAGAAGAAAAATCAACGCTTAAATGACGCATTTTGAGGGATATTCATCAAATTATGAGGAATTGACTTCACATCGTTTCGTAAGTTTCTTAGGAGGTCTTCATTCTGTAAGTCCTCGTATTAATTTTTCGTAAATTAATGTTATTTGTTGAATGCGCCGTGCCTTCAATTATTCTCTAGTCGGCGGCTGAGATGTAGCCGTGGGTGGTATAAGGGAAGTTCCCCTTTGGCTTTGCTGTTTTTCGGAGATCAACCAAATGTCCAAAAAATGCAGGTGGAAAAAACTCAGATTATATCTTTTCCAGGGTAAAAGGACAACAAATACCTGTTGAATTAATTAGCATGCATCTCTAACTTTTAGTACCTATTAAACTCCTAAGTATGTACGCCTGGCCTGTATGCATGGGAACGAAACTCGATCAAGAGAAAGATCAACAGACAACAAGACCAAAAAATTTTGGCGAAAAGCAAAAGCGAAGACATCCTTGAATGTTGAAGACTTGAAATTTGAGAACAATTGATTGGATAAACAATTGAAGAAAAAAAATTGCTGCTTCCTCTGCAACTCACAACAGTCCAAAGTAGTCTGTTCTCGGTCTTTAGACTCTAGAGACTTTGGTATAAAGTATAACCTTGATTGTTTTTTTTTATTCACGAGAGTGCTCAAAAGTATAAACTCTGATCACCTTACATCTAGCGAATAAAAACGTCTTGTCCTGGCAATTCTTTTTTTTTGTAAGACCATTTACAAAAAAAAAATTATGATCGGTACTAATTGTTTGACTTTGAAGTCTTTGTCTTTGGAAATTGAATCGGTTAAAATTAATTAGTCTTAATATTTTATTTTTCAGATATGGTGTCAAGATTCGTGCCCCTCATGCACTGGTGATGACATTTTTGTTCGGATCTGGAAGGTAAAGATTGAGAGTAAAGAACCAAGGATCATATTTTAAGAAATAAACTTACCACCCCCCTTGTTTCTTCAAAATTCTCTTTGCCTTTGGTTAGCCTTGAAATTATTCATGTCATTCATTTTTTTAAATGCATAATTTTTTGTGATTATCAGTTACAATGTAGGTCATGCCTAATATTAGATGTGCAGTCTAATGTTGTACAGGTTAGTAAAATGGCATTCATTTTGTTTTCATCACCATCATTGATTATCGTTATATCGTCATTATCATTATCAGGGGCCGCGGAACCGGGGGGGGGGGGGGGGGCTGGGGGGGGGGGGGGGCTTCAGCCCCCCACTTTTTTCCAAAATCGTGTACAAAAAAGTAAAAATGACCATATGATTGTGATTTTTAGCATGGTCAGCCCCCCCCCCCACTTTGAAAACTGTTCCGTGGCCCCTGATTATCACATCATCATCACCATAATGATGACATCATTATCCTCCTTCTCATTCTCATCCTCCTTTTCCTCATCCTTATTTTAAATATCATAATCACCATCACCACCACCATCACTATCATCATCATCATTATTGATTTCATCTTTGTCTGATTAATCTAAACCTTTTTATTTCCCAGTTTACGTGACAAGGTACGAGTCATTCTCAAAGCAACCTACACTCATTCCAAGAATCTTGCATCGTTTGTCTTCCTCTATAAAACAATGCTCGTCATCATGAGAAGAATAGAAGGCAAACAACAGGGGGCGCACTCTCTACTAGCGGGCTTCTTAGGAGGTTATATCATTTTTGGAGAGAATAACAAAGTTAATAGCCAGGTAAAGTTTTGTTTTGTTTTGTTCGAGTTAATTCCTATTTTAATGTCTCCTTTATTCCCTCTTCTTTATCTTCCCGGCTGCATCCTCTGGCTGTAATATTTCCCCTCCTTTCTCTCTTTTTCTCATGACCAATCTCTTTAACCGACTCTTTATCAGTCTCACATTCTCTCTCCCTCTCTCTTACACATACTTGAGACAGTCTGCTGGTTGGGAGACTTATTTCCTTTGTTCGCATTTGTTGAAAGGGATTACCTAGGCACTAAATTAGAAAGTGATAAGCAAATTTCTCATGACCTTTTTATCATCTTATTCTGTTTTTGTAATATTTTGTGCTATCATCTACACACAAAACCAATGGGCATCTCACCTCAGGGGGACAGAATCATTGTTGGGAGAATTGCTGTTGTCAATGTTGATTCTTTTGATAATAATAATATATAGTATATCTGAAGCGCCAAATCTACATTGATTATGTGCTCAAGGCGCTGAGAAAAATTACATGGGGCAGGATAAAAGAAACACAATCATGACAATGAGAGGAAACTATTTGAAGGCAATATTAAACAAATTGGTTTTTAGAGCAATGTTGAAACAATCGATTATTGAAATATTACGGATGGAATCAATCTGGCAACGATTCCACAAGGATGGCCCAGCATGTGCAAATGACCGATACCCCATGATTTTTTGGATTTAGGAACTGTAAGTAATTTTGAATCAGAAGATCTTAAACGTTTACTTTAGGTGGATTGTATGCCATCAACAAATTAACATTATATTCATAATCAGCTTTAATCCATATTTGAATAGCAAGTCTCCAAAAACTCTCCATCATTGGAACACACTCTATCTCTCAGCCTCCTTCCATGATTATTGATGATTTGTATTTCCTTTCTATCCAGATTAACATGTACCTACTATCCCGCATCTTATTCGGGGCTGCCCGGATGGCTCGCGACAAGGGCTTGATCCCGGACCCAAAATTTGACGTCTTCCCCATCTTTGCTGCCATCGTGTGGGCAATTGTCATGTGGCAGTTCGAAACCCACCAGCCTGTACTGCAGCAATCGCTTCAGAACTCCATGACGTATCTCTATCATGATTCCAACGTGTGGCACAGTATATCTGACTTCTTGTGGAGAAATAAACCTGGACAGATATGATAAGATGGGGCCCGGTTTCACAAAGCTCAGTGATTAAACATTTGTTTTAATTTTACAACTGATTCTACATTGTGGTTATTGCTATCAATGGTAATGATTTGTTCTGCAATCATTGCTATGCTTTGTGTCACATGTCTCAGTTTTGATATTAGCAAATTTATATGGACCTTTCTAAAATGTATGTTGAAACTAATGTACACGTATGGGAGATTTCTAATGTATGTAAGCATATAGGGACAAATATTTTGAGGGAGCTTGATTTGGATTACGACTCACTTTTTTAGAAAAAATTGAAATCAATTGAAGTAAGGGAGCCAAAGGTTAACTGATATTCTATTATGACTTTGGCATGTGAAAATTGAAATCAGCCAGATATTCAGACATTTATATTGTAATTATGATGCTGAGAAATGTGATACAATTAATTATCTAAAAAAAGGAATATTTTTTGTGGGGATGGGAGTGAAAAGTGTTGGGGCGTTTAGCCGAACCCCCACAAGTACTCTATTCCAATGTATATATTGAAGTGTTATAGGGAAAATGATTAAAGTTCAGGGATGGCAACAAGGCAATGGGGGCCAATTGCCCCTTATGATTTTTAATTAGCCCCCCCCCAAAAAAAAAAAAAAAATAATAATACTAATAATTTAATAAAAAGAAAGAAATAGAATAAACAAGAAAGATGAGATTTGAAGAGGGTGAGTATGGTCATATGAACTCAGCCCCTCTCCCTAATACTTCCAGGCTTGGGAATGATAATCAGCTCTCCATATCATAGTCTGAATGCAACACAAAGATACTTATGCATATTATTCTATGTTTACTTGCAATTGAGAGCATGAAAAAAAAATTATTTGAAAATGTTTGAAATAATCTTGAGGTCTATCAGACCAGCTTGCCAAACAGTATGTTCAAGTTAACTGTTGAACCAAAACTTTTATTTCAAGCCTTTTAAAACAATTTTGTAAGAAATGATTGCGAACCCCACCAGAAAATGAACATATTTAAAGTGTTCAAGTTGTGCCATGTTTTAGATATTTAATTGTGAAGTCAGGTGATAAAATATTTTGTTAAAAATGTTCTCTGGGCTCAAAAAATATTATAGTGTCATTGTCTACATTCAACTCTCAGCATGAATGGGTGCATTTTGGTGGGGTTCACTAACTTTTGAGCACAACTGTAAGTAAAGTTTGACTGAACAATGCAAATTTGCAATAATTGTTCATTGAATGTGAATTTCAAGTAAACTAAGTTTATAATTGTTATTTTTACATCTCAGGAAAATTTGTAGGTATAAGTTATTTTTTAATTGTCTTTAACCTTCCATTGACCAGGGTTTGCCAAGAAAATTATTAGAACAGGGTAGGGGAGTCCATGTATTAAAAGTCAATCTTTTCATGGGATGGATAAGCTCTTTTAAGTCCAAAGAAAATATTCAGGGGGCACAAGGGTCATATGCCCCCTTTTTTGTACCCAAATTTGTACATGGTAATTATCCTACACCAAACTTTTCAGTTTTGAGAACCTTTTAATATGGAGCTCATGAAACGATTGCATGTATTGTCTGTTGAATGAAAATATTTTTTAAAACTAAAAAGTTAAGGGATGAGTATTATTGTAATATGAAACTTGTTTACCTTCTCTGTTTCTCCCTATTTTTGTCTCTTTCTGCCCCCAGCCCTGCTCTCTTTCTCTCTCACTCTCACAGTGTATCTGATGTTGTTTCTCCCTTACCATCAACTTTTTTTAAAATATTGTGAAAGGGTCTCTATCTGTCTTCTCGCTCTTTCTTTCTCTCTCTCTCACTATACCACTATTCATTTCTCAAACTTTGTATTTTTTTTTAAAGACTGGTTCCCTTTTTCCTTTGTCACCAATTTCTCCCTCTCTTTCCCCCTTCCCATCCCTATCTAATCTTATATGACTTGTATATAATTAATATGGATTTTATATAAAAGAAAATGTGTAACATATATATATATATTTCTATCACTGCTGCCTAAATTAAACATATAATGCAAATTACATGAATATTAATTTACTTGCGAATGTTGCATTTATTCCTCTTGTGATATTCTCACAATATCCCCATCTTTAACCCTAACTAGGCCGGGCTTTTTTGGCTGTTCTGTGGCCGGGGGGGGGTTGATTCAACCCCCCCCTGAGATCTCAGCCGCCGATCGCGCTAGCGCCGCAAAAATTTGCACGCTCGTAGTGTGCGATATAATCTACAAGGCTGTATGGTAAAATTTTCCAAAATAATGAGATTTTATTTTATATGAATTAATTATGCTAATTTATGCATAAATCATACTTATTGCTCTAATTCACTAAATAAAGCTCCTAGAATGCTAATTTTTGGTAAAAATATTCTTTGTAGCATTCTTAACAATGGCAATTGAAAAAAACTTCGGTTTGGAAATCGATTTCTTATGTATTTTATTGTTTTATGAATTTCTTATGTATTTCTTTGTTTTTCAACCTTTTGTTTTTCTTTGTTTTTTTCACCAGATTTATTGCACAACCTTTTTGAAGCATAATTATGCTAAAATCAATTGCTTTCAGCTGTTTAAAGTAAAAATAATCATATCTTTATGAATAAGATGAGAAAACTCAATTTGCATTGACTTTGTACACAAAATCACGTTTTGGAACAATTTTTGGTCTGACATGCACTTACAAAATGTTGCGTAATTTCGGAACCGCGTACCCGGGTGTCGTAAATTTGGTGTCAAAAGATGCGTGAGACTTGATAGTATAAACTCTACGAGTGGCACGGTCAAAAAATTTCGCGCGGCGGAATGATCGCAGAAAATGTTGAGGGGGGGGTTGATTCAACCCCCCCCCCGGCCATTTTAGGGTTAATGGTTTAACATAATATTCACAATCCATAGATTGTGTTCGTGTTTTTAAATCAGTGTTGAATTGTCTAGACAAACCATTGCAAACATGTTACATGTATGGAAGCACGAGAATGTCCAAAACAAGTACCTAGTGTATGCATGTGTCATGTCATAACTCAAATATGGTACAAACTACATAGTCATGATAATTTATGTCATGCCTTAATTTGAATAAATAATCAAGACATGATATAATGATTTTGCAACTCATTATAAATGTCATGTCTAAAATGGAATCAATGCATGTTTTGTTTTGTAATGATTTTGCATGACAGGATTGTGTCAGATCTTAATCTGAATTAAGAGATGAAGTAAAATAATTGACATGTACCAGTTCAAATTACGACATTACAAATATTCCTATCTCATGCTTCTATATATATCAAGGTTTAAAAACATGGACAGGCGCGCATCCAGCATCAGCTCCTACAAAGCATTTCATGTGCCCAATTGTTTGGGGACAATAGTGACTCTATTTTGCTTGTGCATGGGGCCCCATACATTTCTTTATCATAATTGATGCTGGATACGCTAGTCATGGGTACACACAGTTCTGCAACAGATCTCAGCAATGTCTGATGTACAGTCAATGGAAAGAGTATGAGCTGTCAAAATGACTATTTTTATTGCCCAATTACAGACAATATTTCCTTGGACAGTGGCCCATCTGATAAAAATGTACAAATATGGCAAATCTACCATTACTGTAACTACCATGGAAACATGGTATTGATTGGCTTCTGAGTTCTATTACTATGGTACATATAGTTGCCATAGTGGCAAAATTACCATAATCATAAGTCCTTTATTTTATGAAGTGAACCTCTGACACATACAATGTGTGTCTATCAAAATAAGATGTCTCCTTATTAAAGTATACTCCATAATTTGTTGCTGTGTTTGGTCGCAACATATTTGAATGGGGCTTTAGCCGTCTGTACCACAAATGTGAAAAATTTGAGCCTCTTTTGGAATAACTGTCAACATAAATAAAGAAAAGATAGAAGTTGTACATTTACACACATTTATTATAAGAATATACATGTATATACAAAAATAAATATTTTATATTCTTTAAGTTGGATGATAAATTATAAAAGAAGATTAAATTCAGAATGTGATGATGCAAGGAGTACAGACATAGAATTCATGTGGATTTTTAGGAGTCAGGATTTTTATCTGACAAGGGTCTGAACATGCAGGCCAAAAGTAATTCATTATTACACGAGTGGTAGTGTGGAACGTTGAATAATAGTTTGCACTCCACCTGAGCAACTGATGTAAAGTTAAATCGCAATAGTGGTTAACCGCAGTTAACATAAAACACTATCATGGTAGCTAATACAATGCAAACCTTCTAACATCATTTGATTTATTTGTTGCAGAAGAGTCTTAAAGATAAAGTTTAATATGTAAATGTATAGTATGACCTCAAATGACCTTTGCATGTGGTCTCCAACACAACCATGACATCTTGAAATCCCTTCTTCCTCATTTCCAGTGCATCTTAGAAAAAGAGAAAGAAAAAAAATTACTTAAGATTTGGGGTATAATTTAACACCACATGTGGAAAAGCTACATACAGCTTAAATGAATGCATTAGAATCCAAAATATCAAGAATAATTTAAAAACTTCCAACACCTACTTAGCTTTTTGTACGCAAGCAAATTAGAAGATGAATGTGAGACAGTTGTACCGTTGCACACATACCATCCAAAATGGACCATTGCACAGATAGGCTATGCAGACTGTGCAATACGCGTAGGGCCTACTGTGTGCTGCCGCTACAGATATGATGCGCCCTTGAATATCAGAGAACTTACTCTTTGCTTTCTATAATTATGGATTTACATCTGATAGGGAAGAATTTTGTTCCTCATTTCGCTAACTTCTGAGGCATTTTACAGCACAAACAGCAATTATTCTTATTCATGCAACATAGCCTCATTTAATAGAGCATCTTTCTTCCACCTCATGCAAAATCTTGTACCATCGCACCATTCGCTATTTGGATTGATTTTGGTCATATTCTATTAAAGTAAAACTACAAATGTATATTGCACAAAAAGAAACTAAAATATAATACATGTTCATTAATAATACTGAAATAATAATGACTAACATAAAGCCATTCCCGGGATAAGATTTAAAATAGAGATGATTGAACTGTGATAAGGTCTAAGGAGCACATTTCCCATTTTCAGATCTATAGTTGAAAACATCTTAAACACTATACACTTGAAGTGAATAGGAACAAGAACTGAATTATAAAATCAATATAATAAACATGAAATAAACACACATACATATTTTGTTTATGGCACAATATCAAAATTGGTTTCAATGACGTACATGTACAACGTAACTTTTAACCAATGTAAACCACATATGTACATGTACTTAAAATTTCACTATACACGTTTCATGCAAATGTATGGAATTTGAACTACAGTAAGTTCAAATTCTACACCATACATTTATTTCAAATGCAAGGCAAGAGAATGCGTTCTTATATAACCCTGCTCAATTCTAAATATGCCCATGATACTGTAATATTACAAATTATCAACGGCAAAGTACATTTAAAATATTTTACAAATGAAAGATAAAATAATTCATATTTACCCTTGGAATGCCGGGAGTAGAAAAGGTTAACAAAACAAGTATGACAATTTCCCATTATCACAGTTCCAATTAATTATAATGATAATAAACACAGCATCTACTGTATGCGCCATCTATCTTGTAAACTATTCCAAGGCGCAGAGGGATGGGGGGGGGGGAGGGGAATTGACATCAGTATACACTTCCCAAGCCCCCTTCCATATTCTGAGAACTGATACCTAAATAAATTAGAGGTCAGTCTGAACGCGATCATCAAAGTAGAGCAATATTCAGCCAATGCACGATGTACATCTATGTACATACATGTATATAATATAGTATTACTCATCCTTATTGGAATGAAAAGTTATGACAATAATGGATTCCCACATACTATAGTTGAGGTTGACTGGATCAATCACAACTCTTTGTAAGACCTGGGGGCCGTTTCATAAAGCTGTTCGGAAGTTAAGAGCAACTTTAAGAACGACTGGTGATCCTTTCTTACGCGCTAAACCATCACCAATGAATATAACATTTACCACAAGAAAGGATCACCAGTTCTTAAAGTCGCTCTTAACTTACGAACAGCTTTATGAAACACCCACCAGACCCTGCTCTTTTCTCATATGCTTTGTACACTGACCAACACATTCCAGTGGTAAACCATTTCAGATCAAGAGTGACCAGTTCCATGATCTTCCCTTCGCTCTTAATGACTGCTTTCCATATAACTTCAGGATCACTGCTGAATTCTCTTTTCCTCATACGCTTTCTACAATGATCATTGTGTTCCTTTAGGCAACAATTTAACCGATCAAGGGTGTCTAGTTCAAGGTCGTCACTTCCCTATCAATGAAGGATTTTCAAGCAACTTCAGGAACAGTAACAGTTTGGCGAAATTCTGTTCTTCTCATGCGCATGGCACACTGATCATCGTATTCCTATAGCTATAGGCAACAATTTAATTGATCAAGGGCTACAGGTGTTTGATCTTCACTTTGCTCTCCATGAATGCTTTTCACACAACTTGGGAAGCGCTATCCTGTACCAACAGTACGACCCCCCTGCTGCTGAGTACAGATTTCCTCCTATAAAGCTATGTGCACAGCTGACCATCCTGGGACACTAGGTGACTTTTCAATCTATCAAGGATGACCGATTGAAGTCCTTGACATTGCCTTCTTTCTTCTTGGTTCTCTCCCTCTGCTGATATCGGAGATCAGCCCTATGAAGGCAGTAGTGTAATTTCGATGTCACATCACTGAAGGATTTTCACGCAACTTCAGGAACACAGTCCAGTACCTTAACCCTCTCCCTGCTGTACCGTGTTCTTCCCGTACGCTTCACCCAATAACCGCGGAACTCTGTTTTTCTCAGACGCTTTGTGCACCTGACAGACCTTATCCAGCAGGAGCACCATCACTGAAGGATTTTCACGCAACTTCGAGAACACTTTCAATTACCTTAACCCTCTTCCTGCCGTGTTCTTCCCATACGCTTCACCCAATAATCGCGGAACTCTGTTTTTCTCACCTGACAGACCCGATCCAGCAGGCAACAATCTATCAAATAGATCAGGGTGGGAAGTTCAAGATCATCAATCGTCTCATTCCTAGTTCGCACTGTCATGATTCACGCCACGGTGGTCTTACTCATGGAGCAATCCTTGTGATCGTATCAGATCATCGCGGCAATCGTATTGACCATAAAAAAATTTGATGGTTCCCAAATTTTCGTGATTACTTACGAAGTGCCAACCGTGGCATTTTGATGGATCGCAAAACGGCGGGAACGAGGTAGTACGATGATGGTTTTCACGGAGCTTGCGGAATGATGTCCCGCACGTGACAGAGATCATACTTGACTTGTTTAGGGATCTCAAGTTCGTCGACATTGTCTTGGTTGTGGATTAGCTGTCTGACGATTTGTAACGATCTCTCGTATAGGCTGTAGACTGAGGAAAAGACAACAAATAACAAACTATCAATAGGTGCAATAGGTGTGAAGTAGAAATAATGTAATAGGTGGAAAGAAAATCATTAATTTTCTTGGTATCGCATTGCAATTTGCTCCATATTCTTTCAAGACTGCTACAGAAAAGTTATTTTTTAGGACTGTATGGAGTAGTTGAGAGCTTTAAGGAACAGCAAATAACAAAATATCAATATGTGCTATAGGTGGGAAATAGAAGAGCTACAATAGAAGGCAAGAAGGTTGATTGATTGAGGTTTAACAACACTACATGTATACTAACACAACATATCAAACAAGCATTTGATTATTAATCTGTAAATTTATGTTTCATGGTAGGATTTGTTTTCTTAATATCATTTATATGATCTATTGATTGAAATGCAAAGTAAATGGAGTTAAAATAAACAATATTGTCTATTATACCGGGAAAAGGTTCCCTACTCTTCTCAATCAGAGAAGTAGGTACTTAAACTTGCAAATGGTCTGATTCTACCTTAAAATGCTGCAATCAATTGTATATTTTTGAGTACTTCATGACCATCAAGCTATAAGAATTGATTATGTCTTTGCCTTATATAAGCCCTTTATAAGCCCTTATAGCTTTTTATTTGCACTGTAGTAATAAAAGTCAGAATTTGGAATTGTCAAGAGTTAAGTTATTGTATTGTTAGATATGTTTTACCATGAATTGCATGGTTTAAGCCATGTTGTATACTTATTGAATATTTAATCCTATTGTAATCTATTCTTTTCAATGACAATATTGTATTAGTTGAGATATCTAATTCATGTATGTGAAGCGCATAGAGACTTTGTGTATTATGCGCTATAGAAATGTAACTTTATTATTATTATGATTATTTAAGTACGAATAAAGATTTTGGTATTGGTAAAGAGTCAATAATGTAAATTATACTTGGGTACGACTGACTCGGGGACCCTAAGACTGAATTGAAAGCATGGTGCTCACGTCACATATATGCGAACACGTTGCAAATCTAGCGAATAAGAGGGCAGCACATACTTACTTGGAACTCTTATCTTGATGATTGGAGCCCTATAAAACCTTTCTCCGTCCCACCGCTCTGGCATGTAGATCAGCCTTCCGACACCATGATCAACAAACTCCAACGTGTCTCCTGTGACCTTGTCTCGTACAATCCATGGGTGCCCCTCGAAGGTGTGCATGTTCAGCTGACGCCCTGGTGCAAGACCGTTCTAGGAGAGTAAATAACATGAATTTTGATTGGTCAATGGATGGTTGCGTGGACAAAATGCACATGCAACAATGGACCTGATTAGCTAGTAATTTTTATACAGCATATCTTCAGTAAACTGATAATAGAGTCTCATTATGTTACATAAATGTATATCACAAGAAAAAAGAATATCAAAGTTATTCCCAACTTCTGGTTTGTTTCCTATAAATTTGCACAAAATCAGTACACATCACCCTAACAGGCGAACATAGAAATTCTTAAATTTCTAACATATTAAAATAAACTCTACTGCAACTTGTAAACAATAACTTTGTTTTAGATTTCTTTCATCTACACAAGACAAACAAAACTAGGCAGACTGTCTATAGGCTACATGTGGAGTAGCAAACTAATATCTTATTCTCAACTTCTGGTTTGTTTCCCATATTTGCACAAAATCAGTCATTCAGACATACAGTGCTGTCTAATTCTGTTCCTAGAGGCAACTCTACTTTTTTTATTCCAGCTTTAGCCAGAATTCTATTCCTGTTTCCAGTGCTCAGTGCATCCTGATACTCATCCTACTAGCTTACCTTCCGATACACTTTAACCCTAAAAGGCGAACTGCACGGGGAGCTGTGAGGCAGGCAAAACATTTTTTCTTTTTCGGGGTCTACTTTTCATGAATACTGCCCAAATCTGTGCAACATTGAATTATAACCTTTAACTTCACATTACAATGAATGGGGATTTTCCAGGGATCCTGTTTTTTTGTTTCTAGGGCTCTTTTTGAGTAATTTGCGGGCAAAATAGCCCGAGCCCTCGTGTGGCTTTTTCCCTGCTGGGAGGCATAGGACAACAAATATTGAGTCGGACTAAATTCTGTAGTGTGTGGTATAACGCAATATAACATTAGTCAGATCATGCTCATGGGAGTAATCCTACTGTGTATTAATAAATGAACTCAAGTTTTAGTCAGACTCTATGGATTTTTATGAGGGAACAAGAGATTTGCCCCTGTGAAGATTGCTTCTCCACTAATTTTTATGAAGATATATGAAGGTTATATGTGGGTGCGTCGTTGTCTAGTGGTT
This sequence comes from Lytechinus pictus, assembly GCF_037042905.1. Classification (NCBI taxonomy): domain Eukaryota; kingdom Metazoa; phylum Echinodermata; class Echinoidea; order Temnopleuroida; family Toxopneustidae; genus Lytechinus; species Lytechinus pictus. The sequence continues at coordinate 23,883,917 of NC_087250.1, forward strand.
CTGGCTCTCGCCTTTCAAACAGAGGGTCATGGGTTTGAATCCTAGCCAAGGCGTGTTTTCCTTCCGCAAGAAATTTATCCACACTGTGCTGCACTCGACCCAGGTGAGGTGAATGGATACCCGGCAAGATTAATTCCTTTAATGCACGAGCGCTGAAAGGCAGCTCGAGCTAAAACCGGGGTAATAATAATAATAAAAATGTGCCTCGGAATAGATTGTTTCTAGATAGATGGCTCTATACAAATGCCTATTATTATTTATTAAGGTTAGAATTACTATAGGCTATAGGTTGTTGTCTTTTTTTTCTCAGAATCAGGAAGGATTAGGATTAAAATCAGTTTGGGTTTAGGTTTTGCTTCATGTGTGAATGTTCTGTACAGTAGGAGCAACTGTTATAGGAGCAGCATAGGCAATACATGAGACTAAGCCTACTCATGACAGCCCAAACTGCCCCTAAAATTTTCCCAAAATGCATGCTTTGGGGCAACCATTCTTTCTAGAGTCACCCCAAGATCTGTTCCAAACAATACTCAAGATCATTTAGAAAATCAATATTCTAACTGTGGCAGAAGAATAGTTTTTTCTTTTAACTGCACTTGCCCCTAAAAAGTAACCCTTCCAATAAAATAAAAAAAGCCCCCAAAATTCCGCAATAGCCTCAATGTGGAAAAAAGATAGCCCCTAAAAATAAATATTACTGCTTACCCTGCGCACAGGAGCAAAAATCATGGAACAAGCAAATATCATGGAACCTTTCAAGAAGCACCCTCCCCCCTTCCAGATCTCATTTCTACCAGGGGAACAATTACACGGGGACTCAAGCAAAATGCTCAGAGCCATGGAAAATTCCCATTCACTATAATGTCAAAGCTTAATACGCATTAGGTCGTGATTAAAGCAGCCTCCAAAAATATAAAATAAAAAAGAATTTGCCTTATTCCTATTTTTCCATACCTCTGTGTACGTCTGTCTCTGCCCAGCAAAGTTCATCCATATCACATCAACGATTCTGTCCGTGCTGTTCTTGAACGACACAAAAGCTTTTACGTTTGATCTTCTTGATTTGAGTGGATTCGGCGGAGCCCTGCTCTGATCATCGTTGTTGTGATCCCCCATCTTGACGTCCTACGGGTTCTGATTCAACGTTAACTCGTTGCTGGAGAATTTATTTTGCTAGAACACAGCTTTTCCAGAGATGCTAGTCCGAGAAAGCTTGGCATTTGTAATCAATGTGTTACATCAACCTGACATGGTTCTTAACCTGGATAATGAAGAGAAAGAAATACATTCATGTCACATGATGCACTACTCATAGAATTTATTTCAGAGGTTAGGTCAATTTGAAACCCAGCAATGTTCATCATTAAAGGAGAATGAAAACCTTGAAACCAGCTGAATCCATATCAAAGAGAAAAATCAAAGAAACATATTGTTGAAAGTTTGAGGAAGATTGAATTAATAATAAGAAAGTTATGAGCATTTGAATATTGAGATCACTAATGCCATGTAGTTCCTCCAATTGGCAATGCGACCAAGATCTGTGATGTCACACACGTACAACTCCCTCATTACTTTAGTACTTATTTCACTTATATCCTCACTTTTATAGAGTCTATCACAAGGTGAGGTGTTCTCTTTATGAGAGGACAAGTACAGAGGTTTCACAACATTATATCATTGATGAATCATTTGCCATATGATTAGAATGAGCAAAAAGAGATGTTTTGGGGTATATTTTCAGTGTCCAAATGGGAGAGTTGTTCATCTGTGACATCATAGATCTTGGTCGCATTGCCAATGGGAGGATCTCCATAGCATTAGTGATCTCGACATTCAAATGCTCATAACTCTTCTATTGCTAGTCCTATTTTACTCAAACTTTTGTTGATCTTATTCTTTGATTTTTCTGCTCTCACAAAAGCTAACTTGCTCCAAGAGTTTCATTCTCCTTTAAATTTCTTTAACCATCATTTTGGGTGGCCCAACATTGACGTTGGAGGCCAGAAAAAAAAGGAAATCCTTAAATTTCTAACATATTAAAATAAACTCTACTGCAACTTGTAAACAATAACTTTGTTTTAGATTTCTTTCATCGACACACGACAAACAAAAATAGGCAGACTGTCTAGAGGCTACACGTGGAGTAGCAAACTAATATCTTTGGGTGAATGTCCGGCATTGCTGTAGGTAAACCGTGAGCTCTGCTATTAGGCCGTGGGCCGAACGATCAAAAGTGCTTTAGTTTTTAACTTTTGCTTCAGTTGACCTTGAGGTATTTTTGATATATTGAAAAAACAAAGAAAACTACATTGATTGGGAAATGGCTTGTTCCCTCAGTCAACTCGCTGCAGTTAGCGAAATATGTAATTTAGAACTCTGGGGCCCGTTTCTCAACACCGTCATAAGTCTAACTTCTTGACTAAATCGGAGATAGTGAGCTACTTGTCCACTAACCGTTTCACGAAGCCCTCTTTACCAAGATCGGGTACAACAACCTCACTAAATATTTATGACACCTCCGATCCTGTCATAACTTCTTTCTTAATGACGTAGTGGCATCACGTGGGTAGACTATGACAAGCAAAAGTGCCTAGAGATTTGAAAATAATAATCTTAGGTAATCAATCATAGAGTTTGAAATTACATCACAAAAACGAGTGGGATAATGCATTCAATGATAATTCTAATAAAAACAAACTATAAAAACTGTTTGTAAAACGCCACAAAACCATTCAGTTTGAAATAGTAAAATGATTTGATCGATAAAGATTCTACAACGTCAGGCCATCCATAACTGGACTCGTATTTGTCATTTTCAGACCCCTATTAACATTTGGATAAATTCTATCTCTAATTTATGCATAGAATATGTCAATCGTATGTTTCAGTTTCAAAGATTTATTTTTGTTTTTGTTAAACTATATTTTGATGATGTTTGGAATCGTAGAAGGGCGTATAATTATCATCATTTTACAAAGAAAACCGTTATAGTTTACTTTCGTAAACTATCAAAATTCGATGTCCCGGGGGTACCCATCTCAACGTCCACATGTGATTTTCTAGTCATGAAATGATTTATTCATAATTTAATTTTCTCAGCAATTGAGTGCTCCAATATTCATGGTCTATGTATGTATGATGCATAATTTACATGTGCTATTATTTTAAAAAGATGTATTTCCCAATTCATCACAATATTTGCAAATTTGTCATAATTTTTCTTTTTTAATATTATGCTATTTTGTGACTAAGGCTACGTCTCGTCTGCTCTTTTTACCGATAGTATCGATATCAAGGTATTCTAGTTAGGAAGCCTTTCGAGAAGCAGGTTTAGTAAGATTGGAACTATCTCCGTGGTTGGTGGATAAAGATATGACTAACTTGTCCAGGTGTTGAGAAACGGGCCCCAGGTTTCATCATGCAGCCCAATTATTGTATGAGCTGCACATCTAGCTGTACGCACTGCAATAGCAAGTGGGGAAATGCAAGCGGCACAGTCGAACTACGAGTCGAGTTTGGTCAGTATTAAACAGTATTGTTATTTTTACACCCACTATAACATATTTCTGAAGATCTCTGTGGATGTCAATCACCTACCTTTAGTTGTAAAAAAAAAAGGGGGGGCTCAGGCCACTGGCCAGCTTTGCCCCCCCCCCCCCCCTGGATCCACCAGTGAGTTCAATGTTTTGAATTCAAATTTGACAAGCCCCCAAAAAAGGTCTTTAACACAAAATTGGAGGTCGTTTCATACTAATTTTTTTTAGAGGGAGAGGGGTAGGGTTGAGGGGTTGGTTAAAAAAATTAAGGGGGGTTGAACCACCTGTAATCCCCCCCCCCCTCCCTGTGTACGCGACTGCCATGCGGTGAATTAAACAACAAATGGTGATTAGAGCGTATCGAAGCGGCAGAAAAAATAATCGCCCGGCATTCACCGCGTGACAGAAAGCTTCTTTTTTTTAATCAGAATTAAACTGAATTATTTATTCGTTAAAATTATCTTGATATTTCTTTTTAAAGCAGGTAAAATTGTTTTTAAGTATTTCTTTTTGTTTTAAAATCATATTCATTCCTTCCTCATTATATGTAACATGTGAAAAAGATGAATAACATGAAATCATTTACATTATTGAATCAGAATTCAAAATAAAAAAATTGTAAATTTATAATTCTAAGTATAAAATTAGAATCCATCTGTAAATATTTAGTCGATAATTCATAATCACAAGGGGAACAATAATACAGACTAAAATTATAATATATTGATAAATATGATTTTGTTCATTTTTAGTATTAAATCAAAATAATTTGAGAAAGTTATATGAAAAAAACACTCTCAGTCTCAGTCATGTTTTACCCCCCCCCCTCCAATAAACAAAGCATACAAAAATGAAAAGAAGGAGAAAGAGAGAATATATATATATAACACACGACAAAATAAAAATAGATATGAAATAAATATTTTTTTCATAAATAAAGATCTATTTTTTTCCAAATTAAAATGAAAAAATTGTTTTGAATTATATGCCTAAATCACAATTCAATTCAATCAACTCGACTTGCGAAAGTTTTCATCTCTACTTGCTATGTCATGATCATGGCTATGCATATTCATTAAACTATGTTGTGAAGGCAGTGACGACATCTTATAAATATTCATATGCGCAAAACTTTCTTTCACATTACCTCAAACATGGCAATCTCGCGATTGGGACAAAACACCGAAAACTGACGCTCTTTTGAACTTTGTCTTTGAAAAAAATTGAAGGATTCCATGAATTTCTCATCATTTCAAAGATAACCTTGTTCTGGGACAGTTTGTTTAGGTAAGATTGATTATGACCATCGGTTTTTATATCACATAATGCCAAACATAGCAAAGTTTTGTACTATATAATGAGTGGTTGCATTCAGGACCTCGACACAGTCTGATTACTTGTCGAGGTCCCCGGGGCCGGGGCAAGTGTTCGGTATTATTAATACTACTATTAAAGGGGAATCCAACCCAAATAAAAACTTGTTTTTATAATGAAAAGAAAAATCAGACAAGTTGATAGGTGAAAGTTTGTACAATATTGGACAAACAACAAGAAAGTTATGAATTTTTAAAAGTTGTAAATATTGGTAATCACTATACCCATGGAGACTTCAAATTGGCCGCATATGGGATGTCATAGTGATGTAAGGCAAGGACTACTCTTCCATGTACTCCAATACATATTATGGCTAAAATGTCAGTTTTCCCAAAAGTTTTATTTCAAATTATATTTTTCTTTCATGAAGACATAAAACAATATACTATCTGGGTTATATTTAGATTACTGCCCCAGGGGAATTGGTACTTAGGAGAAAACCACAAATCCCTGATAATAAAGTACATGGCCTATGGGAAAGTTGTCCTTGCCCCTTGTCATAATTTACTGACCCAGTTGCCAATTTGAAATCTACATAGTATTAGTGATCTCAATTTTAAAGCAGCTATAACTTTTTTATTGCTGATCCGATTTCTTTCAAACTTTCACCATTTTGTTTAATTTATTTTTCTCCTTCCCAACACAACATGTTATGGCCAAGGCTGGATTCCCCTTTAATACGGTACGTGACTGTGGTGAAGTGCAGTGCAGTGCGTGCAGCAGTGACCAGTGTGCAAGTGTATGATGATCATGATCATCCGATAATAAATTGCTTACAGCGTAAAAACAAAAATCTACATCTCAGGCCCACATCTCATTGAACTTCCGCCAGGCACCTGATATTTCATCAATTCATTATCAATTTACATGCATATAAACTGGAATAAACACATAAAAACTCACTTTTCGCGACGTCGACGCCGTAGCGTACTCTCGCCTCGATGATGTTTTCGGTTGTTTTCCCAGAATATGAGCTGCAGTAAATGGACGACAACGAACGTAGAGGGCAGCAACACACAAGCGTCAGAGTTATCAATAGACAGAGTGGCGACACGCGCACTGAAAACAGGATACGCGCGGTCAAAGGTCAGCCATGGGGGCTGATTAGTTCCCTCTGCGCGCACATGCAATGATTTGGCAATCATCGCTATTATCATAATTGATTTTCGACAAACTAGCCTATAGGTTCGGAAGAAATGATAATGAATCAAATGTAATTTCTTCTCTTTGGTTTAAACTTTAGAGCTTCATGATAGATCCCCCATTTCGGTTTGTCTGGCATTTGCATTATCATTAATATTATTCAAGATGAATTCCACTTTTTTATTGAAAATTAATGTGATGAATTATAGAGACTTGATTTACTCGATGAATGAAAAATGGAAATAAAGAGGAAAATAAGGAATATGGGAACACGAAAAATTAACAAGGTGATGCTGAAGACATAATGGACTGGAATACTCGGGGGAAGGGGGCAGCAGGGTGACCAGATTTCACAAAATGAAATACGGGACAATCGACAAAAAATCAACATAGAAGGCTACACAGTGTTACAGACTTGTGAAAAATATAAAGAATGGGAAGGAAGGGTGAACGAAAGAATGAAGGAGAGAAAGAAAAGATATTGAGAATAAAGAAATAAAAAATGAAGGGGAAAATGAACTAAGGAAAAAATAAAAAAGTTAGAATAAAAGGATAAAAAAGAATAAAAGAGAATAAAAGAGAGAAAAGGGTTTCCGTCATTCTTTTAAATGAATATAGAAAGAAAGAAAAAGAAGGGAAGGGAAGATGAACAAATGTGTGAAAGACGAAATAAAGGAGAGAAAGGAAAAAGAAAGTAAGAAAAAAGAGCGGAAAGAAAGATTGAAGGAAAGATAATTTTTTCCTTCATTCTTTGAAAGAAAGAAACAATAAAAGAAAAACAGGAATGGATCGGCAAGCTAGGGAAGGAAGGAAGAAGGATGGAAGGGAAAGAAAGAATAAGGGAAAGGAATTAGAAGGGGAAAAATAAAGAATGAAACAATTAGAGATAAAAGAGAGGGAGGAAAGAATAAAAAAAGAGAAAATAATGGAAGGAGAAAAAAAGAACGAAAAGAAAAAAGGAGAGAAATGGAGAAGGAAGCAAAGAACAGTTTAAAGAAAGAAAGAAGGAAATGATAAAAAGGAAATTTGATAAAGAATGCAAATAAGAGAAAGAAGGAACGAAAGAAAAATAAACACACAGCGAGAGAAAGGATCATGAAAGAAAGATATAGATGGAACAAAAGTGTCAGCAGCGCGAAGGATAGAATAATGAAGAAGGATATAAAAGAAAGAAAGAGGAAAAAATTCAGGACTTCAATATTGTCACTCTTAATTATTATCATTGAAATCAATATTTTTTGTTATGATCATTGTTATCGTTATAATTACCATCATCAGGGTGGCGAATATCCTGCTTTCTTTCTCTCTCTTCTTTTTTAACTAAAAAAAGTTGAGGCAGTTGTTGCCCCCCCCCTAATCATCACTATCAAAAGTATTATTTGTAATATTGAGAATGATCCAATATGTGTGGATTCTAATCAATAAATTTTGAAACTTGAAACTTTCTTTTTTTTAATAGGGGACAAAGGACCCAAGCGTTATATCAACTTTTTATCAATCGAAAAATAAGGGGTACAATTACTTAATTTCTCTTCTTTGTTTGAACTATTTTAATAAAAAGTAGGGGCGATCAACCAGTGGCGCCCGATCATCATTATCATAATATCTTGTAAATATCTGAAGAAATGTAATCCATAGTTGTTCATATCCTATGTTTTTATTCTAAGTGAAATCATCTTGGCTCATTCTGAAATTATTATCTATATAATAAACTCTTACACTCTAACACTCTATAGAAAAATTTGGTGACAAGTAAGCCATATGGGAGGGTAATTATGTGTCCATCTAACATCTGGCATTTCTTTGGGGCATTTTTATTTATCCAGTGTGATGATTTTTTTTGCCCATTCTAAAGTAATTGCTGATTATTTTTTAACTTCACTGGACAATATGCTTCCCGCATTGGGTAAACATGGTAAAATACTTTCCAAAATAGGTTGGACACATAATTACCATCATAATGGTAAAATTTTACTCATTATTTTTTACAGTGTATTTTCGGCACTTTTTTATTTTCCTATAGTAATCGTGATTTCACTTGATTATGAATTTGCTGATTGGCAATAGTTGTCTCATAACAAAAACGTTCTTTCCATTTCCTCTGATTGATTTAATCTGACAATTCTGGCAAATGGTGGAAACTGTCAATAATCTTTTAGTTGTGAATACACCCCTCCCTTTATCTATCACTCTCTTTGCCCCTCTCATCTCTGGGTCTCTCTCTCTTCTGTTCTCCGATTTCCCTCTTCCTTTCTATTGTGTGGTGTAACACTGTGTAATGGAAAAAAGGAAAAAAAAGAAAAACAGAGTCTCAACTAATTAAACGCTTGTAATGTAAATTTAAGATGGAAAGCTTATAGATTTTAACAAAATCAAGGACGAATATTGAAAATGAGAGACAAAATAACTAGACTGCATAACCTCATAGGATTTATCTGAAAGATAAAACAATAAGATATCATAAGTGATTTCCATGTAAGAAATACATTTCTCTATGCACAAGAAGGTGGATCCAAACAATACTTTGTTTGTAATATTGTGTTATGCCACTCCCTCCTTCACATCCACTAAAGCTCAACTGATTATAATCATAAATAACTTTGATTTGCGCGTGCACATCCTATATATAAGCCTATTTAGAATGACAATAAAAATGAAAATAAATTTCAATTGGAAAATCACATCTTGGTGAAAAGAATAAGGGTGAACAATTTATTTTTTCAATTTTCCCATTTACATTATCACATGCAGTGAATTAGACATTCAGGCTGTTGAATCGATTTTAAATAAACTATATTTTGTATTAATGAATTTAAAATTTGAATAACAGACACTATATGGAAATGCATTTTGATATAACCTAAAAAAGATGGGTATATGAAAATAAAAATGTACATCCTGCAACATAAGGTGATGACAAGGAAATTTTATTGAAAATGTAATACAATAGTCCCAATGACATGATGCATTTGTGGAAAAAAAGGAAAATACCATAACGACAAATTTAAGAAAATAAAAAAACAATTATACATAAAATTGATTTCAATATAAAGTTGTTCATTCTTTCAAAATTGCACAATTATTACAAAAGGGGAATGAACATATATTTTACTTAAGTTCGATCTTGCATTAGGTTCTGATTGTGTTAACATTCATTCCTTGATAAATTGTTTTAAAACATTATCAGCTGAGATATTTCATTTCATTTATTGGTTTCTGCAACACTTTTTCATAAACACATTAACAAAGAAAACACAATAATAATATACAAATAACTGACAAGCAAAACATTGAACAAATTGCATGTTATATTAATACATATTTATATTTTTCATTTCATTTATTTCATTTCATTTATTCATTTGTCCAAAAAATTCATAATACAATAATTACAATAAATAAAACATAACATCAGAAAATACAAATGACATAAATCTTCAAATAAACCAAATATGATTATTAGGTTGCAGGGGTTGCCCCTTTAAGCTAAGCTTGAACGCGTGGCAACCCCAAAAAACAATGATAATTATTTATTACAGTCTATGACTTATCAGAAACCACTTTTAAATGAATAAACTCTGTTCCAGGGACTCTGTTCAGCTAGTCGTTTCCAAAGTTGATGCTTAAAACTTGTAGCCACTGAAGTCATTACCTTAATTGCATGACCTTTGAAAGCACATGCAATTATGATAACAAAATTAGTGAGCAAGTACAATTACCAGCAGATAATCCATAATGTGACTATTAGACCTGTGCCATATTCGTCATCAGTCCAAGCAAGTGTTGTTGTCATAGTTATAAGGTCAAAGCATATATGTACGTTAACACATATTGAATTAATCACACAAAGCTAACGTACTCTATGAGTGAATAAAGGTACGATCGTGAGTACTGTCAGTATAGGCCCTGAACTTGAACATAGTAATAGCTAGATGAACTCATGAAAATCACCACACACCAAACACAGGTGGGTTACATGCAGCATGGACCTACTAGGTCCATGCATGCAGCAAATCTGATATTTGTACATGTAGATGTAGATCCATTATTGCTTGTGAGGACACAGGTCAAAGCACTTTGAATCATCATTTCTTCTGTTTGCATTTATAAAGTAATCTTAATTGAATCACTGGCTGTCTTGATAGGTAAGCTCTGGACTTGGACTTTGATTTTTTTTATCTACTACGCCTAGACTAGGTCTACATCTACTATAGATCTTCACTAGACCTAGTCCAGAGTAAATAGACTCGAGCACTGCAGTTCCTTTGTTAGATTAAAAACTTTAATGTAACAACTCAACTGCATTGCATGCAGTGCTGCCTTCAGTCTTAATATTATCTCTAGTCTTTGGGTCTAAATTAGACCTACCCAGGTAAAAAAACCAGTTGAAACCAGTTGAAATTTTAACTGGTTTCAACTGGAGTCAACTGGTACCAGTTGAAACCAATTGGCACAACTGGTAAACTCCCACCATGCCAGTATATTCCAGTTGAAACCCATTGTCCCAACTGGACATGCTGAAAACATACAAGTTTATTCCAGTTGAAACCAATTAACTATACTGGTATAAATTAGTACACCAGTTAATACCAGTTAAAACCAATAGGCCTTTCTGGTTTATCTACCAATAGATTCCAGTTTAAAACCCATTAGCCAAACTGGACCATTTGATGCCAGTTGGAACCCATAGAAACCCAATAGGTGTATATACCAGTTAATGCCACCTTAAACCCATAAACCATACTGGTATATCATTAAACCAATTGATACCAGTTAGAACCAACATGCATTACTGGTATACCTACCAGTTGATTCCAGTTAAAACCCATAAACCAAACTGGATCAGAGTGTTCCAGTTGGAATCCATAGACCTCCCATAACCCCACTTGAAACCCATTAACCATACTGGAATATCAAACCAATGGATACCAGTTAGAACCAATATAGGCATTACTGGCATATCTACCAGCTGATTCCAGTTAAAAGCCATAAACCATACTGGAGCAGATTATACCAGTTGGAACCCATAGACCTCCCATAACCCACTTGAAACCCATTAACCATACTGGAATTTCAAACCAATTGATACCAGTTAAACCAGCATACATTACTGGTATACTACCAGTTGATTCCAGTTAAAACCCATAAACCAAACTGGAACATATTTTACCAGTTGGAACCCATAGACCTCCCATAACCCACTTGAAACCCATTAACCATACTGGAATATCAAACCAATTGATACCAGTTAAAATCAACATATATTACTGGTATACTACCAGTTGATTCCAGTTAAAACCCATAAATCAATTAAATTGGGACATATTTTACCAGTTGGAACCCATAGACCTCCCATAACCCACTTGAAACCCATTTACCATACTGGAATATCAAACCAATTGATACCAGTTAGAACCAATAGGCATTACCAGTATATATCTACCAGCTGATTTCAGTTAAAACCCATAAACCAAACTGGAACAGATTATACTAGTTGAAACCCATAGGCCACCCATAACCCACTTGAAACCCATTAACCATACTGGAATATCAAACCAAATGATACCAGTTAGAACCAATAGGACTTACCAGTTGATTCTAGTAAGAACCCGTATATATATAATATATACATATATATATATGTATATAAGAGGCATAGTGGTAATGCATTGTACTTATTTCCAACAGAGTTTATATATATATATATATATATATATATATTATATAAGAACTATGTTTTCATACCTTTGTTGTTTTATTTGTCGCTTCTCTTAAACTGTAACTGACTTTTGAAATATTTTTGTAATTGTTGATATCTGCAGTAATCATTCAAATTTCTTATCCGACAAGTCACTGGCTCAATATAGCTGTAACCCACTTTACATTAATATTTATATTTTTTGTACAGATCATATTACTTCAAAGTCCTCTTATCTTTGTTTTTAATTCCTTTTGAGATAATTCTTTATGATTATCATTCATGAATGTGTTTCCTATAACTATTATTATTGTTACCATCAACAAAGCGTTACTTTTCTTTAAAAAAAGCAAGTATTATTTCATACAATCCACTCTTTAATCTACATGTATTGTTATTCATTCAACATTGGTTAAATATATATTTATGTGAAAATGTTCATTATGTTAAAGGTATATACATTTAGCCTACTCCCAACATTTGTCCGTTCCTGCTTTTGACATTACTCCCCCCCCCCTCCCTGTATACTTTTCTTTTTGTATCCCCTTTCCAATATATACATTAGTATACTTTGTTATTTTTTTGTTGCTTATTTGTTTACTGAAATTTTGCTCTGTACAAATTCATGTAATTCAGCCTTTTACCACAATAAATGCCATGCATTTATCCATCCTATACACAGCTCGATTGAGGATAAGAGGAAAAAATATCTACATAATAACTAACTTAATTATTCTTTATGTTAATTTTAATATTTCCACCTTGAAAAGTTTCATTAAAGTATGTGGTTCGATATTACCATATAACTTAAATCGAAACATGTTATTCTCAGTGAAATTTTCTAGTTTACATTAAAAAAATTGTTATCCTAGATATTTGTTGCGAGAAAAAAATTTCTTCCTATTTAATCTCTTTTTTCTAATTTAAGTTAAAGAGGACTATTTTACACTATTTTTACAAATCATATAAAAATTAATGTATTTTTCTTTTTTTAACTCACTGATATTTTAAAAATATTTTTGAAGGTGAATAGAATAGCTATTTTTTTCTATTTATAACGCGCATATTTATTGCTAGTTTACAACCTTGCCATATTAAGCAAGGCTATCTTTATCTTTCAAAGAAAAAGAAAATAAATAAAATAGAAATAAAGAACAAATATTAAGCTAATTCATTCTTAAACTTTCAAAGAAAAAAAAAAGCTCCAAAAGCAGAGGCAAAAATCGTCATTTCTTGACTGGTTGCCAACCAAAACCAAACAAGAAGAAATGTTTATGTTAAGAAGTTCGTATATCTATTTTAAAACCTCTTTCTTGCTTTAGACCCCCCCCCCCCCCTTCATTATTCCTGACTCAGCAGATCTTCCTTCAATCACCGGGCGCGGGCGGGCCTGCGCATGCGCACTGAGTGCCACTGATCGCTATCGTCCGTATAATTATGCAAATTAACCAGCGCCGCCAAACGCAAACCGCCAATCTAATTTGAATTTGAAAGAGCCATCTTCGCCGCGCCGTTATTTTGCACCGCACTTTTATCGAGTGCTAGTGCGATAAAGAAGGATAAAGAAGGCCGTTTTAATAATAATTCAACCGCTGAAATCACACGGACCAGATTTGGACAATGACTTGAAAGCTAAGACATTCGCAGTAGGCTCTACAGGTAAGTTAACATTTTTCTATGATTTTCTTTTCGTAGTTTGTTAAATGGCGCGGCTCGCAGCTAGCTGCGGGGCTAGCTGTAACGTTAGAGTTCGTCAGGACATCCTGTTACTGCCCCTCAGCGCTGCCTGCCGGCCGCGACTAGCCGGGCGTGGATGTGTGGCTGCCATGCCGGTGCAAGTCTGCGCACATACATCATATTGACCTTACGATTTGTGTTAAGATTTAACATGAATTTCTTTTTATTTCACAAAATCTTTCAGTTGATATTGTTCCATATATTGTTATAAGTAAATGAGAGAGATATGTGATCGAATGTGAAACTGATTTTCTTGGTCTTGGAAAAAATCTGAGACTCGGCCAGTTATGATTTTCAATTTCAGATTTAACATTATGATAGTGGCCAGCGCCTCGTGTCTGCGCACCAATCACTTTACACACGATTTGAGGATTTTGATGAGATTTTGAAATGCCGAAAATCGAAATTCATTATTTTTTCCACCATTTTAAGAGTCTGATTTGTTCATGAATAGCTGTTTATCACTTTTTGACTGTGTATTTCAGGAGAGAGGGAGACCCAAAACTACTGAGCCTCGAGGAGGAGATGAAGTCAGTGAACATGACCTGGGGTACCGGTAGTTTCCAGAAGAAGGCCCAGCTCAGAACCGCCAGGAGTAGAGATCCGAATACTTCGTTGCTGCCCTCCATATGAGGAGGCTGTAAGTTAGGTAATTCAGATGTCAAGTTTTCTTTTGGGGTCTTTGTGTATCTTCTATTATGAGAATTATGGAAAAGAGATGGTGATTTAATGGTTTTAAAGATGTAAAATATGAAATTCTAGCACTTTTTTTAGGCCTAATATGAGTTCGGACACCCTACTTATAATTTTTTTTTGAGGAGCGCGATATTTTTGTACATGACCCAAGCCTAGTTTCACCACAGATTAATTAATAGCTACACAGCTGTTGCATTTACAATTTTAATAACAATCTACAACAATTGAGCATTTTATAAAATTGAGTGTGTCTAGGAAAGCAAATTCGGAGGCATAAGGAGAGCCATTTATTGAGCTCCATGGAATTATAAACATGAAGGACTGATCTCTGCGACATCGATTTCAGAAGTATTCCCAAGACCAAGTGAACTTACTCATTTTTTAAATAAATATGATGATGTGCTGTTTATCATTATAGTTGAATCATTGATTCACAATCCCATGTATTTTTCTTAATGTGCAAATGGAATTTTACAACACTCTGTAGTAACCCTTGCCCGCCTTAGGTGTAGACATGTATTGCTATTCACTGTAATATAGACGTATTTTTATTCACTGTTCACTGTACTGATTATTTTTCTCTCCATTGTTTAAAAAAAAATTCTTCAGATACATCGCATCTACCAGCAAAGAACGTGTGCCAGTACAGGGAAGGAATGTACCTGTCGCACGTGAACTCTTCAGAGGCAGTGAGGACAACAAGATCTGCAAGCAAGTGATCCTTTTTGTAAGAAAATTTCCAATTTGTACATTTCACAATTAATTTTTTTTAAAGCCTTTGTACACATTTAGAGTATCAAGGCTTACAAAATGTAAAAATTAAATGTTTGCCCAAAAATCATTATGGGAAAGGTGGATTTCCGAGGAAAAATCAAATCTATCTTTGTTTACACAGTTGTACGAGCAACCTTATAGGAGGCTTGTCTAGGCTCCGTGATGAAAATACAATGTAAAAATTGATTCACAATCCCATGTATTTTTCTTAAAGTGCAAATGGAATTTTACAACACTCTGTAGTAACCCTTGCCCGCCTAAGGTGTAGACATGTATTGCTATTCACTGTAATATATACGTATTTGTTATTCGCTGTTGTTCACTGTACTGATTATTTTTCTCTCCATTGTTTTTGAAAAAAATTCCTCAGATACATCGCATCTACCAGCAAAGAATGTGTGCCAGTAGAGGAAAGGAATGTACCTGTCGCACGTGAACTCTTCAGAGGCAGTGAGGACTAGATCTGCAAGCAAGTTATCCTTTTTGTAAGAAAATTTCCAATTTGTACATTTTACAATTAATTTTTTTTAAAGCCTTTGTACACATTTAGAGTATCAAGGCTTACAAAATGTAAAAATTTAATGTTTGCCCAAAAATCATTATGGGAAAGGTGGATTTCCGAGGGAAATCTATCTTTGTTTACACAGTTGTACGAGCAACCTTATAGGAGGCTTGTCTAGGCTCCGTGATGAAAATACAATGTAAAAATGATAAAATTATCTTCATGGAGTCCTCTAGGCTAGCCAGTGACATGGGCCCATGCCCATCAATTTTAATTCATGCTTTTGCATAACCAAATGGCGTGAATTTAAAACTGGAAGTATAATTTCAGATTGACCTCCGAAATGAAACGTGCACAATTAGTCTGAACTAAAATAACATTTCCTGAATTTTTTCTTAAATCTGAAGGCTGAAGTATTTTTTTATCTTTGAAATTAAATTGGTTCTCGTTGTTTATTACCTCTGACTTACCAGTATGTGTGGGGGTACCGTAGAAGTAGAATTAAAGGGATGGTCCAGGCTGGAAACATATCTCAATAAATAGAGTAAAATTCACATAGCAAAATGCTGAAAACTTGATCAAAATTTGATAACTAATTAAGGTTTTGAATTTTAAAGATTTGCATTATTCCGGTGAAATAGTTCTAGGCATGTCTTTATGAATATTCATTAGGTTGGCTGATGATGTCATATCCCAATTGCCCTTTTGTATTTTATTATATGAGATTAGGTTTATTAAGATATTTTTAACCAAGAACTATTGACAATTGGATTGACAACTGATTAGGTGCATTAGTTATTGACGCAACTTATTTCATTACAATGGAGACGCATCATTTACACGTGTATGAAAAAATCAAACATTTATGATTTCATCTAGTAACATAAAAAAAAGGAAAGTGGAGATGTGACATCAGCCCACCTAATGAATATTCATGACAAAGTGCATACAACTGTTTTCACAAAATATTGATAAACTTTAAAATTCAATAACTTCTTGTTATCCTATTTTGATGAAATTTTCATCATTTTGCTCTGTGAATTTTACTCAAGTATTATTTAGATGTAAATATTTTCGGCCCGGACCATCCCTTTAATCCTCTGATAAAATTTTGTATTTCATTTTTTTTTTTGCTTTGTCTTGCATTTTTAAACATGTTCTGGGAACTGCTTTTTGAAAGTTGTCAGCATTAACAAGTTGTCTTTTTCCGACAGTTACCATAGTAACAGTCAGAGGCCAGTGCTTCTCAGCCAATCAAAAGCAATGATTTCACTGAAATAGTCGGCACTGACAATCATGAAATACCCATCAGATGTTAGCAGATAATGTGCAACATAGACTCCTAGATACATATCTATATGCAAACATACATAGTCTAAGTCTTTATTATTAAAATAAATGTATAGGTATAAGGTCGAGGCAATTTCATCTCTGCGATGTCAATTTCAGAAGTATTCCCAAGACCATGTGAACTTACTATACATGTTGTAATAAAAATGATGATGTGCTGTCTATCATTTATAATTGAATCATTGAAATATGGAACTTAGAGAAGTTTCACTATCCCATGTATTTTCTTTATGTGCAGATATAATTTTACACCACTGAAATTTTGTATTACGGTATTCACTGTACTTATTATTTTTCATTCCATTGGTTTTTTTCTTCTAATCTTCAGATACATCGCATCTACCAGCAAAGATCAAGTGCCACTACAGGAAAGGAAGGTACCTGTTTCACGTTTCCTCTTCAGAGCCAGTGAGGGCCCCAAGATCTCAATAAATAATAATTAAAAAAAGACTCCTTTATAATTCCTTTAAAAATAGTACATATTATTTATTGAAGGTAAATGCTTAGATGCATTATATTCAAATTTTGTCTCCAAGCTAGCATGTAAAAATTGGATTGACTACATATTTACTGTGTAAGTTAATGATCTTTGTTGACACATAATACAAGAATTATACACAGCATGTTACAGTTTGTAACATAATTTTCTTTCATTAAATTCCTAGTTTAAATACCATATAGATGTTTTTTGTGACTTTTGTCATTCTCTGATGTTTTTTGGTACAGATTTCAAGAGACTGAGGGATTGATTTACCAGAGCAAGTTTACAGTCCAATCCTGTTATATTGTGCATGTGGAAATTAACAAGGTTTCAATACAATGCTACAAATTTACCTTGATTCATTTCATCAGTCCTATGTGCAAGGATAATTATTTCACTTGTCCTTGCACATTGTTATAACAGGAGTGGACATTCAATGTAAAGATAATTGAAGATAATTTATAATTGAAATAACCGCCTGAGAGGGGGGGGGGGTGTTGGTACCAATATTCTAATGTGTGTGTGTGCAAGGAAAACGAAGGAGTGATTATACGAGAAGAGTAAAAGATTGGGAATGTACATATCCACATGATTCATTTTTGTTTATGCTATACATTGCAGGGTGTTTCTAACTGGTACCACTTGACAATTTATGTTTCCAACTGGTCCTAACTGGTGCTTCCAACTTGTTCTAACTGGCACCAGTTGACAACTGGTGTTTCCAACTGGTTTTAACTGGCACCAGTTGACAACTCATGTTTCCAACTGGTCCTAACTGGCACCAGTTGACAATTGGTGTTTCCAACTGGTTTTAACTGGCACCAGTTGACACCTCATGTTTCAAAATGGTCCTAACTGGCACCAGTTGACAATTTGTGTTTCCAACTGGTTTTAACTGGCACCAGTTGACAACTCATGTTTCCAACTGGTCCTAACTGGCACCAGTTTACAATTGGTGTTTCCAACTGGTTTTAACTGGCACCAGTTGACAACTCATGTTTCCAACTGGTCCTAACTGGTACCAGTTAGGACCAGTTGTCAACTGGTACCAGTTGCTAACTGGTACCAGTTAGGACCAGTTGCCAACTGGTATTTCCAACTGGTACCAGTTACAATTTGTCAACTGGATTCCAGTTGATTCCAGTTGATTCCAGTATTCCAATTTCCATATTGAATCCAGTTCGCTAACTGGAATCAACTGGTACCAGTACCAGTTGGATGAACTGGTCCTTAACTGGTTTTTTGACCTGGGTAGGCATACAGGTTTTCTAAAATCAGGAGTTTTAACACTTTGGCCTTAATAACAAAATAGTCTAAATATATATAGGGATACTTTCCTCTCAAATGGGATATTTCCATCTATATAATAGTAAAATTCAGATTAAGACTAGTACAGTAGTAGGCCTAGATCTAACTTTAGTTTAGACCAAAAGCTTCAGTCTCTGTATTTTGGTTGTTCCGCTGAACTGTGTTGGCTCACTCACCAATACATAAATGGGGATTATAGTAAAATGTCAGGAATTGTTGAATAAAATCCCAGAAACGACGGTTATTCCTGTCTAATATAACTTAGACTAAGTTGAAAAGTTCCTTCACCCGTTGAGTTGGTGGCGCCATCCCTGCAACTAACCGCCTACGGTCTATAGATTGGGCTAAGGTTTCCGCCGCCGAAAGCTCCGGCGGCGCAGCTCCTTATCTTTGGCTAGGGTCTTAAGAAGGGTAGTCCCATATGCTAGATTTTATGAACTGTTTTTGGTAGAAAATAAATGGATTTCCCCCAAAATAACATGAAACAACTTGTTAAAAGATCATTCAACCTTGACAGTCATTGTAAAACACTATTTTCAACACGTTGAGGTAATTTGTGCAAAACATGATTTCACAAAACTTGAAAAAATTCAATTTTTCTCTCTTACCAAACACTTTTTTCGACATTATTTTGGAAGCCGATTTATGCAAAATAACACCAGATGTATCTACAAAAGGGTAACTTTATATGTTAAAATACTCACATTGGCATCTAGAAAATATATCCATGAGTTGAAAGTGTCGAGGTATTTAATCACTAAATGTGAGAAAACGTGTAGTTTATTGAAATTTCCGGAGGCATGCACCAAGCAGAAGATCACAAGCGCAGAAAATATGCCAGAGGGAACTAATTGGGGCTCCATGAAATGTCGGACCAATCAGAGCACACTTCCGGTTTCGCCACTCTGTCTATTGATAACTCTGACAAGCGTCAAGGCCCTATATAAACAAGGTTGCGACAACAGGGGTCAAAGGTCAAATTTGAAGGATCTCGAATAGTTCCAACCGGGCCTTTTTGTCGACTGCTACCATTGGAAATGCGTGTAAAATTTTGAATCATTTTTTATAATTATATCGGAAATCGACGTTAGAAATTTATTTTCACACTGCACATCCATATCAATATATTAGCGGCCACCTAAATTTATCAAATTTGTACAATCTTATAACAAAAATCGTGAAATATCGTTGATTTGAAAAATGGCAACCGAGTTCGTCGCAAGCCGCAAATGCTCACTGCTGCTGGTAGCGAGCGGGACGCTGCACTAATTTTCCCCGGAACTGTCGGGCTGGATGTAAGGTTCTGCTGGCGCGGCCCCCACGGGTCGTTTGGAGAGCGAGAGGTGAGTATGTACCGGAATGTCATATGGTGCCATAAATACTAGTTTCATGTCCTAAATTCTTATTGTAGATTTTTTGCCGTAGTAAATTTAGCTGAATTTGATTTTTTTTACCAGAGCACTCAAAAACATGAATGATTTGAGCATATCTTTGTGCCTGTCTTTAGTTTGAGTTTGACTGAGTGGGCCCTTAATCATTAATTAATTATTTATTTATTTTTGATTTCTGATATTTAAATAGGCCACAGGGCCAGGGCGGCACATATCATCAACTTGGTGGTTTTCCATGTGGCCCTATTAACAAAAAAGTACAGCAAAAAATGTTACTAGATCTATTAATACCAAATAGATCTAACGTTAGATCTACGTTAGATCTACATGCAGCTGCAGTGAGTTAAAATAAACATGACAAAATGTAGGCAAAAAATGTATGCGAACATGTTATAGGAAAGATGATTGGTATCCTTAATTGGGAATTATGTTCATTTAATATTAAAATCAACTATGACCATTTGAATCAAACCTGTGAATTTAGATATTGAAGATGAAACATATATTGCCTATTAATTGATGGAAAGAGAGATAAGTGCTGTGCAGAATGCAGATATTCAATTCTACTAACCTTATTTTTATTAAGAACAAAATTAATTTCAAGAATTCAATTTATTTTGGGGGCTTGGGGCCAATGCATAAAGTGAATTTACAACCAGGACTGTACCAAATAGTGAAGTGCTTTATCCAGTTTAGATCAAAAGAACATAAAAAAAAAAAAGTAAATAAATATTTATTCATTTCAATCACCACACAGCACAAGGTTTACTAAATGAGGATAACGTTAGGTTACTTATATCATAAAATTTTACATTGGATAAGTGGTCTTGTCAGTTGTCACCAGTTTCCCCTTATATTCCTATCGCTACAGAATTTTTCATAGCGTTCTTAATATTTCTACCCTTTATGCCCTGTAAAAACATACCATGGTGTTCTTTGGATTTTATACCATTTCAATGCCTTACATACATGTACCTCGTTGCTCTCGAGATCAACATGCTTTATTTTATTTTCATATATGATACAGGCCAGGGTTATCCTTATAGTTGCCACCGTGATGTAAAACTATTCCGAAGGAAAGTGAAATACCCAAGTAGGCCTAGTACAGTACTAGACCAAAAGCTTTAGTATCTGTATTTGGTTGTTTTGCTGAACTGTGTTGGCTTCTCTCACTTAGTGAAATGTCAGAAATTGTTAAAGAAATCCCTAGAAATGGTTATTCCTGTCTAGCCTAGTACCAATTTGGCTATAAACTCTTTGTTGTGTACTGGGTGAGTTCAATTCTCACGAGGCATATTCGAACATCATTGACCACCAAGTCTATAACCCTAAATGCTTTCATGGTGTCAGTACATGGACAAATGAGTTTAGTAATCCAGTTGGTTTGCATGTAGCTTCCTTTTTTTTAAAATATTACTTTCATTTCTGCACTGCCAATACTTTGCACATTTTCTAGACCAAAAATCTTCAATCTCTGTACCATCTCAGATGTTGTTCTGGAAGTTTCCATGGCAAAAAAGAATAGTGTAGCAAAAAACATCTGAGATAGTGTAGTAGGTTTCATGGTCATCATGTATCTTTCTTGGGCAAATGTTGGTCCTGAAAAGGACCACCCAATCTTGACGTTGCGACAAGTGTGTTCTTGTCGTCCTACTCATGCCTTGTTACTGAAAGCCCTCTCGCTCAGACAGCAAGTATTGTATGTGCTAGTCCTTACGTGGAGCCACACTTAGAACAAGTTTCATTCGGTCTGTGCCTGCAGACTAAACTAATGTGGCCATGGCACCTCCTCACCCATCCAATGCCATATAAAGTTCATATTGGCATTAAAATGTATTTGCTTAATAAAACAACCTCTTTACAACTATCTAAATTAACGCATGATCCAACTATATTATCATTACATGTACACTAAATATGAAATAAAAGAAACAATAGGTAGAGAGTGATAGATTGACCCTCATTTTATGCTGTTGCCGCCAATGAAAGTTCTTAATTTACATTTGGAACTTCATGAGAGTCGAACTCATCCAACATTGCACAAAATGCGGTCAGAAGACAGGCGGAATGATACATGATGAAAGATTTAAAGGAGAACATTTCAAGGAAATAAGAAAGATTGACTGCACAATGTAGCCCTACATGTATGTAATATAATCACATCTTATTACAATCATGATGAAAATCAAACAATCATACTTACACAGCTTACTGGCTTATCCAGTAGTTCCTCTCATCCAAAACAGATCAATCGGCAGCAATTACATGTAGGGCCTATTTTATTTTCCACAATCAAATTGAAAAAAAAATCTACATTTAGATCTAACTTAGATAAGTTTGGTGCATCAATGATTATCTTGTCAACTAAGCACGTATTATCATTGGCTTTTGTAATTACTTAGTTATCACACCATACATATCAACAGAGTAGAGGTCTACATGTGCATGTATGCTTAATTAGGCCTTTAAAGTTTCTTTGAAAAACTACAAAGAATTGATTTTAATTCCAAACCATTTCAAATTACTTGGCCTAGTCGAAGAAATTTTTGGTCTAGATACCCAACCTGTCCAGACATGCAACTAGTGGTATGATAGGGGCACTTGTCCAATACTACAAGGTTGTGATAACATCCATGTGGTCTTAAACCACTTTTAAAAAATGCAGTGCTAAGCTAACACCACTTTTATCACAAGGTTGTGATAACCTTGTCCACAGTTAGTAACCTGTGTGGTGAACAAGATTGTCAACAAGATTGTCAATTTTCTCTTGATCTAGACTGGATGAATACTTGATATTTTGGAACAGTCAATTTTGACCATACAGTGAATTCATCATCATAAAAAAATGCCTTGGCACAAAACTAAATTGAATTCTTGAAATTTATAATCTTTTTCTAATTAAAAAGAGATTAAAAAGAGAGTCTGTGGA
Source organism: Lytechinus pictus (assembly GCF_037042905.1). NCBI lineage: Eukaryota > Metazoa > Echinodermata > Echinoidea > Temnopleuroida > Toxopneustidae > Lytechinus > Lytechinus pictus. The sequence goes on from NC_087250.1 coordinate 23,906,836, forward strand.
GATGAAGATCTGCATCAGTCACAGAGGGCCTCACAAAAATATGCTCAAAATTAAAAGTTTTTGAGCGCTCTTGTGAATAAAAAAAAAAGATTTCTAAGTCTAGAATGAAAACAAATAACTGAATGGATCTGTCTTTTTGAGTGTGCATTGTACATGAATGTTGCGTAGACAGAAAGAGTGGTTGGAGAGTGCAAGAGGATGGGGTGCTTCCACTCTTCCCGCAATTCAAGAAACTTTTACTTTTTCCAGGAAAGGTTCCAGAAATGAAAAAAATTTCCAGGAAATTCAGGGAAATCCAAAAATTACAAGGGGGGCTCCTTGAGAAGCAAAATTTAAAATTGTAATGTAGAAATGCAGAAGTGTGCCCCCCCCCCTTTGAACGTGAAGTCCCTTTTATTTTTGCATGTCAATTTTTTCCTCAGGAAAATGTGCCTCCCCTTTTGGAAAATCCTGGATCCGCCCATGATTACAATTAAATGACAATTTACCGTAGCAACTTTAAAATATTCATGTAATATTTTACAAAGATTTAGATCTAACATTAGATCTTCCTCCGGATCCAGACATAGGCTCCGTCGTCGGAGCTCAAAATTTTCTGCCCTCGTCATTTCGTAATTTTGTTCCTATTTTTCAAGAGGACATGACGAACAAAAATGTTTTATTTCTTGATTTTGGTCACTTCTTGGACCAAATTTAGGCTCACTGTATTAATTATTATTGCCAGATTTGAAAAATCAAAATGGAAAATTCCAGGAATTGTCTATGAATTTCAGAAAATTTGGGATTCATTTTCAGGAAATTTGTTTTGGATCTGTGGAACATCGATGAGGGGTTTGGTGTCCGGACACTGAAAAATGAAGCCTTGTATTTGTAGAAGTTTAGGCTTGCTGTTGTTTATCTCACTGACTTTTTTTCATTTTTTTTTATTTTATCTCACTTCTCAGCAAAATAAAGCAAAAAATATAGCTTGGATAATGCTTATCACCATCATTATTTGTTCTTTATAATATTTTCTTACATTCTGAGCTAAAAAAAAAATCAAAGACATTGCTTGTATTTTTTGTAAACTTTTCAAAATTAAAGGAGATGTCGTGAGTCCGGACCCAACCCGTCAGGAAACACAACCACAGCGTATATCGGGCTACTGAGCCAGCCGCACTGCCGGCTACAGTTGCCAGTCCCATACCGTATCTTTACTGTCATGTTTACGCCTTGGAACTATTAAAAATTAGTAAAAAAGCATGTTAAAATTCAAAATTATTGCAAACCAATCATATCAAAATGAAGCACATAAAATTCTCTTTAAAAACTATCATTTTGTTTTTCTTAATAACAATTTTTATTACCTGAAATTTGCTGTCGAAAAATCTCCCCCATTGACTTTGTACACAAACTTCGGTGAGTTTGGAACTATTCAAAAGCTCCATGAGCAAATGACGGCAACTTCCGGTGTCGCAACCTTGTTTATATAGGGCCTTGACAAGCGTGTTGCTCTAAGGAAGGTCAACTCCGCTCGAATTTTGTGACCACTTTAAAAAATAAGGTGGGGTTTTGGGAAATTTGTCGAGTTGATTTTTTTTCATTTGTTAATTTCAAATATTTTTTAATGAACAATTATTAGATCGGTTATTCTGGGTATAAATATTACAAATATTACTTACATTTTTAAAGAAAAATATTTAGCTTAAATAATCATGATTTTGACATTTTTCCTAATTTTGGAATATTAAGTCTGTGACGAGGATACCTCATATCTCTTATTTTCTTCTGCTGAATTTCGCTGCACCACTAATAAATGCATAGACAACCACCTTAATAATCGAGGTCATTTTTCTGGCCTGGGTGCGCTGAGTCTGGGCCGGTCGCGCAGCTAGCTAGTGACGTTGATGATGCGCTGGGGCTTCAGGCGACTCGTCATAGATCTAGCAACTTATCCCAATGACGTCTAATTTGCCTGGCCTGATTTGAAGTGTAATGGCTTCAGGGCTGATGTTTATCAACGATGATTGTTCAAGGTTAGATTTCAAATGTTAAATGTCATTTGACTTTTAAGTGTATAAATCTGAAATAAAGGCGCTGTATCCCCGAAATCCGGGTCTAAATTTCAACTCTGAGTCCGAGACCATGGCATGGACGGCGAAAAAACAACCCATGCATCGGATGCATTGCATTGGCTGCGCGCTGCGCTGCAGCTGCACTGTGATGATGGGTTCAGCGAAGAGCTCAGAGAAAATAAGGTGGTTATATTCAATCCCGAAATGCTTTGCGAGTGGTCACAAAATCGTCTCGACGCAAATCACCTAATACAGCCGTCTGGTGAAATCGCTGATAACAACAATCATCGATTTGGTAATGATTTTAGTTTCCTGAAACTTATATTTGTAAAGTTTTAAATATCAAAGTATGTTTTTATATGTATGTATATTTCTCAACATATTTTTAAAGTTATCTTTGATAATGTTGTAGTCATATTCTTTCATATACGTTTTTTGATCGCTACTAATTTGTTGTTGTATTGGATCGGCATTTGATTTCGTTGGCATGAACAATAAAATACGCGCGCAGCTCAGCTGCATGCGCGTATCGAGTTGACCTTCCTTAGAGCAACACGCTTGTGTGTTGCTGCCCTCTACGTTCGTTGATGGACGATAGAGGGCCCATGGCGCGGCGACGTAATGTTTGTTTGGCATAAAAGAGAAATTGGGCAGTTATAACTTCATTTGTAATAATTCTGAAAATTTGTAATCTCATTGATATTGATATATTTCTTTTTTTCCTGTACAATGTACAAAATCTTGATTTATATGCATTTGGATTGTAAACTTATTGATTTGAAAGAGGAAGAAAATGAAATATTATTCAAAACAAAAAACTAAAAGGCTGACGAAAAAAAAAATCTTTAAAAAATATATACCGGTATATATTTTCAAAATTTTTCAATTATTTTCACATATTATAGAGGTGTTGTACTAAGTTGATATTAAAGCCCCAAGACTTCAGGGGGGCTGAAGCCCACCCTGCCCCCCCCCCGCTTCCGTGGCCCCTACTTTGAACCACAAGTTCAGGGATCCGAATGCAGCACTCTTTGGCAATTATAAGACATTTATCTACATTTTGCCAATCTCAACCCAGGTGTAGTAAATGGGTACCCGGTATATGTTGCATTACTCTTGATATCATTATTATCATTATAGTTATTACTATTATATTATTATTATTGTTATTATCATTATTATTCGTATTTTTATTATTATTATCATCATTTTATTATAATTACCGTTATTATTATTTTTATCATCATCATCATTATTATTAGATAAAAATAAAGAATGATCATGGCTTATATACTTTCATGTGTAGGCCTACATTATTAGTAAAAAAAATCACAATGATAATATATTTTAGGGGCAGGTACACATAAATTATACATGGGCCGAACGGAAACGGATGGGGTTGGCGGCCGCATGGGCAGAAATCCCAGGGGGGACGCGTCCCCTACCCAAAATAGTAGGGGGGACACAATATCAAATGTCCCCCCTACTATTTGTGGTCTTTTATCAAATGGAAAGAAATACATCATTCAAAATCGAAATAAATCATCTGTGACGAGTTGACCTTACTTTTGTGTGATAAACCTTTTTTTTTTCTTTTTTCTTTTGCTTGTCGAATTCATTTTTGTCCAAATTACCTTACATTTTGGGTGATAAACTTTTTTTTGGTCAAATTTTCAAGCCCCTGGTCCCCCTACCTTTTGGGGGAAGATTTCCGCCCTTGGGCGGCCGGGCTTCGGTAGTCCATACCATTTGGCCTAATTAGACTAATTAAGTGTTATTGGGTAAAATGAATGAAAATAATTTTAGTAAAATTATATTAATTAGACCAAATGGTATAAGACGAAATGTTGATGGACGGAATGACAATAGACTAAATGAAGGAGACCATGTAATGAGTGGATGAGTTGGCAATAGACGAATTTGGCAATTTACCCTAAGTATACACGTTATGGCACATATATATATATATATATATATATATATATGATTATATGAACCCTTTTTTACATTTCAATCAACATTAACTGTTACAAAATAATAAGGCCTATACTACAGATACAAAATTACAAATCATGAAGAAAAAAAAGAAAAAGAAAGAAAAGGAAAATTGTAAAGGCCTACACCAAGCAACCTGCAGTGAAACATTGAAACATTTATATTTAAAATTTCGGCCATATTTTCCCAATCGACCGCTCGAAGTTGATTTTTTTTTGTTTTGAAGGGCTAGTCCTAACAGTCACTTTTTAGCTTTATTCTTAAAAATAAACATAAATATATAATAATCTCATAAGCCTTATTTAAATAGTGCGAGCGTGAGCTATTTTGTTTTTTGTTGTTGAAATTTTAGGTATTTTGTCCTAAATTTTGAACATCCTGGGCAATGTTTGTGATCCTGAACAAGATGTGTATACTTATGCAACTATATAAATTATTACTGCTAGCGCGAAGCGCGAGCCGAAATTTTTATTATACGAATTTGATCTGATCGCCGAAAAGGGACCTGTTAAGAACTGCTTGCAATTAGCCATGAAGACGATACATAATTTCAACAGTCAAATAATGTGGGCGCGAAGCGCGAGCTAGATTTTTTTGAGTTTTTGTAACTAATTAAAGAATTGGAAATTCTAAGCACTTTTTGTAATCATGTACAGGATAGGTATTTAACTAAACAATTGATGGGAGTGCGAAGCGCGAGCGGAAAAAAATCGAGATTTAATTAGACCTGAAATGGGACACTGCATGGTATTCATGTTTTGTAAATTATGAAAAGGATGGGTAATTGTGGATCTTAATTCCCACGTTAATAATGCGAACACAAAGTGCGAGCAGAAAAATTTTGATATTCTGAATTGAAACTATTAAATGATTTAAATAGAGAACAAGTTGCGTATCTGAAAAAAACATGTGCCCGCGTGTTTCGGATTTAGACCTAGAATCAGGGCATTATGATTTTTTATCATGAAAATCAATAAAGCGAACGCGAAGTGCGAGCTAAGAATATTTGATATTCCCATCTGAAAAAAGGGTCAATTTAAGCTCTATATAGCTTTCGTATTTGTATTTTATTCATTCAATCACGGTTAAAAAGCCTGCTTTCAGCTTGAAGCTGCTTTTCAGCAAAGCCGTGGAGTTCAAGCACTTTGTATATACTATATAGGAGATCTGTGAGGTGGATATGGATCACACTTAATAAAGAGGTGATATTTTTTCATTATTACTTTGAGTTTTTAGATTGGACCGGGACATTCTAAGGACATTTTGTCACCATATGAAAATGATGGCTATCTTCCTAAGCGCGAGATTAAACTTTTTCGATATATTATTCTAAAAAAGGGACAATTTAAATTATCAAATTAATATCTTATTTTATTAATCAATCTAATAAGCTATAATGAGAGCGCGAAATCTGTTAATATTATGGCCTGAAAACTGGATCTATTTTCAAGCACTTTTGCAATTATGTATGAATAGGATGCATAAGTTAATATAATTTTAACATTCATGCGAGCGCAAATCGCGAGCCGCCTGTTTGATACACTGACATTAAATTGGGGTTTTAAGTAGTTTGTTATATAATTAATATTGAGATATAAAAAAACTCACCAATCAAAATGCGAGCATGCAGACCCGAATAGGGATATTTTGAGAACTTTATGGAATACACGAAAATAATAGGTACTTGACAAATCAATTTTTGCGAGCGCGCAGCGCGAGTAGAATATTTTGGTATCAGACCATAAAACGGACATTTTTACAGTGAGAGCACTTTTTAAAAATCAATTTGTAAATCAAACAAAATCAATAAAAGTTAAATTTCCAAGCTGAAATATATTCTGTATATTGACTTCAAAATTTGATATTTTAAGCTCCAGCATATCAGCCTCTTGAGCAAGATATGTAAATAACCTCACTAGGCAATGCGAGCGCGAAGCGCGAGCGCAAACGTCATAGTGACATGAAATATATATATATATTTTTAATTTTCCAAGTCTTCCCCTCATCTCATTTTATTCACTCGTCGTCCTTTTATTTTTCCTTTTCTTTTTTTCCCTCTCTTTTCCCTTCTGCTTCTTTTTTTTCTTTCCCCTTTTCCCCTCTTTTCCTCTGCCAATAGGGGGGGGGGGGCTCGCCCTCTTGGATTCGCCTATGAGCTTTGAATGGGAGTGAAACATTGAACGGGTCATGTGGCCCAGTGGCCTGGTTAGAGCATTAGACTCATACCCAGGTAACAATACAGCGTTGGACCAACGTTGGATCAACGTTGGGAAATTTTTTCCCAACGTTGCCTCAACGTTGGCAGGCCAACGTTGCATCATCGATAGAAGTGCACGCGCATACATCGTCAGACCAACAACATTTCCAACGTCAGTTCAACGTTGTCCAGCAACAATGTTTCAACGTTGTCTGGCAACGTTGATCCAATGTTGGCTAAATAGTCAAATACAACATTGCTACAACGTTGGTAAGCAACGTTGCATCATCGATAGAAGTGCACGTCCATACATCGTCAGACCAACAACATTTCCAACGTCAGTTCAACGTTGTCCACCATCAATGCTCCAACGTTGGTATAATGTCGGCTGAGTCATCAATAACAGCATTGCTGCAACGTTAATGGGCAACGTTGAAGCAGCGATGGACGTGCACTTGCATACATCGTCAGTCCAACTATGTTTACAACGTTGGTTCAACGCTGTCCAGCAACAATGCTCCAACGTTGTCTGGCAACATTGCTCCAACATCGTTACAACGTTGCTCCAACATTGCTCCAACGTATGGCAGTAATTAACAAAACATTAATTGGTTTCAAGGTGAAGTCCACCATTACAACTCTTCACTCTAATCTTTATCATCATGTCTTATCCTATCCTAAAATCCTACATCCTAATCCTATATCCTATTCCTATCATCCTACACCTATCCACTGTATCCTGTCATTGACTCCTATATATAGAGCAACTTTGCTATACTTGGCAGAATACAGTTAATATCATTTTCCACACTTAACCTTGAATATTTCACTTAGAATAATATGTTTTGATTATAAATGATATGGTAATGGAGCCACATACTTTTCTGAAACTTTTCATGGTGGAAATATTGAATAAACATAAATACTCTAATTATTATAGCAATATTACCTAAAATTTTGGTCATTTACTGATGTAATGAATATTCATGAGTGCATAATCATTGTCCAGATGAGGCAGGTTTGGCAGCGTTGGTCCAATGTTGGTCCAACGTTGGGTGACGTTGATCCAACGTTGGTATAATGTTGGTCCAATGTTGATGGAAAGTTGATTCAACTTTAGTCCAATGTTAGCGTAAACGTTGATTCAATGTTTGTCTAATATCGGTTAAATGTTGTTGTAACGTTGATTCTTTGTTGGTCTAATTTTAAACAAATCCAACGATGCACCATCTCCATCAAACAGTTTTCAACACTGTGCCATCATCATCTGTAACCTGTTCATGATTCTATCAAAAAACATTACAACTATTATTACAGCTATTTATTTCTTTTCATTCTTTCTGTTACAAGTCTCTTCACATAATTAAGAGGAATCAAGAGAATTACGTGTGATATTTATTTATCACAAAAACTCACATGTGTAATTGCAGTCTCTCAGTATTTACAAAATCTAAAAGGGAGGTCGCGTAACTTGGCCTCACTCAGAGTAACGTAACTACTGCCTACTGTAACTAAAGAGTGCCTCTTTTTTATTAAGATAGAAGTCAACTGATATCTCAATATGCATGGCCATGGCCCAGTCTCGCTCGTGCCATAACTATTAAATGATATTTCAGCGTCAAGTGTAGCATGCCTCACATAGCAACTACAGGTTTGACTGCAGCTGGAAAACACTCGGTCCAGGCTAGGCCAGGCAGGACCGACCAGGTCAATTCAAGGCAGCGTATAATAAATAAGGCAGGAATGCCAGGTAGCAAGTCATTGGGTGATTTCAAGTACGGTGTACGGTGTTGAGAGCGTGAAAGGGCTGCTGAACTGAGCTCCAACACCAAGCGTAATATTATTTTTCATTGAAATGTATTAAAACTCTAATGATTTGCTCTCATCTTAAATGTAAAAGATAATTTTACGGAGATGGTTCGTCGTGTTCGCCCCCTGTTCGTGAGCTACAGTTCATCAACACCAACACTGAACTTTAAATCACGATTCTCCCAATCCCTGGGGGCCGGTGTTGCTGAATGGGGAAATTGCTTGTAGATCATCAACACCATGCAGCCACAGTGCAGCGTTGGGTTCAGCAGATGACAATCAACACCAGCCTTCAACACAAACTGCCGGAAATACACCATATTTTCCAAGGTCAATCTCAACACCAGCCTGATTCAAGTACGGTGTTGTCACAACTCCAACACCAGATTTCAACACTGTACTTGAAATTATTGAAATCACCCAATGACTGTTGCCTTGCCCTTGGTATCGCATACTCGTTCCCACTCACACGTATTGCGAGGTTAGTATTATATTAGTCACTCACACAAGCTAATTACGAGGTTAGTTAGTATGTTATACTGTGCAGTGACTGGTGTTAAGTACTACTTTACTACTACTTACACGAATATAGTAGCGTCGGACTGTACGTGCACAGAAGCTGACTCCGGGATCTTTCGGAGGGGATCAATGGTTGCAGTTACCGATTATCTGCAAGTGCAAAGAAAATTCCACTGTAGATTGTAGGTCCTAAATATGCAGCTTATAAGTACTGTTCCAGATCACTAGATATTCTGGAATTCAATTGTCTATATCCACTATCCAGTCCAAATTCTACCAGATTCTTCAAGTTCAAAATTGAAGGAAGCAGACTACACAGACATGACAGAAGGAGTCCGACGTCGAGACTAATTCTGCGCATCAGAATAGTATGGTATTTTTAAATAGGCACATTTGATGCTTGTATTTCCTTCTTCAATTTCTTCTAGTTATGTGACGGTAGGCCTATGAATTATCTCGTACTTACTGTGAAAGGCCGAGCCAGCTGCAAAGGACGAGGGCGTTTCTGGAAATTCTGGTCTTGAACTACATTTTTTTTTCTTGTTTTTCTCCTTTATTTTCTATTATAATATTAATCGACAAATTTGCATCCCCCGGTGCATGCAGCCTCTCTATTCTACCCCATCTTTATTTTTGTTTTCCCCTTAGACTTAGTTTTAGTTCCTCTTTCCCTTCCCATTATTTTCTTTCTCTCTCGATTTCTTTTCCCCTTATTGCTGGGGGATACCAAGGCCAGGGTGACATGGATAGACAAGCAAACTTACTTGATCGACCCCCCCCCCCCCTTGGCCCCATTAATAATTATGCGAGTAGTCGTCTGTATATCATTATCAATTCTCCAATGAACCAGTTTCTAACGTTCTCAACACTGTGTATATTATGCCGGGATATTATGTTGATGTCAAACAAATATCCAACAAACTATAGTTTCCAACATTGTGTCAATGTTAACTGTCAACAACTCTCCAATAAACTATTCCAATTACGCTGTCCACGTTGTGCCATTGTCCGTTGTTCAACAACTCTCCGTCAAACTAGTTTCCACTCATTTGTCAACGTTGTGCCATTGTCGACTGTCCAACAAATCTCCAAGAAAATAGTTTCCAACGTTGTTCCTTTGTCGGTTGTTCAGCAACTCTCCATCGAACTAGTTTCCGACGTAGTCAACGCTGTGCCTTTGTTGGCTGTTCAACACCTATCCAATCAAACACACGTTTCCAACGTTGTGACGTTGTTGGCTGTCCAGCAAATCTCCAACACACTAGTTTCCAATGTTGTGCCATTGTCTGTTGTTCAACAACTTTCCAACGTTGCCAACGTTGTGTCATCGTCGACTATCCTACTGATCTCCAATCTACCAGTTTCCAACGTTGTGCCAGTGTCAGTTGTTCAACAACCTCCCATCTAACTAGTTTCCAGTTTTATCAACGTTGTGTCATTGTATACTATCTAACTAATCTCCAATCTACCAGTTTCCAACGTTGTGCCATCGTCGACTATCCAACAAATCTCCATCGAACTAGTTTCTAGCTTTGACAACGTTGTGCCAAAGTTGGTTGTTCAACAACTTTCCATCGAACTAGTTTCCAACGTTGCCAACCTTGTGTCATCGTCGACTATCCAACTAATCTCCAACCTACTAGTTTCCATCGTTGTGCAATTGTCGACTGTCCAACAACTCTCCAACTAACAAGTTTCCAACGTTGCCAACGTCGTGTCATTGTTGATTGTTCAACAACTTTCCAGCGAACTAGTTTCCAACGTTGCCAACGTTGTGCCTTTGCTGGCTGTCAACAACTATCCAATCAAACGTGTCTCCAACGTTGTGACATTGTCGACTGTCCAACAACTCTCCAACTTACTAGTCTCCAACGTTGTGCCATTGTCGACCGTCCAACAAATCTCCAACAAACTAGTTTCCAACTTTGTCAACGTTGTGCCATTGTCGGTTGTTCAACAACTTTCCAGCGAACTAGTTTCCAACGTTGCCAACGTTGTGCCTTTGCTGGCTGTTCAACAACTATCCAATCAAACGTGTTTCCAACGTTGTGACATTGTCGACTGTCCAACAACTCTCCAACTAACAAGTTTCCAACGTTGCCAACGTCGTGTCATTGTTGATTGTCCATCATCTTTCCATCAAACTAGTTTCCAACGTCGATTCAACGTTAATCCATCAAGTTTTTCCAACGTCCAACGACTTTCAAGTTTCCAACGTGGAGCCAACGTTGGCTTGTTACCTGGGTAATCACAAGGTTGTGAGTTAGATAGAATCCCCACTCTGCCATTGTCTCTAAAGGCCCGAGAGTAATATCTGCCTGTCGTAAGTTCAACCAGCACCATGACTGATAAATAGACGTAAAATGTTTCCTATGTAATTGGTTATACCAATTTTGCGTTTACCCGAAAAACGCTGTCCCCACCGATCTTCCTATAACGGGAGTTATCGGAAACAGAAACTGTCATCCATAGCATTGTCTGTCTTAGAATGCACCCTCTGATTATGATTGATCTGAAATTGTAATTGATGAAGACGTACGTCGAAAATTTGAATAACTTGGAATAAACATTTAAATGATTATATATAGCAATAAAAAAAAACCCACACAAAAAAAACACGAACTTTCGGAGTTGTTTGGTTGACTTCATCTCTCTATATTGAGTGGAGAGACAAAAGTTATTTCATTGTCTCATTAATTAATTATTAACACTTTACTATATCGATAGTGCCATATTATCAACACAATCCCTTGCAAGATTTTGGGGACTCTTCACTTTGTTAAAAAAATGTTCCTTGTCGATCAAAAAAGTCGACAATGGACGTGGAATGCAAAACTTCGATCGCTTATTGCGACTTCTTAAAAAAAGCGATCGAAATAAAGAAGTTTTTATAACTCCATCAATAAACAATTGACAATGCCTTCTTTAAAATTGCGACTAATATATATATTAATGAGTGAAACAAAATTTAAATATTAAACAATTGATAAACACGTTCCTTTCATATCAAGGGTACAAGGATTGGCACGCTTCCCTTGTATAGTTAATTTTTATGTCCAAACACGAACATTGGCTTGCATAGTCAGATTTTACCGCCTCTCATCATTTTAACTGGCTAAATTTTAGACATATAATACCCATTATTTTTTGGTGGGAGAAGTAGCCTACGGCATCATTATGGGAGTGACGGTAGATATATTATGATTAACCTACCGCCCCCAGAAGCGTGGAAATTTTGTGTCTCCTCTATTTCAAAAGGAAAAAAAGATGAATTTTACCCCTAGTGCATATATACTTCGGCCTCATTCTACTGTTTTTACTTACTTGCTGGCAAAATGTCAATTTAGCGGAGCAGTGGTGTAACGAGCCAACATATTTGAGGGGGCTAGAGTAGACGATGTATATTTGGCCACTAGCTAATTTCTTAATAGCCCCCCCCCCCCGGCCCCCCCCCCCTCGGACCCCCTCTCGTCTGTAAAAACTGTGTAGCGGCAACTGTATCCAGAAATTTCTTGAAAACGACTGGTAATACACGACTACACCAAAAACATCGTAAAACAATAAGATTTCGCGTCATCTCGCCTAGCAAACGTATGACTATGACTCACCAAGCATCAAAAGGTGACATTTATTTATATCATTGTGGCATTCCAGAGCATAAATCATTGGTAATATGTTTATAGTTTATTCTAATTGTTTAATTTCATGCTTTGAGCTAGTTACAGCAAACCAATTCGTGCATTTAACGACTAAAAGTGTTTACTTTACTTGTCTTAGTTGAACCCACTCGATCGGAGTCGGACTCGGGTAGTCGGACTCTCAGTGGCGGCGCGGCGGCCAACAGCTAACGTTAAACCCGTTGATGACGCTGGGCCGACCCCGCCCCGTCCGTCCGATTATAACTTGGTTACACTTAACGTTACAGGTTAGGTACGTATAGTCACGTATTGTATTACCGGACACTATTATGATTCCGGACGCGCATATTATTATTACTGCGTTCGAAAACATTTTCGTACCGTAAGACTTCCGCAATTCAATTTCACAGAGCAATACATAGAAGTTTAGAACAGGATTGAAAAAACAAGGCGAAAAAATTCATCTTTCACCTTATTTATCTCTAAAATGACAGAAAATGCTTAAAATATCAAATAACATAGTTTTGCATTAACAATTGATATATTTTTTAACGGAAATATGGGTCTGATCTGCCGAATTTCAATCTCGTCCGCTCCTTCGATCGAATGATGAGGTGTGGTGTATTGTGGGTGATCGTCGACGGCTAGTTCTCAAGGTACCCGTGCGCGAGGTTTACCGTGAGTATAGAGCCGTCGACGATCGGCAGCGCATCGATAGAACTTGATGAGTGTCACGATACGAACGAGCATAATATTGGAAAGTTCCATGAAACATGCAGCTAACAAGAAAAAATAAAGTAAGTTATCAAACACGAATTTATTACCAACATCTGCTCAGAATCGATATAAAAACAGCAAACAAAAACTTAGAATTTACTCATGATATGATATAAGAAGAAAAAATCACACAAATTTGTTCTTAAATCATTATAATCAAGAATATCTTTACCCGT